>NC_134460.1:107257119-107577582 GCF_047948215.1 Lycorma delicatula | reverse complement strand
GTTATGGCAGTGAGAAGGCGCACCATCTTGTAGCCAAATAAAATTCTCTACTCCATCTTGAAATTGAGGAAATAACAATATACCAACATATCCCATAAAAACAACTCCTATTACACTTGCTTCGCTGGAAAAAAAAACGGTCAGTAAACTGACAGTCAGGATATTGCTAAGAAACATTTAATTTTGAAGAGTCCCTTTCGCATCGTAAGAGTTCATGATTTTCTGATCCCCAGATATAAACATTCTATGTGATAGATTTCCAACTAAGACAGATGTTTATTCACCACTAAATGTAATACGATCCTCATGTAAAAACGTCCTCATCTTCATGGTGCAACATTACGATCGTAAAGTTGGCAGTGAAGCGAATAAGCTTCACTGCGTATAAGGATGTGTACGGAAGCGTTTCCTTAAAGGATCCTCGTTGCTAATTCGCGGCCGGTCTTCTTAATTGATTTTTTAGTACTACGCAGGTACGTTTCCCTGACACATTTAACATTTTCTTCAGGCACCCTGAATCGTCTCTTAAAATTCCCTTTACACAGACATCCGGTCGTTTCAAAGTAATTATGCCTTCGACGAATGTTATTTCACTTGAAGAATGACAATTAAACTTTCTACGGAATGCATGTTCAACTGATTTATATTTGGCAAACTTCAAACCCTTTCTGTTCAGGAGAAGCCATTTTTGCTAGTGACACTACTAGCTGAAAGATAGGCAATTAGTCTACGGTCATGCACGCAAGTAAAGTATCCTTTTTTCCTCTTCCACTCTAGTCTTTATTCAACATTGTACACCTCATTCAAGAGGTAACATATTAAATCCGCGATATTCTTTTCTGTGCACCGGTATATATGAGGAAAATATATATGTATTGCCTTCGGAATTAGGTTTCTTTTTTTGTATTCACTGTGTATCTCTTTGTCCGTAGATACTGATTTCTAATGTTAAGGGTAATTTGAAATGTGCTTGACATTTCGGTTTTGTGTTTTTCAATACAAATACGATATCTGTCAGACTGTCCTAATCCTTTTATTTAGCTTTATTGTATGATAAGACGTGCGTTTATAAAATTTCAGAACAGAATTTCACAAAATCCTTGCATACGACTTAACTGAAATATTTTATATAACTATTTTTATGTAAAATAATTAATAATAATTCATAAAAATGGGCCTTCTATATTTAAATTTTTTGTTAACAATCTGAATTATTCAATGTTCCTCTGAAATTATTTTCTACTAATACTGATTGAAACTTTGAAGTTTAAAAGTAGGAAAATTGTAAAAATTTTTTTCTTGAATAGGAGGTTTAGGAACCCTCTTTTCTAAAACCATTTAATATAATATATTGCTATCTAACAAAACATAAATCTCTGAAATTTAATAAAAGGAAAAAAGTGTATGAAACATCAGTTTTATTTCTTAGAATTTTTAATGTACTGAATTATATTTTGTTTACCTTTCACCGCATCAAATTTGTCCTTAACCCAAGTATATAAAATCATGTCATACAAAACACAGTAGTTAACTACTTAAAATATTACTTCACAAAATTTTATAAAATACGATATACTTTCAGTTGAAACCTTTTTCTTTATTTCAATAATGAAGTTATCTTTATCTCCATAAATTAACGATTAAAACTTCGTTTATACTTAAATAAATGCAGTAGTTAATGAATCATTCACATCGACCAATCAGCCTTCTTGAGTTTTAAGCGAATATCGTCACAATAAATTACGGAAATTCCGGTTTGCATAGCAAATATCGCACGAGAATATAATAATAATGTAGCAGTTTTGGAGTTATTCTGATATTTGTAGTAATTACAATGAGAGAAATAGGAATAGATATTTACGACCCGTATTTCCTTATTGGTTGATTTTTTCGACTGAAAACTAATTATCCATCAATAACTCCAGATTTAAGTGTGACTGATTTTTTTGTAGCGTTATTTTAAAAAAATGTTTTTGAAAATAAATCAGATTAATTCGAACAAGTGAAAAAAAAATTAGTAAAATAATTATAGATTAATTATATAATTATAGATTTTTAAAATACTTTTCTACTATCCTATAATCTATTCTGTTGGTTCGAAAATTATTATATTTTTGTGCCACATCTATATTAAGATTTCTGCTAGCAGATTTTGGAAAATTATATTGTGGTATATTGCTTGAAATTGCTATAATTCAAAGCAATTATTTCATGAGGGTTTCATCAAATCTTTGAATAATTTAAATTATCTGTTTATTTTTAGATAATATAGCAAAGTTTGCACACTTTTACTACCTATAGAAAATTACTATAATACTAAATTGCTACTATAGAAAGTTTTCAGGAAATTAATTAGGAAAATATTTTTTCATTTTAAATGTTCACATATTATATATCGGTTGCTGTTTAAGCTTCAACGTTTCTATATTTCTAATTTAAATTAGAAAAAGAATTCTTATTAATTGTTTTTAATTTTAATTTAATTTAAAAAGTGTCCAGATTTTTGAAAAATTCTATGTTTTTAAAAATTAATTAGGATGTGATTAAATAAAAATTATGGTTATTTTATTTTATCAGGTTCCCTAGATTGTGTAAATAAAAAGGATGCAATAAATATAGATTTGAAAGGAAGGGTTTATATCGGCGTATAAATGTACAGGATTAGTTGTGAGTAATAACCCTGAGGGATTATTAAAGAAGTTACCTGATCCTTCTGTCCAGGTGACTTATTGCTACGCTCCATTTTCCGCATCACACTTCCCACCTGGTATTACGTTCACACAAATACTTCCCCCTCAGTAATACACACATACTTACAGTAAAGCTACACTAGTTTATCCAAAATCTCCGGTTTCCTTCCCTCAATCTATTTCTCTCTTGTTTTCTCTACATCTCATATGTTTATTGGGAGAGAGGACTTTATAATCCTGATTTCGCCTAATAAGGTCATTAAGCTATTAATCAAAAACCCCTGTTCTAATTATCTTTCTCTTTTTCGTTATCTTCTCTGTGTGTGTGTGTGTGTCTCTTTTCCCAAACTAGAATTTTTATTTTATTACTTTTAATCCTCTCTATTCTCTTCGTAACAGTTTTAATATCGTCGGATAAAATTTATTAAGTTTTCAGGTTTTATTTCATTATCTTTTCAATTCGATAAAATGTGATAAATGCCAGATGTGCGGTTTAGAATTGAGCTTTATGAATTTTATTCAGAAGGATGTAAATTCAAAATTCTATTGTTATTTTTGTTAGCCACCTGCATACAAATCAATAGACATTTATATAAATTAAAAGTTATTCATTCGTAGCCAATTGCCTTATTTAACAGTTAATACATGTAGTAATTAATTTAGTTATGATATTTTTCCTCCCACAGTGCGTACCACATACATTGTGTGATCGGTAAGGAGTTAAATGGTAAAAGAAGTCCGTTGTAGATTTTTCCATCATTAAATTGATCGGTTTGATTGTTTAGCGGGCGCCTTTTTGCTGTGCACATAGTGCGACGGCTGGCTTACCGCTCTATTAACTATCCTGTGCAACTCTGACCACGTACTGCATACTATGTAAGTATACAAAGCTATACGAGATGTTTTCGTTCAGGAATGACTATCTAACTGTGCCACCCGTCCTATCAGTTTCGCAATGGGCACAGCTATACGCCGCCCGCTATACTTGCCATTCTTTACTTTTCAGTGCTGAATTTTAAGCTCACTACATCTTACTACATCTTACATGTTCAGTCGTCTATTTTATATATTACAATGTATCGTAGTCAGTTATATAATAGTTAATAATAATATTAATTTTAGGTTACGATATCTTTTCTCCCAATGTTTGTAATACTTATTGTGTGTTCGGTTAGGGGTTACCTGTTAAAAGATATCCGTTGTAGATCTTTTCCATCAGTTAATTGATTTACTTTTCTATTTGCCATTATATGCTGAGGTTTTAAGCTCAGCGTATTTACTGCGTCTTACATTTTCAGTAATTATTATTATATATTACACACACATATATATATATAGCAATATATGTCGTTCTTTACAATCTTTACTTTCCGCACATTATATCTAAACTTAGTTGCCTTAATAATATAAGGTCATACGACTTAATTTTGTTTGCCATTACAAGACTCTGCTACAATTTTATCCCCTCCCCATCACATCTTAAGAGTTCTTCTACTTTTCAGTATCGTCCTGTATATTGTATTTCAAAGGCGTCTGTCTTTTTCCGACTATCCGTATTTCTATACCACAAAGTACTCCACATAGACATTTTCAAGAATATCTTTCTAAAATGTATAATTTATCCTAGTTGAATTCTCTACAGCATACAAGCTGTCCTTACTTGTAAGAGTCTGCTTTCGATATTTGTATTATTTCGGCCATACTTCGTAATTTTGCTTCTTTAATAAGGAAATTACGTAACTTCTGATGTATTAGTTCCTTTAAATTTAAATATTTAATTCGTTATTATTTTTTTGGCATGTTTCATTACCTTCCTTATAGTTTTGTTTATAAACTGAATTTATCTTAACGACTGTCCCATTCATACAATATTTATTCTTTCTTATTTTTATTTAATTTTTGTACTGCGTCACATTAGTTGATAACGTGTTGTATACCACAAACAAAATCCCTAAAAGCCGACCTCCGTGGCGCGCTGTAGTAACGTCTTGGCCTTTCAGCTAGAGCTCCCGGGTTTGAATTCTGGTCAGATATGGCAGGAGTAATAAAATGTGATTTTGTTAATACTTTTTTTTAGATATATTGAATGGAAATTCTATTCCATCCCGATTGGGAGTTGAATTACCGTACTATGCGTATACTTCACAAAGGTGTTAGTGAGGCTATTATGCTATAAGCTGCACCTGTCTCGGCTCACCGCTTAGTTTTTAGGTATTACGCGGACATTTTGCTGCGGGCCCAGTGATTCCACTAGCTGGCTGTTATAGGCCGAAATGATTTTTGTGGTTTTCGACATTTTGAACTTCTCTGTCCGAAATATCTTAACTGCAGTAGTCAGTATGTTTAGATTTAGGTATACGTATATCACAGTAATGAAATAATTGTAATTCCTTGGTAATATGTAAACTATTACCGTTATTTTTTTCCGTAGACTTCAAAAGATAAAAAAATAAATATCGAAGGAACGCCTGCTTTTTATTTTATCCTTTTTGTTCGATTATAGTATAAACGCACTTTACTGGAAGTCAATTTTCCTTTCTTTTCTTTTTTTTTACTAATAATCTCCTTCTTTTTAGTGACATACTTGGATTTTCTTGCCAATAAAAACAGTTCGCGGTTGAATTTACCGTTTCACAAAAAGTGTACAATTTTTTACTTTGCGTATTTATTTTATCTTTTATTATTATTATTGTTATTATTATTATTATTATGTAATTAGATTGTTAAAAATAAATTAAAAATTTTAAAGTACCAATTTTTTTTATAAAGTCCTCTTTTTAAATTTATTAGTAATTTATCAGTTAGAATTTACTTCGCTAATTTCGAAAACTAGTTTTATTCTATTTATTTATTTATTTTCTACTCTTCTCCTGAAACAAATTTGAGAAATATGTATGTTTATAAATGTGGATGTATCTTTGACACAAAAAATCTAGAGTTGTATCGATTTTTATGTAATGGGTAAGACAGTTCTTAATTTCATGAGTATCAATGTGTTATGATATTTAAAAAAGTTGATTGGCAATAGAAGTCAGTTTTTTTTTCTTTTTTTGAAACCAAGACATAAAAATAAAGTTTTTAAAATAAATTTTAGGATTTTATTACAAATATCATCTACCCAACGTGGTTATAACATTTTTTTTAACAAAAATTATTTTTTTAATTAATATTACATATAAAAATCATAAAAAAAGGATACAACTAAATTCAAGGTTAATTAATAAGTTTATGAAGTAATGAGCTCAGTCTTCAGAATTGATAGGGAATTATTTTTTTAAATTTCAGTGAAAGTGTTAAAAATTATTAATACGAAAAAAAGTTAAAGCAAAAGACCGAAAGAAAAACGTAATGTAGAAATTAACACCGGAGATTAATTGTAATACGTCAAGGTTCAAGTCGTTTGTCCTTGTATAATCAGCTCGTGGCCATATTATAAAGTTTGTTCATATTATTTATCGAAACTTCGTTGGACGAACGCATAGTGTTTTAATTTTGAGTAGACTTTTTTGTAAATCTAGTATTCGATTAATGGGGTATGAAAATCGTATCCTGTATAATATTTATTACGAATTGTGGGACATCAGTAATGTATAAAAAAATAAAGTTATAATTTTAAGAAAAATAGATTTGAAAATCATTTATTCGGTCAGTTAATTTATAGGAATTCTTATTTAAATTTAAATTGAATCACGAGGTAAAAAAATTAGGTTAGAGTTAATTACTAAGCAAACAAAGAAAAGAATAAGTTAGGTTTTGAAAATAGTGACATAAAACTACTCCCGGTAATTCGAAATAATTAAAACAACTGATTGAATTACCGAAAAATTTATTTCTGGAAGGTTGTGTTCTTGGATTCAAATTTCAGCAGTTATTGTTAATTAATTCCATAATAATGAACGCTTACATATTATTCATGTTAATTCAAAAGAAAATTTAAAAAACAAACATTAACCATATTTATAAACAAAAAAATAAAAATAATTATCTGTAAACATTTTTTTTTAGTACAACCACGGTAATTTGTTTTTTCATTGCATAAATTATAAAAATTTTAAAGAAGATTAAACGCAAAAAAATACGTTTAATTATGGAACAAGAAAGATTTTTAAATCATTTTTAAAATAAACATAATGGTGCTTTATTACTTTTGAATTGGTTATATTTGAAAAAAAAAAACAATTATTGCCCATAAAATTTATGAAAGACTTCTTTTCTGTAGAGTTTTTCTTATATCTTTTCATTAATTTTTGTTGGAGGTTTGATAATGTATTCGAAGATTTTAAGATTTCGGATTACCGGGATCCTGCAGTATTTGTTCTTTTTTCTTGTTTAAAAAGGAAATTGAGTATTGACCTACACTAATTTAATCATGTTAAAAAAAAAGAAAAGCAAGTTGAATTCCGTTATCTCACTTCGGTTAGATCGATTAGATGGGTACATATTTATATGCATAAAACTATAATTAAGCTATTCAAACATAAGCTATTATCATTGACTGTGGTTTGTTTTCCTTTCTATGTCGTTAATGTTACATGTCAAGCTGTAATAATAAAAATAATTTTTTTTTTCATAATCAGTTTTTGTAGTAAAAATATAAATTGAAAGATTAATAAAAAATTAATATTTTTTTTTTTTTAGATTTATTTATGAAACTTCCTTGTTTATTAAACTTGCGGTTTATTTGAAGTAGTTTAACTTTATTAAATTAATTTAATTAAAATTTATGTATTATTTTGAGGATAATTACACACTTAATCTTTAAATATAATATAAAAATGATAATAGTGTAATGAATTTCCTGAAATGTAAAGTGCGAGAATGTAAAAAACAAAGAGAAAAAAGGAAGTTAATAGACAAATAAATGTAAAAAGAGAAAAATCTGGTAACAATAGCAAAGACGATCATTCGAAAGAATTTTTAAAATAGAAAGATCGAAATCAAGAGAATTCTGGAAAATAAAGTAATCGTTGAGACAGTAGTTTTCAATAGTTTTGAAAGCATTACGTCGAATAAACAAGGGGATTGACCGGCTGCTGCTATGTCAGGACAACCCATTGGTACCCGGGCGTACCCATGTTACGTCCGGGGGTATGAATACTGCCGTCAGCCAACGAGTGGCAAGGTGTGCGATAACAATCAGAATGTTCGAGAGAAGAGTGCATCACGAATGTATTGCGTTTTGCTTCAGAAGTGGGGCGATGTTCCATTTTTCGGTTACGTGCGAGAAGCCGGATTGTAAAAGAGGACGAAACGTTCCTCGTTGTTAAAAATGTATAAGCTAGTATCCTTATTTCAATTTTAGAAGTAAATTGAAAGAAGTAAATCCTTCGATAAATTTTATTTTTATTGATTTCTAATTGTAATCTCGCTGCCACAATTACTTACTTACTTATTAATCAATCCATAAAAAAAGGATGGTGCGTGGATTTGTTTGCTTGATATATGTGCTCACATTTTTGTTTTAGCTGCTATTGGTGCAGAGCTGACCAATGATGGTGCGCCGGACTCTCTCATCGATTCTCTCCCGTTGTAAATTTACAGATTATTTAATTTAATTTCTAAGCGTGGATTATTTTTATTTATATTTTATGTTTGCATTTTTATTTACTTATTATTTATTCAACTTTATTAATAAAATAAAAAGATCCTTAGTTAATATCTAAAAGTAAAAAATACGATGCTTTATTTAGCGGAAGAGAGTCCTTGGCGCGCATCCGGCCGGCGCATCACGTAGTCCGCTCGGCGACAATAGCAGCAACTAGATTGGCGACTTACACAACCTCACACGAACACACACAGGACTAAACCAAGAAGACGGTTTTCCCAAGCCAACTCCCTGTTATCAATATGGCAAGCGTCAAACATTATATTTCTATTAAAAATTATTAATTTCTATCTACTCGCTCCTTAAGCCTATTTTAAATATAAAACCACCAAAATGTTCAGAAAAATATTCTCTACCCGCTAATATTTTTTTCTTATAATATTTCTGTAAAATACTTAATATTCCCACAAATATGTGGATACGAATGCATCGATGATCCAGGGAGCACTATTAATTAATCATTAAAATTATAAAGAATTTACCTTATTTATTTAAAGATAAACTTTCAGCATCAGCTTAAATATAGATATAAGCGTTAAATCGGATTAAATACGTGTAGCTGTAAAACACACTATTAGGATGTTGTCTTCGACAAAAATGTAATATTTATTGGAAGTTTTTTTTATAAATAAATTTATGGCAATATTTTTCATTCTGTTAAAAAAAAAACAAAAGAAATGTTTTTATTAAGTAATGATAATAATAAAACACTTTCATAATAATTAAATTCCTTTTATATAATTATATTTATTATAAAAAAAGTTTTGACAATCAATATGAACTGCTTATAGTACTTTGTTGAAAATAAATTTGGTTCATTTATGTGTGATTTAAAAAATTGTTTGAAGAATCCTATATAACAAATAATATAAATAAATTTTAATTCTGTTAGTTGTGGATACATATTAAAAAAAAAAAATACCGTTATAAATAAAATTGATAATATACATTAGTTAAATAGTGTAATTATTTTTACAGTATATTTAATGCAAGCGCATTTAAACTGTTTATTTCCTGTTTAAATCTCCTATTGTTGAGAATATTAGTAGATTCATTTTTATTTTATGTACATTATCGTTAGCAGTTAGCGATTTTTTTTTCTTTTTAAGTTTATGTAAGAGTTAAAATGATTATTTTTTGCGGGTAATGAAAAGGCTTGTTAATAATTCGTAGCGAGAAGTTAAGATAAGGTTACTGTGTTATATTATTTTTAGTGGTATTATTAATATTAATAACTGTAGCAGCATTAGTATATTATTTTAAAATGGTTGAGGACCAAGCCTATGCTACCAATGGTTGTTGGTTAAAGCGTTACACCACGGGAAAGAGTGTTCGGCTCAGATTCGGTAGGCGGTAGTAGCAGACTAGTAGCATAGCACTTATATATATGATACGGAGGGTCAAAACATATACTCATATACACGTATTTAGCTCGGTTTGTTTGGAGTTATGGGACACAGCTGTACCGCTTATCTCGTATAACCGTGTTTTATTATACTACTGTACTTTACTAATATAGTACGAGTAATTATTTGCTTTCATTGCAACACCCTTACTGCATACATGTACTGTTCGTTCGGTGCCGTATGCCGTATTGCATTTACTTGTTATTTTAAAAGCGGTGTTTATATAAAGCATTAAACAATACAGTATTTGTTGCAATATATGAAGCAATACGAATTATAATTTCCGATGAAAGGTTTTGCTTTATTATAATACAGCCCTTCTTAAATACTTTTATTTCTTTTGAAGTTGTTTTGTTCTCTCATCTTTCCTGATTTTTTGTTGTTGCTGTACAAGAGCATTCGCAAAGTTTGCAATCTGATACAGAGATAATACTAGTATTATGATGAAATGACTACGATATCTTTCAAGTGTAATCCTGTATATGCCGTGCTGCAAAGTTCCCATCCCTTAGTATGATGCAACTTTTCCAACTCCGCAAAATAAACGGTTGTCTCTGCTTTGACCGTTGATGATGCGTGAAATGCATAATTTCAAATGAATATTCGTCTAGCTAGCCATTTCTTCAGGTTTGGGAAGATACATGAATCGCTACGAGCTAAATACGGCGGTTGTGGAAGCATATCAAAGCGTAGGTAATGATGGTTTGCAACAACAAGAGACGTGTGTGCTGGCTCATTGTCGTAGTGAAACAGCACTTTCTCTCTGGCCAGATGTGGGTAGCATCCTTCAATCGGCCAGTAGATTGAAGTGTAATACTCCATTAAATTATTATTTTTTTAATGATTCATATTTTAATATATGTTGCTGATTTACTAATTAATTTTGCATATTTTTAAAAAGTTTATTTGATTGTTCCAATTCATTTAGTTAATTTAGATAGTATGTCTAAACAAATTATGAAATATTAATTTAGTTTGTATAATAATATCAATCCATTTTCCACACGGACATCGTTTTCACCTTACAACCGTATTCAAATTTCGATCAGCGTTGGCATGTTTACACAAGCAAAAAAATTCATAATATATCTTCATCATATAAAAAGAGCAGCGTGTATAATTGTGCGTCAGTCTGAGTAAATGATTAAGTGCTTTTCTTTATCAGATCTACAATGCCTTTATTCAGAGTGAGCAACGTAAAACCGAACAGCTACAAACTAAACACAGTTATGACATGTAACGTTTTAAATGTTATATATGTCATCATTTTGAATGAAATGAAAACATAGATAAAAATTCTTAATTTACATTACCAAAAGTTAAAAAAAAATATTTAGCATATTTATTTTTTGTAAAAGATGTTTGAAGAAAGCGTTCAGCGTAGCGATGCACATTGTACTCAAGTAATCATATTGAGGGTCATCTGACGCAAAACGTTAGTGCCATAGATTTCTTGTCAAATATTCGCCTTCAGTTCATCGATAGTGTGGAGATTTGATTTCCCTTTTCTTCAAATAGATCCAAAGGGAAAAATTACAACTACACCTTGGGATCGCGGAAGCCACCGTCCTCTGTTGAAGTTCGTTCTTCTTTAAAACCCGCATGACGTGTGCTATAAAATCGTTTGATATGTGACTCGTTGTACCGTCTTGTAAGAAGCCATACTCTTTTTCATGATTTATTATCTGAGGTAGAATTCTTCGAAAATTGTACTATACACTCTTGTATTGATAGTCTTATCAAAAAATATTGGCCTATATTACTATACAATTACCAGAAACAGCTTACCATGCTTCAAAACCCTCTGGTGAGGTTTTTCAATTATCTACTACTTGGTGTTGTGCAAATTAGCATGCTCAAATAAATTATACCTCACCTCGTGACATAAAATACATCAGATGATGTATCTGTCCATTGGCAACGTTTTTGAGAACCCAGTCGCAATAATTAAAACTTTTCGGTTTGTATGTTCTCTTAAGTTGTCTCACAATAGTTGCACGATACTATTTTTGATTTAAATCTTGAAGAATCTTACCGAAAGGTGGGTATTTTTTCATCATTTTTCTTGTGTATGTATAGATTTCATCTCACTGGCAGAGATTTTTTTTTTAGTCCCGGCTATAGCCTCTGAAATTCTAACAAAAGATTGGCTATTTCGTTTTGCTTTTGTACACCATGTTATCTGCTGTTGCTCAGCAGTTATCTGCTGAAATATTGTCATTCGGAAACTTTTCCCGGGAATATTTGTTGCATTTCTTGAAAGGATCCAGAAAGCATATGTGCTTTCTGTATCCTTTCATAATGAAAGCTTATTATAGCAACCCTTTCTTGAATTGAATTCGACATACACTACCAATAGTGGTACTAGTAATAGCAGCGTTAAAGGTAACACTCAACTATCTTCAGACTGAACTATCAGCCGGCTCATTTTAAATTGCTCTACCTGTATTTTTTATTTTTAGTGTATGATAAACATTACATTCAAATATTATCAATTTCATTTCGTCGACCACGTGGAGGTTTACATATTGTTCTGGCTTTGAAAATTGACTTTTTCGTCAATAAGTTAATTTTTTTATTTAAGTTTAGATTGTCTATTATTATCTATAATTACATATTTTCTTTTTATATATCGTAATTCCTGTTTCGCTCATAAAGACTTTTGAATCTAATAATTTGTTTTGATTCTCAATGAATAGAATCTTAACATGTAACAGAAGCATTTACACATCATTATTAATTATTAGGAATTTTTATTCCAAATCGTTTTATTAGGTAATTTTTATTATTAAAAATTGAATAATTTCTTATTATAGATATACCAGACCAGAACTGAAATAATAGTGTCCATAAATTGATTTTACCATTGGATAATAGGTCATTACTGTGTTATAATAGTAATATTTCCAGCTGTAAAATAAATTTTAATACGAAAACCAAGTCTTTGATTGTTTGTTCGCAGCTGAAACCTCCAGCCATCATCCTTAGTTCTTTCCGAGGATATCATTGATTTAATATTGATCTGACCTTGAAAGGTGTAGAATGATTTTTTTTAAGTTATAAATACATTGTGAGTGTTGTTTAGATGTAGTAGTGATCTTTAAATAATTCTTTCTAAGTTATGGTTTTTAATTTTATTTAAATTTTTTTTTTTTCATTTGGATGAAATTTTAGCTGTACGATAAAATATTTTAGAAAATTGTTGCGAATTATAATTTGGCTAATGAAATAAATTCCAGTGTTTGAGATTTTGAAATTTAGGAATCAATTTTATTAATTTTCATAAATTTACAGTTTATTCTGTCCTGTACGACTGCGAAAGAAAAAGTGAAGGCTTACTTGACTCTTTCCACAATACTTGCATTCGAATATCCATAGGGACATTTACCACTACCCCCTATACCAAGTTTACTAACGGAATCCAATGAACTACCATTTCATCACAGGAGGAAATATCAGGTTATCAAATACGCGGTCAGCAGTTCCCGTTTCAACCCACCGGGTTGGTTTAGTGGTGAACTCGTCATCGCAAATTAGCTGCTTTTGAAGTCGTGGATTCTAAGTTTCAAATCCTAGTAAAGGAAGATTCTTTTATACGGATTTGAATACTAGATCGTGAATACCGGTGTTCTTCGATGGTTTTCTTTTTGTTTTCCATAGGGGAAAGAAAAACCATTGCCAGCTCCGCGCTGCCGTCAATGCGGGGCTCTCACCCGCTAAAGAACCTCTTCCTCTAGTCACGCAGGTGCCGGAACCAATCCCTATGGCATGTACTCAGCTCCTGCGTGATCACCCGGGCTCTCTTCTATCCGATTCGAAATGACCCCGTGACGTCCCCTGGGGGCGATTGACGGACGGCGACTCCGGGGAGCCCCCGCCACCCACCCCATGAGGCTGGCTGGCGTCATGATCATTCGTTTTCGGACTCCGTGCATCGGTTCATCCGTTCAACCATATTCTGTCGAATTCTCTTTTCATTTACCCTTCCACGTATCATGGTGGAGACCACTGCCATTACTTTATCCCACTTGTCCTTGCTGGTAAGCATTACTCTTATTATATTGCTCGCGTCCAGTATTCCTTGCTCCATCAGTCCGACTCTCAAATCTCGTCATGTTTGGCAGGAGAACACCCGATGTTCCGCGGTGTCCTGTTCCCCGCAATCGTGACATTGGTTGATGATGCTCCTACCCATCCGTTGTAAGTAATTATGAAAACACCCGAGGCCAGACAGCAATTGGGTAAACTCAAAGTTCGAGTCCCACGGCTCCTCTCTGCTCAACTTCTGACATCTCCGATGAGCTCGTATGTCCATCTATCTTTGGGTGCTGTTTGCCACCTTCGATGGCTGGGTTTGAATTAATCACACATATCAGGAATGGTCGACATGAGACCTGACAACAAGACTACATTTCATTTACATTCATACATATTATCCTCTGGAGTAATACCTTCCGGTGGTTCTGAAGTAAATCCTTACGGTTTACGGCAAATGTGAGGCGTACAATGTAAATTGGTCCATAAACCACTTACTTACTCATGGATTTCTCAATTTTCAGTTCTATTCGACAATTAAACCTTGGTTCAGGTGTGAAGAACTTACTCAACCGGAAAAAATACATCAAAACCTGTTGTGGTTTCTCTGTGATCTTGGAATGAAGAACTTCATTTAGCGGTTTTTTTACGTGAGATCCCGTACTCAATACTTTATGCGCAGTGAAAATAAGTCTAGTGACGATGTTCCAGTATTTATTACCCATTTGTTATTCACGTTCCATTTTTTATCCAATGTTTGGTGTTTATTGTCTAATTGTTTATTATCATGTAGTTTTATTTAAATCATTAATGACTATAAACAAACGATGGAAAAAAGTTTATTGTTTTCTACTTATGTTAGTTAATCACGAACGTTTCCTTTTTCGTTAAAAAAAAGAAAACATTATTATTACATGGCTGATTTAGGATTTTCAACTTCCATAATGTTTATCAATGTAGACCTGTTTTTATACAGGCTTCAAAATTCATGTAATTCATATGTTATGCATATAATTTTTAAGACTTTAAAAACTAAAATTATGGTACCTCCATCCTTTGAAATTTTATCGCATAATTATTTTTTTTTAACATGATAGACAGTTCAACTCGTACCTGATATCAGTATTAGTTGTTATATATATATATCACAACATATATACCATATATACATATATATATCACAACATATATACATACATATCACAATTACATTTGTATAATGTTGTGATTATAAGGTTTTGATTTTAAGGATTATAAGGTTATTTGTATAGTGTTGTATAAGGTTTCGATTTATTCTGTTTTTAAGATTTTTTATGTAGTTAAAATTAGTTGTAATCTATATATATATATATATATATTCTTCTAGGGCGTACGTATTGTGAGCATATATATATTTGAGTAAACAGTGATAATGGTTCTGGGATCAGAGCTCAGCTCAGTTGTTTACATTATTGTAGCTTGAAGGTGTACTAAAGGTCGATTGGTTTATGAAAGATTCCTTTCAACAGTACATATTTCTATAACGCGTTGGTATATTCCTACCGATAACCTTTTTATTTATTTATTTTTTATTTTCTGAAGATAAATTTTGCTTGTATTACTTATTTTCTCTATTTTATTCCCCAATAAAATAAAATAAAATGTACTGTATGATCATGCCTGCCTGAAAGATATCAGTTTTATCCCCAATGTCGTTTAATTTTTCATAATCTTTATGTATTATATTACAGTTACATTAATTTTTTTTTTTTTTAAGCTTACTTTGTGAATATATAGTGAAGTATTTATTTATATTTGTTGCAGGTAGTATCAAGATTTCTATGAAAGTTTTTGCGTTCATCTGATTATTAGTAAAAATATTTATCGAATAACACCACCACACGTAAGGTTATTTTATTTTATTTTTTTTACGATTATTAGATTATATTAAAAAAATATCTTTCGAAATAAATTATTTACACGCGAGTATCATTGCATTGCAGTCTACTGCTAGAATTATTTATTATTTTATACTCACGTAATTGTTTTGATTTTGAGATGTATTATTTATTTATTCTTAAAACTAAATTATGATATTATATTTCTGTATTAATATTTATACGTTCGTGTTATGTAAATTATGAGTATCAGAATTAAAAGACGTTAATGGTAAGTACTTTCATGCACGATGCTGTTGTTTTTTACTAAGTATATGCGCATTCATGTCTTAAAAATAACCACGCATACGTATACTTTTCTCCAATTTTCTTTTTAATTTTTCCATATTTGTTTAATTTTGAATGTTTTAATTTGTTGTACGTTTTTTTTTTTATAATTTAACATTAAAATATTAATCATACTTTTTAAAACATGTATCAGAATGAGTAGTTGATAGTAAGCTGCATCATATACAAGTCTCTAATGTATTGCCTTGAAAGTCATCAATGTGAGATTATTGCCGTGAGCGGAAGTTGGCTTTGTAGTCTGTGTTGGGGCTCATTAGGTTAAATCACAGATACCTCATGTCATGTGGTTACGTTGTACTATATACTTTCGGATAACACCGCATAAATTTATGCTACAGTATGGACGATTAATTTCAACTATAATACAGAATTGGCGTTATATTGCTTGACAGTACTTACTGGTTTCTGGTGTACCTTGATGCTAATATTTTATTACAAACAAAATTACAGGATGTAAGTCTACACTTATATAAAAGTAAGTAGTAGCTACAATTAAACATTTAAATGCGAAGTTTTTTTTTACAGATCTTCAGAATTCACACAATAAAAATAGCCACTTCATACAATTTTTTTCTTAATAAACAAAAGATAACATCTCTTCAGCCGACAGGTAAGTTTTTGAAATATTTTTCCAACATAATTTTCAGTAACTCATAAAATATAGGTTCGATGCTTTGGCTAGCGAACAAGACATCTACCGCAGTTGTAATTATGTTGTGCAACGTCCGTTTCCCATTCCTTTACCCATTTTTGTGCACGAAGAGTCGCACAAGGCTCCTGACTCCCCTCCCTCTAAACTCTTCTTAATGTATATTTGGCTGTATTTTCATTTGATACATGATTGCTTTTCATCAATATTATAATCGTATGACCGTCTAAAATTGCCATTAAAAGTGATGTTACTGATCTTGGAGTTTTTTTTTTATAAAAAAAAAAAAAACAATCTGATTAAATTACATTTACACATTTTTTTTTAAAATGAAAAGTACATAAAATTTTATTTTATTTATAACTTCTGTTATTTTTTATTGTTATTATTGAATTATTATTCATCATAAAACCTTTGTACAATCTGATGTTAATATATATATATATATATATATATAAATATAAGTAAGTATATATTTAAATTGCCGGCCTTCGAGGCGCAAGTGGTAGCGTCTCCGCCTTTCATCCGGAGGTGCTGGGTTCGAATCCCGGTCAGGCATGACATTTTCACACGCTACAAAAATTGTCATTTTATTTATCTCATCCTTTGAAGCAATACCTAGAGAAGGACGGTGGTCCCGAAGATTTAAAAAAAAGATTTTGTTAAATATATTAAAATTACAAAAAAAAAAAAAGTTAAAAAGAAGGAGGTAAAGTCTGATTCGAATCGATGTGCCTTACCCTTTTAAGATCCAAATACTTCATTAATTAAAATCTCATTTGGCTACAACTCTGGAATCAATAAATTAATTACCACTTATATAGTTGAAAAGCTCTCGATGAGAACTTATTACTGCAGTTAAGAAAAAAACCAAAATCCAAATTTTTTTTTTGAGACTTTTGGTTCAGTCGATTGCAATAAAAGGGGAGGTGCGCAACTAGATGTTGCAACAGTCCTAAAGACAAAATTTCAACATCCTACGGCTAATCGTTTTTGAGATATGGGAGATACATATGTACGTACAGACACCACGTCGAAACTAGTCAAAATGGATATTTCCGTTGCAATCTGAATACCGAAATTTTTCGCGACCACAATACATCCTTTACTTCGTACAAAGAAGTAATTATTATTTGAACATTTTCTCAGTAACGTGGTATGCCAAAGCATTTGAATTTTAGGAATAATGAATTGGAAAACTCACGATTTCCAAACACCAATACGACTGTATTGATTATCCTCAACTTTGGTAGATCCTACCGGAATATTCTTCTTTGGTATGAACCAAGGTTGGTTTGTTAATTGAATTGTGCTTAAAGAAACCTCTTGGTATCATTGCTTACAAAGTATTGAAAAAAATGCAGTTTTATTCATTGTCTCTACGGTTACATTACCATTAGATAAGACATGAAGTCCTCTTTGTTAGTGATAACTTGGACTTTTCGATATGTCTGCCGATAAAAATGGTCTTTAGTTTCCATACGTAAGAATTAGATGTTACCGTTACCTATGTTCCGTCAGCGATTCTCGCTTATTTTTTCTAATTGTGTTGAGTGTACTGTTAACATATTTACTATGGAAGTTTATTAGAAGAAAGTAAGACAGAATTCAGCCAGATATTATTTTAAATTATTTCTAATAATAAAACCTTTTTAAACTTTAATTCGAGGGTTTTTTCTCTTTTATTATATCTTAATTTAACACCTAATGTTTATTGATTGGTTATTTTTATGTCCGCGTAGGTAACATGTTATTTGTTGTTTTTGTCACGAAACATTTTTCATTACAAGACCGTCTACGCCATTGTTGAGAGAAAAATATTATTCTATCTAATGTTTTAAGAAAAATGGCTTTCCCTTTAAAATTGATTTTCTCCCTTTTACAACGTATTTTTTATATAAATGAATAATTATCAAAGTAGTAGTTTTATTTTTTCATTAAAATAACATTCGGTAAAATCAGATTGTTAATACAGTCCTGCTGTAATATTTTCATATGTAATTCTCTGTAAAAGGACATAAAAATAATAGTTTACAGAGAAAAAATGTAAAAATACCTCCAGAAAAAAAAATTGAGATTAAGTTTATAACAAGTGGTTTTGAAAATGGGTAACAGTAAAAAACCTTGAATACAGAAATTTAGAGGAAATAAAGTGATCTTTCAAAAAATTGTAAAAATCAACATTAAAACACGTGGTACAAAGTAAGTGGTTCTGTTCAATTTCACTTTTTGTAGTTGACGTCAGCTTAATGGCAAATAACTACCTAAACTTGTTAAACTTTTAGTTCGTTGCGGTTAGTTCAAGATGTTAAAATTTAAAAAAGTGCTACTTTGTACTTTTTACAATTTGAAGATGGTGTTACTTATTTTATTTTTTTACTGACTTTTCGAAGAAAACTACAGTACTACTTTAGGTCGCATGGTGGGAGTTGGAGGTGAAAATGAATTTTCTTTACGTTTTGAGATATGAGGAGTACAAAAATATTCAATTAAAATTAATTAATTAATGATATAGCAGTGTATCTCAAGTTGTGCAAGTGAAAATTTGATGATTACTTAAGTCGTCCTTGAGTTACGGTCAATTTACGTTAGAAAAAAATTTGAGGTTATATTGATTGTGTATTGGTGTATTTTTCATTTGCGTTTATATGCAGTGAATTGAAACTCTTTTTTTTTTCTTCATTGTAGTGCTTTTTTAACGTGTAACTATTTTTTATTATCTATGGTTTTTTCCTTTTTTGTCCGTCTTCTTGCGCGGAACTGCGCTTGAATTCTTTTTAATTTAAAATGTGATAACACATTAACTGAAAAGCTGCAGGTATGAAAATAGCAGTCTGATAGGAACTTAAAAGACGATCAGATAGTTCTGTATCAGAATGAAGAATTCAGTACATCATAACCCTTTAAAAATTCCGTTATTAAATAATGATTACGATAAACTTATAAGTATAATGAATATTTTCATACTTTGTACCTAACTGTTCAGAGTGTTTCTAAATTGGTGGGCTGGTTATACATTTTCTTTTTCTACTTGTAAAACTAAATAAAAAATTGCCTTAGGAAAAACGGCAATTTCTCCTTCGTTCTCCCCCTTTCCGCCATTTTGTTATTTTTATATAATAATTTATACGAGTATCTCGATTTCGGATAAACTAATCACGTTAATATCTGGTAAGCGTCTTGGTAATAAAGTTTTAAAATTAGCAAAAAATCAGGACTTTAACTTCGAAAATTACAAAATGGCGGCCATGTTTATTTTTCAATCCGTTATATCTCCATAAATATTAGTTTTTTTTTTCAAAATTTATGTTATTTGCAATATTAAGCCTTTTATTTTGAACAAATGACATTTTATATAATAGTCGAGTTATGTGAGAAAATTGATGTTGTAATTTTGTGTCATAATTAGGTAAGAAAATTATATTACTTAATATGATACTAATTTATAATACTAGAATTAACAATAAATAAAAACAATATTTCATCGAATTGAACGTAAAGTGGAGGACATGAAAAAACACACATATTACATCAATTTTCTGCAGTAACTCAGCTATTCATTAACCGATTTAAAAAAAAATAAAATGTAATTTTGTTCAAAATAAGAAGCTTAATATATTAGCAAAACATAAATTTTGATAGAACCAATATTTATGGAGATGTAACGGACTGAAAAATAAACATGGCCGCTATTTTGTAATTTTCGAAGGTATTTAATTCCCGCTTTTTGTTAATTTTAAAACGTTATTACCAAGAAGCTTACCAAATATTAATGCGATCCGTCTATCCGAACTCGAGATATAAATTTTTATATAAAAATAAAATGGCGGACAGGGGGAAATGAAGGAGAAATTGCCACTTTTCCTAAGGATATTTTTTGTTTAGTTTTGCAAGTAGAATCCGAAAAAGTATAGCCAGCCCACCATTTTAAAAACACTCCCATAATGTTTTGTTATTTAGAAGAAATTTACTACGGAACCACAAAAAATTACGTTGAAATTGGCCTTGTAGTCGTAGGCGTCAACATATATACATGCATGAAAATAAAAAAATATAGAATTAAGAACCCCCTCCTTTTTTTGAAAAGGATTAGGAGGAATTCACCGCAAAAGAACTCCTACAACTTTTTATGTTTATAGAAATTAGCCTATGTAAAATTCAACGAAATTGTTTTGCGATTTTATCACATTTCGGCCGTGTACAAAAGTCAATAGTACAAAATTTCCTAGTTTTATGCAAATCCTTTTATTAAAATTGTGTAAGATTAAAAAAGTATATAATTTTAAATCAGAAATTTTCAGCTTTAAATTATTACTTTTACCAGTTTTCTTTTGGAAATTTAATATTCGTACAAAAAAGTTTTTTTTTTCACGTTAAAAATAGTTACATAAAAATATCTTACCCATAAACACACACATGTTTTATAAATAAATAAACACATATATATATATATTCCAGCCAATTCTCAACCAGGATATTTTTAATCTCAAATCAAAACTTTGTGGTTGATTTGACGAGTTATCTAATTTAAACTTTAAGTCCCTTATGTAGTAAAAATATGTACAAAAAAAAATGTTTTACATTAAACTTTTAGCCACCTGTAACTCATTAATCGGAACTTTTTAGTGTAAAACGCAAACTACGAACTAAGTTTTTTTTTTGAGCGTGTAATTTGTTGGATAGTAACCTACTTTTTGTTTATTAAGATTTATCTTAAAAAGTTTTTGTAGGCCTTGCCCTATTTTATAACTTGTAACGTTTGAAACATCTGATTAAAAGTAATAATAATAATAATAAAAGTAGTTTTCCCTTATTTCATTTATTTTATATAATTACTTTGTATTTCATTTTGAAGGAATATTTGGTTTAAAATTATTTTTATCCTCTTATGGGTTTATAAAATTAATTATTTTATGTTTGAATACTGAGTATGCCGGGTAATTCAAAAAGGACTTCACAACTTTAAAAGCATTAAACATTTATTGAAATAACTTAAATATTCGGTTGAGGTCTCATTTCATAAAAAACTGATCAACTTTGTCACCCGACATTCATTTTGGTTCGATATTGCATCTGTCTGAAATGCTTCATATATCCCGCAAGAAGTCGATTTAATTCCAGACTGTAGTCAGAAAGTTAGGCGTTACCTTTGCAACTGCGCCGTTAATTCTAAGTCTTAGCTCAACAAGATAAGGAGGCAAAGGTGGTACGTAAACCATATGATTAATGAAAACCCACTTGAAAAAATCTAGCGTGGTGAAATCTTGGTAACGAGATGACTGTACAGTTGGATCTTCACAACCAGTTCTTCCTGGGAATCGAGTATCAAGAAAATCTCGGACTTCTAGGCAGTAGTGAGGTAATTCTACGTCTTGCTGATCGTAATGACGTCCATTTTAGTCATCATTGTCTGATTAAGGAATTAAGAGAATTTTGAAGCAACTAAACGATGCCATTTACGGTTGCCTTCTGGAAGAAGATGGGCCGTTCCGCGTGGAAGAACAACCTGTCTCAAGGAAGGTTTGGTAAAAACCTAAAGTGGAATTTACACGAGTAAATTCCACGCTAGAAGGCTCTCTACCGTATTATACGAAAATTACGTTGAACTACAGTTGCTGACTGCAAATCGGGAAACCAAAACACACAACGAGTACGTTCCGCACAAATAAATATATCCATTTTTAACAACGCTCGTGACAGCGCCCCAGTTGCCGATTTCAGTAATAATGAACTACGCGAGTTAAAAATTGATGTATTTGGCTATGAAATGAGATCGCAATCGAATCTGTAAGTTATCTCAATAAATTTTTATATGCTTTTAAAGTTGTGAAGCCCTTTTTGAATCACCCGATTTATGATACAAATAAATAAATGAAATTCAAATATTAATTAATTATAAAAAAATTGTAACTTTTTTGTAATAAAATCACTTGTACGTTTTAAATATTAATGGTTTATGAATATACTTTTTTTGGTGAAAAGATAAAGATGATACGATTTGCTGATGATTTAGTGATTCTAGCTGAGAGTAAAAAAGATTTAGGAGGAACAATGAACGGCATGGATGAAGTCTTACGCAAGAACTACCGCATGAAAATAAACAAGAACAATACGAAAGTAATAAAATGTAGTAGAAATAACGAAGATGGACCACTGAATGTAAAAATAAGAAGAGGAAAGATTATGGAGGTGGAAGAATTTTTTTATTTGGGAAGTAGAATTACGAAAGTTGGACGAAGAAGGAGCATATAAAATATCGAATAGCACAGGCAAAACGAGCCTTTGGTCAGAAATATAATTTGTTTATATCAAAAATTAATTTAAACGTCAGGAAACGATTTTTGAAAGTATATGAGTGTAGCTTTATGTGGAAGTGAAACTTGGACGATCAAAGTGCCTGAGAAGAAAAGATTAGAAGCTTTTAAATGTGGTGCTACAGGAGAATGTTAAAAATCAGATGGGTGGATAAAGTGACAAATGAAGAGGTGTTGTGGCAAATCGATGAAGAAAGAAGCTTTTGGAAAAATATAGTTAAAAGAAGAGAGAGTCCACATATTAAGGCATCCTGGAATAGTCGCTTTAATATTGTAGGGACAGGTAGAAGGAAAAAAATTATGCAGGCAGGCAACGTTTTGAATATGTAAAACAAATTTTTAGGGATGCAGGATGTAGGGGGTATACCGAAATGAAACGACTAGCACGGGAATCTTGGAGAACTGCATCAAACCAGTCAAATGACTGAAGACAAAAAAAAAATGAATACATTTAATGAGTTTTGTTTGGGATGTGGTATTTAGAGAAGAACTAAGAAATTGTAAAACATTATTAGAGTTTACTGTGTTGGATGATTTTTTTTGCGCTTTTAATAATAATAATAATCATAATAATAATAATAATAATAATAACTGAGATTTAAAGAAATTGATTTCTTTATTTGTACTTTGGTTTGATTTTTAAAAATACTGTTCATAAAAACTTTATAATAAATATTCAGTTATCTTTTACAGTTTCGAAAATATTTAGGACAATCACCTCTACTTTTTCTAAAAAATTCTCTTACAAAGAAGTTATTTGTAAGTATAATATCAGGGGTTTCTTACCTCTTTTTTAAATTCTACGTTGATAATTAATATATTATTCCTCTAGTTTCGTTATCACTCTTTCTAGTTTATTTTTGTATTTTTGGATTACTGTTGGTACTTTGTCTAACGTGCCAGGATTATGAACAATATTTTGCCATTGATAGAACCTTTCCCGTATGAATAATGTCATAACTAAAATACACGTAATTACATGAAACGCACCTAATGTAAATGTTTTAATGCCAGGTTGTAAAAAGCGTAATTAAAAATTCGTTTTTTTTAATATTTATTATTTGAATTTCGGTTAAGCGGTAATAAAAATCTTACTCTCTTTAAATTTTGAATTAAGTGATGTTTTATGCTACATCGTAAGACAAGGAGCTTTTGGCACTAATTATACGTAATGTCGGCGCTGTGGGCTATTGCTTTATATTCTGAACCCTCTTTGTCTTTGGTGGAATACGAGGTGTTCATTACTGAGCGAACGTTTTGTTCTGATTTGCATTATTTGAGTCTATATTACTTACATAGGGCTCTTGTATTGTTCTGCATGCACTGTGTAATCATTAATTGTTAAGCAACACAATTATCTCGTGTAATTACATTAATCACATTGTAATGTATTATCCCTGCAGCAAGTAGTACAAATTACCTTTTACGAACTGTAGTTACATTAATATTTGATGTTTAGTTGAATGAGACGCTGTATACCTCTTTTCTGATAATTTAAATATTTTAAAAGTTACATTAACTGAATTACAAAGTTTTATATATATTCATATTTGTTTATGATGTACCACGTAAAGAAGGAAGGATTATTTTCTCTTCAAAATGTCGTTCTTTATTTACTTGAAACACTTCACTCGGTCATGAAATGACTTTAAAAACAAGTTGTTTTTTGTTAAAAGTAATTACGGTCTTTATTGATTTTTTAAGTTAGATAGATACCATCTTTGTGTGATATCTTGACGTGTCATGGTGAGGCAACATTATTACTTAAAAGTTTAAACTGTAGTACTTCTAAATTCTTGGTTTAGAATTACATTTTTTTTTTTTTTTATATGAATTCACTGTAAAGATTTCTTGACAGTTCTAAACATTCGTTCGGTATAGATTCTCCAAAAATCATGGTTCAAAGAATATATATTTTTGATCTTGTTCTGGGAAAACTAGAAAATTTCTTACATTATTTCTTATGAACTATCAAATCTCTTTGGAATAGTAACAAAAATTCGATCATTCACTTTTAATAAATTAGTTATTACCGGCGTTTCTTTCCTTTCCACTATAAAGTTTGGCTGTTAATTGACCATGGTGCATTATTACTCTTAAATTTGTGTTGTGCGTTTTGTACCTTTATGATTTTCATGCTTCGCAGTCGTAAGAAAAATAGGATTGTATAAAACTATAAATTAATTTATTATATATAGGTACACACAGTTTTGTTTATTTTTAATTGAAAATTTGGAAGGTTACGGTACGAAAAGATTGTGTATTTTAGACTAAAAAGTTTTTTTGTTTATAAGTAAAACAATCTGTATTTTTAACATTGATTTTTTAACACATTTAAAACCAATGAATCATTGTAAGTGATATTTTGTTCTAATGCACAGGTCTCATTCGCAAACAGCTTAAAAATACGGTATATTTAAATTACGTTGGTATACTTGTAATACAAAATAGCCACCACAATTAAAAACTTACGTATATCTTTTTTTGTAGATGCTAACTGTAAATTCATAATATAAGAATATAGGTAATATCAGAATATCCTAATAATAAATATTTTTCAGTTTTTGTTTTCAGAATTTAAAATTTGTAATATGACGATTTATGTATAAAAACAGGTCTGTTTTACGTAACAATATAGTTCAATCATTAGAATAATTTTTTAAAAACACCGGGGGTTGGTCTTGTCGTGAACTCGTCATTGCAAATCAGCTGATTTCGAAATCGAGAGTTCTATGGTTTAAATCCTACTAAAGGTAGGATACTTTCATACGGATTTGAGTATTAGATCGTGGCTACCGATGATCTTTGGTGATTCGGTTTCACTTAACTACAGTTCTCAGGAATGGTCGACTTAAGACTGTACAAGACTGCACTTATTTACATACATACATATCATCCTCTGAAGTAATACCTTACGGTGGTTCTAGAGGTTAAACAGGGAAAGAAAGTACAATAAATTTAATAACGAGATGTTTTGTTTTAAATTTATATTAATAGCATGCATGAATTGTGTATAAAACAATTTTTGTAAAAATCATTTGGAATAATTTAAGTACAAAACGTGATTTTTTTTTAAGGAATAAAGAAGCTCTCTCCGAAGTATCGGACTCAGATAGCCAGTCGGTTTCAAATTCATAAGTAATTAGAATATTTTTCTCTTGACATAGTTATCTGTAATAATAACCTCTGTATACAAATACAAAGTTTTATTTATACAGTCTCGATATCTAAATGTAAATTATATGTTTTAGACTCTATTACGAAAAATTGTCTTATTCAGCCAATAAATTATTTGTAAATCTACCATGAAATTAAGACGATTCCAGATACTACTTTAAGTATTGAATGAAGATTAATATATTTATTAATTTAAAAAAAAATATTTTAATATTATTAAATAATTCAGATGAGCATTTTAATTAAAAAAAAAAGAAAAACAGTTAATATTGTATTTTTACTGTAACAATTGATTTTACTCTTAAACTGTTTGGATAGTATTTTTTTTGTGGGCGAATTAATTTTTCTCTCGCTTTTTCCTTATTTTTGACTGTTATTTTTATAATTTTCGTTTAATTAATTTGTTAAAAAGCGGATTTTGTTTATATATATGTATATTTTACTAAACCTTTAAATCAATTTGAAAAACATTTCAATATAGCTTTCTATTTTTAATTACATAATATATTGTACTATTTATTTATTTGATGAATTTTTTTCGTTATTTACATCGCAAAAGAATACAAAGATAAATGTTTTTGTACGATACAAAATTACAGTTTTTAATTCTTGATTATAAAAAAAATTAATGGTAATCCTATAAAATATATTTATTAGTTAATGTTTATCTTATATTAAAAATTAGTTTATAATTTATTTTTTAATACCTATTTTCTCAAAACAAATTAAGTTTCACTTAATTTTGATTTGTAAATGCAATTTTATCAATTATAAGTTACAAGTAATGGATATAAAGAGCTTTAAAATGCTCTACCCGTATGAAAGTAGTTGTTATAAGTGGTGTTCAAACTGATTAAACTCCGAGTAATAATCCTACAGAAAGTGAGTAGAATAACTAGAAAAAATTTAAGTAAATTAAGTTTAATTCAGAATTAATCTACAGGTTTTTCCAATAATTAATTTATGCAAGTTTAAATTGAAATAAACGTTATTCATCTTTAATAAAAGAAATTAACATTATTTTTATAAGTTTGTCAATTATTTATTTATTATATTATTGTTATGTTATTTTTTAATTTTATTAAATAATTCTTTAATGTTCTTTTAAAACATCCCTTAATTTTATTTAACAACGAATTAAAAAGAAGATATAAAATTTAAATAAGAAAGATTTTTAGATCATAATATAGAATTTCAAGATTTTTACAAAGATAGATTAAAACATTTTACCAAAGTAACGATAATGTGTACCCACATTTTTACATCTCCTTTGATAATTTTGCATAAACAGATTGAAAGCAGTTGAGTTTATTTTGGGCTTTGTTGATACGAGATTGTTTTTAATTGTGGAAATGATTTTTGATATATTTGTATTTGATCTTCATCAAATTTTGTCAGCCCCTAATTTACCGAAAAAAGAGCAATCGACTAATATAATAAAAAATCTTAGATTTGATTATTTGCCTGAGATTTTCATTTTTACTTTTTCTTGAGTTTACGAACGCTAGTAGAATAGCTTAAGACAAAAATTTAAAAGTTTCTAGTTGAAATGTTTCACTGAAACGGCGATAAAAAATTAATTATTTTAAATTGACTAGAATAGATTATTGTCAAGAAAATTTTCATATTTATGTAATATAATTGTCATCTTTTAAATTAGTAACTTGTAATTGATAATATATTGTGTCAATTAGTTGTTCTTTGATTGTGTTTGATCGCTTTGTTTATGTGAAGATGATGGGTCGATAGCTGTTTTGAAGTGTTTTTGTTTTCTTTAAATTACGGACCAGTGTAACAATTAAAACGAGCAAAGTGAGGTGACTTGTTCGTAAATGTTTAGCTATAAACAGAGAGTTTAAAGTACGGTTTAATAACCCACCTTCACCCGCTTTACTTTGACTTAACTACGAACGGATGGTAAGGAGAAGTGTCGCTTTGTACGCAGACAGTACTAGTTGGGATGACCGACACCTGGCGGTAGTGAGCTCGTGACGTCGTGAACAGAATACGTGCTTACGTAGAAATTTTCGTTTCGCTAGATCCTACGTTTAACTTTTACCTGTGTATAGTTTATACCACTTTTTTTTGCGTGTGGTCTGAAAGATATGGAACGAACATATACATTCATGATTACTGTTTTCCCCTTATTCCTTTTATCTTTTCTTTAACCGTTTTTTTTATTTTGTATGTCCTCATCGTTAACAAATGTAATGAGAATATGTTACTATTTTTTTTTTTTTCACTTTAACAGTTTTATTTTAATTTTAGTAATTTATACAGAGCTATGACTTCTTGTTTACTTAAAAATTATATTCTGCTAAAAATAAAACAAGTGTTTATTTTTTATTTCCTGATTATTATCGTGAATTTGTGTTACAAAAAAAAAAATATGTCACAAGTACAAAATTAATTCTACGTTTTGACGTGGTTGATAAGCCTAAAACACCCTCTTTGCCAGATTCAGCACGATATTGATTTAAACATGTTTTTGGAGATACATACAAAATATAAATTGTTCGAAAAGTTCTACGAAATTAAAAGAAGTCGTTAAATTATGTAGATCTCCTCTACTTTTAACTTAAATTAGAATTCTTTACAAAATTGCATTGGATAATATAATATTAAAATTAGTGAATAATTACGCTTATTCAATTTTTTTGTTCAGTTAATTTTGTGTCTTCCGATTAATTTAAATGTAATTATAAAAGAATTGTTTTTATATCACTTTTTATATCCCTCAAATTATTCAATTCCATCATTGGCTTCTCAATCTTATCAAATAGATAAACACCATTTAATTTAGGAACGAATGACTGTAAGATAAAAGTAAATTAGCTAACATTTTCTTTTACTACAGAAAGTTAAGTCTTCGTTTGGCAATCAGAAAGGTTTCCTTTTTTGTGAAAAGAAAAAAAGGAATAGTTCTTACTGCTTTTATTACAGGAATAATACCACCTGCTTTTATTTCTGTTAATAAAACCTCAAATAATCATGGATCCGTTCCGAATTATAAAAAAAATTGGGCCAAAGTGAAAATTCATTTTCACTTTTAAATTTCTCTAATCTAAAAATATTTTAAAAAATTCTTCTACCTTTTTTTAATTAGGGCCTAATCAAAAACAAACGTTTAATAATCCTAGATTTGGTGTAGATTTCAGAAAATTAGAATCTAAAGAAGTTTCCTATTTATTTTATGATACTAACTCCCTAAGGAGGTTTTTTTTTCTTCCTTTCTTTTTCCCCGGGCCGGATCCTGCAGTTGAGTATTACACAGCCCAGGGGAGTGTCCTTTACTCTAACGGGCCTCCAGGTCTCAAACCCTCAGAGTAGCACAACAGGCTCGGCTACGCCGTCCGTGGGTTCCCACTCCGGGAGCCGGGACTCTGTCTTTATGCCAATGCCTCTAACGGGGACACCCCGAGTGGGGCATCCCCGCCGGGACTCGGTTCGGTCTTTTTCGCTCGGGAGTGCGAGAGTCCCCCGTGTCTCATCGCTACCGCCCACCCGTGCAAACACGTGCGAACGGCAGCTCCGCAGAGGGCTTTCCCTCATTCCCAAGACCCCCGATCTTTCTCCTGAAGAACCCTCGCCACGAACCCTGCAGTGTTGTAAAAACGTTTGGGACTCCGCAACATGGTGGCGATGATGTTCTCCACGCTGAGAGGTCCGGTAATCGCCGAGCAAGCTAGGCGATAATAATTACCCCTAAGGAGGTTGGTAATCAACATGGCTACACGTTTGATACTACTCTGAATAGATCTGTCGATGCCCATTGAAATCATTCCTTAAGAGTAATTAAATCAGGATCTTCATTTCCGACTTTTTTTGTGTATTTTAAATATATTGATTTATTAATAATTATTAACCTCTAATTGTAAAAAAGTTTTACAATAAATAATAATTCGATAATAACAATAACTAAAATACATTAAAAAAAATCAGAAGCTATTAATGAAATACAATTTTGTATACTTTTAAAAATGTGTATATATCATTTAATATGCGTACAATTATGTGGTGTTCACATCAGATTTGGTGAAACATCTGATTATTTAATATTAATTGAAAATTATAATTTAAAATCGTATTATTATATTTATGCATTTATTACCAGTCTACGCGATAATAAATATAGTTATAAAATTATATTGTATAAATATTTGATGTTAATAAAAATTAATATTTTAGCAATTGTGTAACTGTACACTTTTATTAAAGAACTGGAGGATCGTACTTCATTTTCAAATAAAATAAATTTAAAAGAAGTGCAGCAGAAATATGTATATTTAATTTAATAGGCGTAGAAGGAAGTCATGGGGTGTTCACATCAGATTTTTTTTATACGGCGTTTTTTTATCAACATAAGCATTGCACGTTACATTTCATTGTTTTTTAATATACGCTGTAATACATAAGAGCATTAAATAATTATTTTTTTTTGCGACAGGGATGTCTTTTATTGTAAATTTTTTAGTGTATAAAATTTATTATTATTAATATTAATAATAATAAAATGGGTTATTAATAATAATAAAATTTATGTAAATACCGACCGAACCGTTATAGTTAAATGAAAGCGATAACTTTGATTGTAAACGTGGCTAAAATATCGGTTATTCTGTATCTATGAAATTCTATACTCGTATCGACGTAAACGCTATAGAAACGGATCCCACACCTACCTTTAACTACAGAAAATATTCACCGAATTGGAAATCGTTGCAAGAAGTTGTAGTTTGCACTGTTAACATTCTAATAGCTATTGGGAATACAATAACCAATTTTCAGTAAGGTACCAATTTTCTGTAGGTATTGTTAACAACAATACCTAGTTGCCAACAAATATTTTCATTAATGTCATTTATATGCATATCGTTACATTGTTTTTGCAAAATGTCATATCATTAAATTTGTCTCGGTTTTAACTGTTTGTTTAGAATTGACCTCCATAAAACATTAATAAACTTAATTTTTTTACAATGTGCGCTTTTTTACTTTAATTTTCTGTTCATATTTTTCTTATTTATTTAATTCTTGCGATTTAATTGTGTTTGTTTGTTTATTTATTTTGATAATAAAGAGATATTAAAAAACAATTTAAAGGTTAGTAAAGTGATGTTTTTTTTCTTTTCTTTTTTTTTTAGTTGACGTCGAAAGATCGATATTTTTTTTATGCTGAATAACAATTATCGGCTCTCCTGCGGAGCCATAAGTAAGTTTCCTGACAAAAGCACGTGATAAGAAAGTCCTTAAGGAACACCCAAAATAAATAATACACAATAAATAGTTGCAAGCAAACTTAAAGTCAAATATGAAATTTCAAGCTCAGTCATAAATCACAAACCATTAATTTCAGCACCATATAGTCCACAAAACAAACATTAATAACAAATCAAAAAGAAAAAGAAAGAGAAGTAACAAGAAATTAGATATGACACCACTAAACTTGACGGTGTTAGATTCCAAACTGTTACGCAGACCCTAAGCCGAGTACATGGGTTCGTTTCAACCGTCGGACGTCTCTGATGTTATAGAGTAGCTTAATTGCAAAGCGGTTTACATGATTCTCAAGCCTCTGCAGGTATTTGACATTGCGTTGTTGTGCAATCTCACGAACCGATGGGAGCTCCAGATAATCGTGAATCTCATCATTTCCCGTGAACCACGGAGCTTCGGCAATTACCCTCGTTACTTTGTTCTGAAATCGTTGTATAATTTCCACATTACTAGTACTAGCCGTTCCCCACAATTCTACACCGTACGTCCCCAGATTGGGCGCAGGATAGCCTTGCAAATTAAGATCTTGTTGGATAACGTGAGGCCTGAGTTCCTCCGGAGCAGCCAATGAAGGTTCCCTGTACCTTGCGTTTAGCTGTTTCCTCTTCATCCTCACATGACACTTCCAGGTCAAACGCCGATCCAGGTGAAGTCCCAGATACCGCACGGTCTCTAAAAGATCCATATTTAAAGGTTATATTGGATATAGTTTATTATTTAGCCCGTATGACAGAAATATCCTGAATTTTGATGGGTTTAATATACATATATATAAGCAACCCGGTTGAGTGAAACTGGTAATGGGAAACACCATTTTTCTCGTAAGTTTGGTGTGAGATCGTGTCATTATTTTGAGTGGCTATTTCATAGTTTTTAAATGAATTATGTGGCTCATGTCAGATCGTTAAAAAACCCTGTTGACACCTTACAATCATAGAGTATAAATTATTTAAACCTATGTATATTTTCCGTTTTATGATTTGATACACTGGGCTAGAAGAATGTATAAAAGTTCCGATCTAAGAAAGCATACTTTTTGAACACTCGGCTGTCTTTCTAACTATATTCACTAAATTCTGTAAAATATTAAAAGTAGAGTGTAAGAATGTTAGGTAAAGTTATACAATGAAAAGTTGATTAATTTTGTAGGAATTTTAATAATAACATTTTGTTTAAGTTAATTCCTAAGTAGATATTATTGAATATAGAAGTTTTCGTTTTGAAATTTGAAATTACTTTTGTATTTTTGTATTTTTTTTAAGCATCTGGTTTTTATTTTTCAATACATTACCTCTGTCTTTTTCTATTTAGCCTCCGGAACCATCGTAAGGTATTACTTTAGAGTATGATATGTGTGAATGAATGTAGTCTAGTACAGTCTAAGATCGACCATTCCTGAGAAGGTCTAGTGGTTAATTGAAAACGCAACCACCAAAGAACACAGGTATCCGCGATCTAGTATTCAAATCCGTATAAAAGTAACTTGCCTTTACAAGGTTTTCAACCTTAGAACTCTCGACTTCGAAATTAGCTGATATTTGCGATGACGAGTTTAACCACTAGACCAGCCCGGTGGATTTCAAAGCATTACCTACTTTGTAATATGTAAACTAAGCTCGAAACAATTTTCTAAAATGTTTACCACAAACTTCGTAATTATATATATATATATATATATATATATACTGCACACACCAGTAATTTCTATATTCGAATGACGGAGCTCTAAGATATGGAAAATCCATTTTTGTAAACAATACAAAAGTTTTATTTCGATAAATATTCAGTATTATTGTGAACGATTAGTTAATACAAAACCTTTATCAATAGAAAACCTTTGATAATCAAAGAGAAAAAATTAGTAATTATGAAAGTGTTGTTTGTTGTTGCATTGATATAAGACTGAACGTGTTAAGTTTCCATTCGGTAACTGAGACTCTCAGATTAAATTATATATATTTTTAATTTGATTAACTTATTGCCAGTTTTATTTATTTGAGGATTTATTCCAAAAAAAGATTCCTTATGCGTGTAACTGGTTTTTATTATCTATCATCTATATTGTAGTTAACCAAAATTGGAACGTACTTTCTTCGTGTACAGGTACGTAAACTATACATTATGTCCTCGCTGCCTGTTTTTATATTTTTAATTCTTGTTTTAATTCCAAAAGTTTTCAGTTTTTTTCAAATGGGTCTTTCTACATAACTATTTTGTTCACAAGAAATAGATCATTTTATTATATAAAAATTTCGATATTTTTTTTTTCCTTTTGTCTTGTAATTTAGATAACAAAAGTTTAAAAATTTAGTATAATGCATATCACAGTGCCTGGAAACTTTTTCTACGATTTCTTTTCTACATCGTGAACTTGGTTTTTCTTAATTAATTAATTAATTAATTTGTTTTTTGTACGTTCAACATTATTAAATTATAAGTTAGTTAGCTTTCAAAAATTTTAATTAGATATATTTGTGGACAATAATTAAAAAGTTCTTCCCAGACATTTTATTGTAAATTATTCTGTTCATTACGTGGTGCAAGTAAATAAATCGATATAAAATATATATATAAACTTTTTTAATATTTCATTTTTTTACGCAAGTTTTCGTTTTGCAGCTCAGTAAATCAGTACGTATAAGTGCACATTTTATATATATGTTAATCTTTATTTAAATTACGTAATTTATTCTGTTAATTTATTGTAATATTTATTTAAACAAGAAAAGTAATAAATTTAGAAGCACACCATTTAGTATAAATATTATTTTTCACAAAATATTGTTAAAATAGATTGAAATTGTCTGGTCAAATGATATGTTTGCGTGGCTAAAGAAATCACTATTATTATAACAACTGCGGTAGTAATAGTAACAGTAATAACTAAAGGAGTGCGTTATCTTCTGTTATTACCTCATCTATTGTAATTGGTTATGTTATTTTGTAGTTTCCTTCAGATTAAAAAACTGTTTTCTTTTTATATGGTTGATTTAGTAAAAATATTATTTATTTAGTATGATCTTATTCTTTTTTTTTTAATTGTATTTGGTAATATTACTAATGAATTCGTCAAACATATTGTTTCTTTATTAAATTTCATATTAATTAATATGAAATAATTAATATTAATTGATTCTTTAATTAATATGAAATTTAATAAAGAAACAATATGTTTGACGAATTCATTAGTAATATTACAAATACAATTAAAAGAGAATGTTTTGCATAAGAATTTTATCGACGCCTAATAATTTGAATGAATCGCATAGTGTTTTATCTAATGGCAAGTCCTTTACACCACTAATATTTCCAGTTATTCCTGGCCTTATTTCGTCTCCTTAAATTCTCCATTCTTGATTCCCTCTGACAGGTTAAATTTCTCCCTTTCAACTCTTCCCTCTAATCGTATTGTTAATGAACCATTTCCATTCTGGACGTATCCCATACAATTACCTTTCTTCCCTTGAATTATGCATAGAAATGCTCTCTATTTTCAGTTAATTTTGCAAGCACGTATCCTTTTTTTTAATTAAATATGTCTAAATGACTCTTTTAATTGTATTTAGTAACTAAATTAAGCTATTAATATTATTTAATTAATTCAGTTATATTTTAGAATGACACTGGATTTCAGCGTTTAGCTGTTTGCGTAGCAATTTCGTTGTTAAGCTAATAACGTATAAGTTGAATTTGATTTTTTCTTTGTCCATTGTACTTTTATTTGTTTACTTTGAACATTTTTTCACGTTTCTATTTAATACTTTTCTTCCAACTCTCTCTCTATATATTTTTTTTTAATTTTATTAAAGTTGTGCCGTTGAATGTAAAGTCCTTTACAAGTAATGTGTTTTTACTTTCAAAGTAACAACAATATTTCATCCTGACCCCGAAGGGGAAGACACCCACCATGTGATGCTAAAATCCCTACGCCCCCTCCCTCAGTACCTAGCCCTGATGGGCTTTACCGGTGATCATCTTCAAAAACCTCGGCGGTAGACATATTGCAGTCTCGCCCCGGCCAGGATGCCTAGGCGAAACTGCAATAACTTTTGTTAGAATGGTATTTCTAATACATCTCAGTTAGTGTTAAAGAAGACTGAATCTACAATCGTTGAGTGAAGGAACTGACATCACCTATACCGACCCGAGGAGGTAAAAGTGAGTCCGACACACAACTTAGACTAAAACTAAAACACACAAATCATAAAACTGTAACATAACTACTAAAGAATTAACAAAAACAAAGAAACTAGAACAATAAAAACAAAAGAGTTAAATGATGCTCAGCCCGTACTAAATCCCCTCCGCTATCCTTTCTTTTTCTAGATAAACCATGAATTCCTCAACTATAGTCCATTCGGTCTGGTTACCCAAGTTCTGCTGCAAATTTAGCACTGAGCCAAGAATGAATTGACAAATGATCTTGTTACGCTTCTCATCATATTTCATGCACTCATATAGCGCATGAAAAGCATCATCTAACAACCCAAACTTCGGTCATAAACCCGTATCAACCAGGCCGAATCTCGCCTGCTCGCCTGCTTTTCGGGACACGGCCGAAAAGCACCGTGTCCCGAAAGAAACTGTGTGACGTACTTGTTTGGGGAAACCCAGGAGGCGCGCCGCAAGCATCTAATATCTGGGAAGAGATCGTGCGTATACCGCCCGTCTTCTATCTCATCCCATCTAGTTTGGCATAAATAAAATCCATGCTGCTCGATTTCCCGATTTCCCCTTTTCAGAAGTCAACTCACCCAACTTCCTAGCAGCATAACGTTTTTGCCTTTCTACCACAAGAATATCGATTGGTTTCATTCCCGCAATCACCAAGATTGCCTGTCGTGAAATAGTTCGGTTACCACGCGTTATCGTCAGCACCATATGTCGTTGGGCCCTCAGTAAAATATCTCTTCTTTATAATTTGTAAATAACTGATGGCCATTGCAGTTATTAAACCCAACGGAAACGTCCAGGAAAATTCCTAAGACATATTCCGGCGCGTTCGTCTACCACGCTCATCACACGGAGTCTGGCGTCCTAGGTACCTTCTCCGGGAGAAACCCGAACTGCTTCTCCATCAACGACCCACGCGCTGTGAGTCTCTCAGTTATACGAAGATATAAGACCTTCTCAAAGACTTTACCAGTAACTGGCAGCAGCAGGGCTTGTAAGGCGAAGTAATTGTGAAATCCTTGTCGCCTCATTTAAACAATTTAACAATTCCTCTATTCCATCATATAAGGAACCTCCCGCCAAACAACAGTTTATTAAACACCCCTGCGATAGTTTTCACATTTACCCCTACCGAGCGAACATGGATCTCTACCGTTATCCCTTCAAAGCCCGGGGCCTTAACCCTGCCTATACTACTAATAGCCTAACGAACTTCGGCCACTAAACGAACAATCACTAAAGACAATGTACCCCCGTGAAAGAGCGACCTCACGCCCCAGCCGCAAATGGCATGCGGTCTCCCCTGCTTCGTTGTCGTCGGGCAGTAAATCGTTTCAATAGTCTGCGTAAAATTTCAGGTACATCTGTATTACGGCATGCCGAGTCGAAAGAGCAGACACAAGAATGTCCTTTCTACGTTTGTTTCAAAACCCTATATACAGCACCCCAGTGATCACTGTTACCCTCTTTCACTAACAAAGGAACGCCAGGAATCCCTCTTCGTCGTGCGAAGCTTTTGAAAATAATGAGATCTTTAATCTCTATACTCTGCAACCAGAACTGCCCGACGTTCCGGATCACATACCTGTCCGCATACCTGTGCAGAAAACGATCCTTCTGAATCGGAATTTTGCAATGGTAACGCGCTCACTTAAGCTACAAGTAATCTCATTAACAATCAACCCAATCACTTGAGCAATCATCAACCACCTTCCAGTCATTAACATTGGCAGGAATAAACCTACCAATGGTGACAACGATGTTCGTTCCACCAAACCTCCGACGCCAATCTACCATAACAGTGTAGTTGGACAATTCTCCAGGCATATTAAATACCTATTGTTCATGCTGGGCTAAAAAGTCCTCAACCAATTCACCTCCTTCATTGGTGAATTCAGTATGCCACAATTAACTTAGCGTTAACATCCGCTCTAATAAGGATTGGACTTTGACCAGAGAATCTGTGAAATCCCACACCACGATCAGCAGGATCCGTGTACTGAAAATACGAACTTGCAACATATAGTTGCAAGTTCTGAACATATATGAACAATAACAGGATGATTATCTCATAGAAGACACAATCTATCTCCTTTCTGCACAGAAACATGGCAGAACATTCTGCGGACATACTTCTCAGCTCCCCTGGGCCGGACCGACTTGTTGGTATTACGCCGCCCAGGGGAGTGTCTTTAAACTCAAATAGGCCTCCCCACCTACCAGCTATATACCGGCATGGGAGGTCGGCCTACCGGTTAGCTCTTTTTGAGAGTTCTTTATTAATATTGCCCTTTTGGACACCATGCCAGACCCAGTTCGCCGCGACGCGGCGCCGGGTCCCTTCAGTATTCAGTGTGCTGGTACCTGACTGTTACCCGTGGAGTCCTTGGTGGCTCATCAGTGCCAACACACCGCAGCATGCTGGACCTCACCAGCAAGGCTGTCCACCCAGTCTTATTCTAGCCAACACCTTGTCTTCTCTCATCGGAGTATTTCTGTACAACAACTTTTCTAACAAAACTAGCAAAATTATTCCAGTTTGACTCGGTTCTTAGCATGTAGTCTATTGTTGTCTCTGGAGTTATACCTGTGAGTGCCTTACAATGTCTAAGTGTGTCCCACCTATTGCACTCAAAAAAGGTGTGCTAAGCATCATCTATCTCGTTGCAGTAGTTGCAAATTGGCTCTTCTCTCTTGCCTATTTTGTGCAGGTAGTTATTGAAGGAACCATGTCCTGTAAAAAATTGCGATAGGTGATGATCAACCTCACCAAATCTTCTCGACAACCATGGCTTGATGTTAGGGATGAGGGTTCTCGTCCATCGACCCACAGCTTCCTGCGACCATCTTTCCTGCCAGATATTATAAACAGCATCCCTGACCTCTTGTTCTGGCTTGCCTTGTGCCCTCTCCACCCTCTTTTTTGCGATTAGGTCAATAGGAGGTGTACCCGATAACACGCACAGGGCGGCATAGGACACTGTCCTGTATGCGGACACAACACCTAGGAGCACACACTTGTGCGTCCTCGCCAGTCTCTCTTTGTTGCGCCTGATGGCGATAGAGCGCCACCAGGCCGGAACGGCATACATAAGCGAAGACACGACGGTGGTCGCCAGTAAACGGCGCTTTGAGGCCTGAGGGACATTCTGCGATGACATAATGATGTTTAGACTTTTTATCATCTTTTCTGCCTTGTTGCATACATTGACTATGTGGTCGGTGTATCTACCGTTTTTCTGGAGGATAACTCCTAAGTACTTGATGTTATTCGCTTCTTCTATAGCATTACCGTTGATGGAAATATTGAACGGTTCTAGCACTCTTCTACCCGTAAAGGCAATAATACACCGCCATTTTTCCGTAGACAGTTGCAGACACCTGACCTCAACCACTCCTGTATAGTGTCGATGGCCGCATACACCCTCTCCCGCAACTCCAAGACCGTCCTTCCCTCTACGAGGACTGCAAGGTCCTGCAAGGTTCGCGGACATACTGGTAGAACCACAGTAGAGTCGTTTCCAATAACAAAAAAAAACCTGACTGATCACCAGACACAAGATATGGATACTGAGAAAGAACAGCATCCAAACCCCTACGAAGAGCAGCTTCACCTAGCACTATCTGTTCAACGTATGTACTGTGTACATTTAATTGACCGAATTTAACCATGTAATGCTAAAGAATTCTTATATATATATCTCGACAGCCCTCCGATAAAAACCACAATCCTTACTGCTTAGAGAATTAGAATTCTTATTTACGCGCTTACAGCTCGCACAATTATGACTCTCTGCTTTTTGGGACACTCATCACACTTGTGTCCCTCCTCCTCACTGCCACCAGTTGCTTGCAGAACTTCGCCCTTTGTCTATACTGGCAGCGTTTGAAGCAACGTTGGACATCTAAATAGTCCTTGACCTTGCAAGAAGAGAAGTCAACAAACAGCCTACCTTCAGCAACAAAACATTTCCAGAGTTCAGGACTTATCGAACACACCGTGAAAGCCCTCGGCCTCGCGCCTACCCATTTTAAACAGTAATCGACAGTTAGACTTAAGTTCATTTCTGCCATCTAAGTATTTTGTTCGCGTAGTTATCAACTTATCCTCAGATAAACGCCTGTCTATGTCATAAATGATAACCCTAGGGCACCTCCTCCGTTTGGGTCGACTTTCATGTCGGTTTTCCTGACTTCGAGAAAGTCTGAAATGATTTTAATTGTCTGCTTATCTTCTGCTACGACGACTAACCTTTTTAGTTTCACAAATGTTTCTAATTTTCAGGCTCGATCTCTTTTCTCGAGGACGACTTGAAATTCGACCCTTTCGGTTCAAAGTGCCCTCCCGCTTTTCTCGCATTACCTCAGCATAAGGCTTACGCTGAGGCACAACAACGGGAACTGAAACTTTTTCCTTTACCTCTCTCATTTCAGCAGGCCTTGCAGCTAAGGCTTCATACCCCTCAACTAGAGTCACGAAAAAGGATTTAAAATCACGCAACTCAGATGAAATCAACTTTCGTGAACCCAATGTTCCAGTTTTAAAACTCTAAAAATTGCACGAGCGTGTCATATCGTTCATTAAATTCACATAGAAGTGAAACAGAACTCCTTTGACACACCCAAGAACCTTGCGAAGTCACCAATAAGTTCAACTACCCCGCTTCTCTTTTCCTGATATAACACACACTAATTACGTCAAAAATAAATTATGAACGATAAATAACAAACTAAATAACGTAATAGTTGTAGTAGAATAAACAAACGTCCATTAAGAGCAAACATAAACAGAAAAAAGCGAGCCAATCAAGACAAGGCAATAGGCAGGCGCGAAAACAAAGCGACCAATCACATTGCAAGAAAATGGCGACCGTTAATTTTTTTCACCGCTAGGTATTGCTGCAGGGATGTAATGAATGATTTGTAGCGTGTGAATATGCCTTGCCTGACCGGGTTTCGAACCCGTAACCTCCGGAAGAAAAGTCGAGACGCTACCAATCGAGCGACGGAGGCCGGTGACCGTTACTACGGTAAATAAACGGTACTGTGAATTAACAAAACCAATAGAAATTATAATAATTTCCAAAAAACCACACATAAACAACACTAAACAAAACACTGATTAAAACCCACCAAAAGAGATGGAATTCTGTCAAGAATAACCACCTGAGAACCTACGGCCCAGATAGCGTAGGCTACCCAAGCTAAATTAAATAAAAATAATTATTTACACCAAAAAAAATTCAACCACTTTGACTTTACATATTACTCTTATTTATACAAAGCATTTAGTATAAATGCTCTTTTGTTTTTTAGAAACAGATTTTGTAATAATTACTTAGGTCCGAAAGCCTCTTTCTGACAAATATCTTTTCATCGACAGTAATGTAATATGTTTTTAAAGTCAGTAGTTTTCCCGTTATTTATTTATTTTTTTTAATCAGTATTAAATAAAGTCGATTTGACTTGTTAAAATTGTTACATCATTTTCGAATACTATATTGTAAAAATTCTTGCGCCAAATATTATATTTTCTTAGTTATTACTGTTCATCATAAAGTAATGAAAAAAAATTGTTTTAAAATCGTTATTTTTTATTATTAGTTTTTATTTTAAGTTCATCTGTCTATCATTATGGTCAAAATTTTCTAATCGAACAGTTAAAAGTTAAATTTTTCATGTATGCTCATCTTGGACGACAGTGTAATGTGATGTAAAAATATTTGGCCCTGCAAAGTTTTCTAATCATATTTTTTTTAAATAAATTTTGTTTTAAGTCCTTTTTTCTTCATGATGTGCCTTCTAGGACCACGCAAAATATACTTCATCTGGTTTATTTCTTTTTGAAGTTCTTAAATATTTCGGACTGTTTACCTCTTATTTCTACAATCCATTCTCTATAGAGTTTTTTCTGTACCTTTAATTCAAAAATCTTCTTTATACATTCCTTTCGATCTAAGTTTTCGTAATATTGAACTTTTTGGTTTAACGTGGTCTCCTTAACTTTGTTTATCGAAGATCTGTTTGCTTAGCCTCCATTGATTTATTTGAACCATGTAGCTAAAGAATTTTTGTCATCTTTTTCTTATTGTTATTTCTAATAAGTAAAAATATTATTTATTTTTTTTTTTTAATAAATAGCTTTTATTAAGCTATTTATTTTATTGTTAATATATTTACAATATTTTTTTGTTAAATATAACTTAAGACTTAAAATTTATATAATTTTGTTATTTAAAAAATGTTTTGAAGGGAAATTAAAAAAAGAAGAATTAATTGTTATAAAAAAGTACATCATGAATTTGTAATAAACGAATTTTAATATTTTTTATACTTAATATACTTGTATATACTTTCCAAATTTAATTTAACGAAATTAGAAAGATGAATTTCGTATCAAATATTCGATTTTTTTTTTTTACTTCCTTGTACGAAGAATTGTGATCGCAAAAAATCTCGGTTTCCAGATTTCAAACAGAAATATCCATTTTGACAATCCCTGAATCCATTTTGACTAGTTTCCGTTTTGACATTACGTCTGTACGTACATATGTATGTATGTATCTTGCATAACTCAAAAACGATTGGCCGTAGCTTGTTGAAATTTTGGATTTAGGATCTAGTTGGCACCTCCTCTTTTGATTGCAATCGACTGAACCAAAAGTGTCCAAAAAAGCCCAAAATCCAAAAAATTTCGATGTTGGATTTTTTTTTAACTGCAGTAACAAGCCCTCATTGAGAGCTTTTCAACGATACATCATAAGTGGTACTTATTTTAATTGGTTCTATTGTGATGAGTTATAGCCAAATGAAATTTTAATTAATGAAATATTTGGATCTATAAAGGGAAGGCACATCGGTTCGAATCAGACTTCACCTCCTTTTTTATTTTTTTAACATTTTTTTTTTTTAAATTAAATTTATTGATTATAAAAAAGTTTTACAACAAATGATTATTCAATAATAAAAAACATATGAAAAAATTCAGAAGTTATTAGTGAAATAAAATTTTATTACTTTTAAAAATGTATATTTGTAATTTAATAGGCATAACTACACATCTATGTATGCAATAAAGTTGGTGAAACATCTGATTATTATTTAATAATAATAATAATTGAGAATTATAATTTTGAACCGTATTATTTTTGGATTTTCTAGTTTAATTTCTGTTTAATTTTATTTAATTATTCGGGAATTTCTGTTTAGTTTTATCTACATTAAAGTTAACTACAGAGTGACTGAAAATTAGAACAAGAACAACATCAACGGTGAGGCTTACATGCCCGATCTCTAATAAATTGGAAAAAATTCTTATCTTTAAGTCGTAGTTGATCATCATTTCTTTTATTTGTTTTTTGTTGCCAATTATTTAATCGCTGTTTGGTTTAATATAATTCTTCTGATCTTAATTTGTGTACACGTTCTCCAGTTTTCAAAATTTTCTTTCTTTCGTATTCGTCATTCTCTCTTAATTTTTTTTCTCTTCTTGGTCTTAACGTGTTCTTTCTCTTCAATCTATCATCTTTTCTTAATCTTTTTATTCTTCCTTTGTTTGCAACATTTTCTTCCTGTTTATTTTTATTCGTTTCCAACCTTTTCTTCCTTTTTTTCTTGTTTTCATTTTCCTTTTTTTAGTTTAAATATATTGATTTATTAATTTATTAACCTCTTAATGTAAATAGATTTTTAAAATAAATAATTCAATAACAATAAGAAAAAAAAAGAAAAAATCAGAAGTTATTAGTGAACTATGTGTATATTTAATTTAATTTGCGTACAAAGTCATGCGTTGTCCGCGTCAGATTTTTTTTTATTATATTAGATGTAATACCATGAATAAAACTATCTTATCGGTTTATTTATTATATTTCATTATCGGTGCTCTATTAAAATTTATGTGACAAGTTGTTATTTAAAAAACTATATTTTATTTTTTTTTTAATAAACTAAATTATTTAGTTGTAAATTTTACTTAAATAAATAAAAAGTGATACTCATACATAAAGAATGTAAGCGGAAGATGTTATAAAAGTGTTAACGTTGATAGTGTGTAATTTTGAGAATGATCTGCGACAAGTAAGCCGATGTAATTGCATTTAGCTGATTATATGACAGGAAAAGCGGCTTCATGCTACTTTCATACATCAACCGTTTTTGACAGGTTTAATATCGTAAAAGCTATGGAGGTCGGCTGATGTGTTACTGGCGACCACATGTGTATGTAAGTACAGTTGTGTGCGTATCTATATACAATGTGTGTGTGTGTGTGTGACTACACACACACACACACACACACACACATACACATATATATATATATATATATATATGTTTTGCTACATCGTACTACCGCTCTAACGGAGAGTATTCATCCAACAAGTCGACCTTCGTAATCTCCTCCAACATTTTATTCTTTACCGCCCTTATTCCTTGTCAGCCATATCGAAAGAAATGACGTCTTATTTCCTTTTGTCGTTTTATTTTAATCAAGTTACATCGCATAATTTACTATATAAAAGAACTTCTTTTTATAAATCTGTTTATTAGTGTTTATGTATAGGTATTAACTAAGTTCATGTGACGTAGATGTTGTTTAGTGTAACTCGCTGTCTTTTTTTTATTTAATATTTTATTTTGCTAGCAATTTTTATAAAATACTACTACCTTAACTATGTAATTTGCCATTTCATATGTTTGTTTTATTTCGTATTATGACACTTGTATATTTTATTGCGTAATTTTTTAGCAAAAACTTAAAATATTTCAGGATATAAATAAAAAGTGTGAATTTCTTATTGATTAAATTTATTTTTTACGTGTATATTAGTATTATGTTACGTAATACATTTCACTGGCCATTCAAACTCGGTTGACAGTACTACATCTAGATTGTTGTGGCTTATTTTAACACCGATTTTATTACATGATTTTATCCTTTTGTTAGACATCGTAATCTTGAAATTAAGTAACATAAATAATGTAATAAGTTGATGACTTAATTTTTTTATTGTATTTTTAAGTAAAATTTTTATTTTTTCTTTTAATTTTATTAAAATTGAGTGTTATTTTGAGATTAGTAGAAATATATTTTCTTTTTTCTAATGTATTACCGTAATTTTGTAATTAATCTTAAAAACAATTTACCTCAGTTTTTATTAAAACGGATAAAGTTCATTAAATGCTTATTAAGTTTATTGAAGTGTTTATCAGGGAATGCTTATTGTGAAAAAATGTATATATACACGTATACATTAACAACGTGATGTAGGTGTTTTAATAGTATTAATAGAGTAGAGTATTAGAAAAAAGACGGGCCTATGGCGCGCCGCGAAAATGTTATGGTTAATGTTTCATTACACGTGATTTTTAAAAAAATGTTTTTTTCAAATTAAAACTACATTACGTTCATGAATTTAGCGTACTAACAACAACAAAAACTTTTACAACGAAAAGCATCAAAATCTGAGTATTTTTTCTGTTTCTTGAGTTGTGATTTTTAACACGGCTCTAACACCAATGTTTTCCTTTTGTATCTCCAAAACATAAATATAATCTTAGATAAATCGTTCGTATAAAGAATTATAAATCATTCGAACGAATGAATCTTTTGAGAAATATATATAAATCGTTCGTGCGCTGCGCATAGCTGCCCGGCGCACCACGTGATAAGCTCTGCGATAATAGCAGCTAAAAATGTGAGCATGTACATAAAAAAAAAAATTATAAATCCACACACCATCCCTTTTTATGGGAAAGATTCAGTATGTCGCATTTTATATATCATTACTTTATCGATTATATAAAAGGTTTATAGAAATGAAAATATTAAAGTTTGTTGGTATCTTAACTTTAAAAAAGATCAGTGTCATAAATAAATTGCAAAGGATGTAGCTTTCGTTTTCTCATTATTAGGAATATATTGAAATGAGGTGACTTTTTTTATTTCATCTTACGTGAATCTGTTATTTAAAACCAGATTTACATCTCTTCTCTTTCTAATAATTAATAATTTCTAATATTTTTACTGAAAATTGTAAATTTCTTGGATCATTTCTTAAAAGGTTAATTAAAATTAAGTATTGAAGTAGATTTCTTTTTGATTCGAACTCTCGAATGATTTTTGAATAGTTATTATTTCTATAATTTCTTTCTTTCTTGTTTCAAATTTTTAATGTAATTACGTAAGGTTTATTTATTGTCGTGTAATGCTGCGTGTCCTAGAAAGAGAATATGCATTATATGTGTGTCTTCAGGGCACGAACTTATATGCGAAAAGGAATCCCTGTTGGGATTTCCGAAAATGATGCCGGGTAAAGGAGTTGACCACCGGAACTATTTGTTTCAATTTTGAGACAACCTCCGGCTTTAGTCCGAAATTAAACAGCTGGCTGTTTAACGGCTCCCAGAGGGTACTAAAACATCGCAGTATATTTTTTCCTTTTTGTCTTACACTCAGATTATATTACATTTCAGCTCTCAAGAGCGTCTTCTTTGAAATGTTATTATATAGTACATAATCAGTTAAAAAAATGATTTAAATTTCCTAAGCGGTTAAACTTTTAAATTTTAATTAATGAAAGCAAACATAAACTTGTGGTTTTTAAATATACACATAAATGTTATTTACGTACGCGTACATAAATTAATATTGATGATGAGAACAAAACTTTTTTTTTAAAGATTTTATAATGTGGTGCCTGGCTGTGTTACAGTTGCCGGACCGGTATACTGGATTCTAATTTTCTTAGTCGGTCTTTTTCCTTCTTAGACGATTACTAGCACCGAAAATTACTTTTCAATCATAAGGATAGTATAATCGGGAGAAACAGACAATACTGCGGTTTGCTGTGATGAAAGATGTTTCATAACGTTTTGGCAACGTAAACCTTTTTTGTTTTTGCTTTCCTGTATAATCAGTGTTTTTTTCATTCTCTAAATCATTCTCTGCTTTTCTTTTTAATGTCCATGGTTGGTATTTTGGATAACGTTTTTTTCCTTTTATCCTATTTATTTTTCTGTAAAAAAAAGATTTGTATAAAATTACCACTGCCCCGCGTAGATCAGCGTAGTAGTAGCGTCTTGGCCTTTCACCGGGAATCTCGGATTCAAATTCTGGTCAGTGTAAGTAATTTTTCATACACTGCATTCCCATATTCCCATTTCACTATATTAATGAGCAAGTAAATAAAATTAAAAATTATTTTAATAAAAAAATATTAATTAGAAAGGCTTAGTAACATTCAAAAGCCGATTTGAAGAACATATCTACTGCAGCGTCTTCTGGTGGCCTGCAACCGTAAAACTAATTTCAGAATCTGCTCTGAGGTGATACCTATGTTGTTCAGACTCAGTGCATGTTATTAAAAATTTATTTAAGGACTTTCTGTCAGTTCTTTCGGATGCATTCGGCTCGGTATAGTTCAAACAGCTCCTTTCGGATGCACTCGCCTCCTGACGATTCTGCGGCTTTGTACACTCTATATAAGCCTGCTTCGTACTACATTCAGGCAGTCTTCTTTCAGCCTTCTTCTATCAATCTTCATGGACTTAACGTTCAAACTAAGAAAATGTAATATATATATATATTCTTTAACAACGTATTATTTATGGAATCATTAAAAGCATTTATATATATTATACGTAATCTTGTATTATTCATTCAAAGGATCATATCTAATTAAAAAGTGATAAATGTCTATATTTATCTATTATTTAAACCAGTGGTAAATGCATAGAGTCACCCCAACCAAAGTACTCCACGAAGTCGGATATTATCTCGACAATTTAATGCAAAAAACCGCATCAAAATCGGCCCAGCCGTTATGGAGAAACATATCTACTGCAGCGCCCCCTGGTAATCAATAAATACCCATAGGTATCAGCCTATGTAAAGCAGAAAACCGCATCGAAATCGGTCCAGTAGTTTTAAAGGAAAATGGTAACGTACGTATACACAAACATTCACACACACTCTCATCTCAAACACAGATACCAGCTCCGTTCCGTCCTGGGTTAAAAAGAAATAAAATGAAATTTCAAATTACACATTTTGTTTTATTTACAGAACGTTCATTGATTTGATAAAAAAGGAAAGAAACCAATCACATTCTTCAGTTTAAATAAAAAATAAATAAAAAAATGTGGAAACAAAAATTTCTAAAAATCTGGTATGGAAGAATGAACCAAACAGTTGAAGTAACACGGTATTAATTATTCTCGGCATCTATTCTCTTTATTTGTATTTCCTTAATGTACCATTTAAATAAACATTCACTTTACCTGTGAAGTAGATAACGGATGAAAAATTCGAAATATCGATGAAATGGAACGTCAATAATAGTCTTTGTGAAACTTTTAAAAAAGTTACAATTTTTTAAATCAATACATCAACATTAACGAATTGAGATTGACAAAATTTTACGTTGATAATAAAAAAATTGTTATATAATATTACGCCGTTTTACGGTACTTACCCAAACTTTTAATTATTAATACTCAAGACTGTTGTCATTAAAAAAAAATAATAAAATTAATGGCTTATCGAACACACGTAGCCATGATAAAAATTAATCTGTCAGAAATAGGAAAAGAACAAATACGCAATTTTTCTTTTCGATTAAAGTAGCACCAAAATCGTTAATTTATTTTCATTAGTTCGGAAAAATTACTCAAGAATTATTTTACAAAAATAAAATAAAAAATCAATAAAAAAACTCTGAGGTCCCGGGTTCGAATCCCAATCAGGCAAGACATTGTACATACACTGCAAATAATTTTCAAACATTATTTTTACAAATAATAATTCCATTCTCATATTCCCACGAACAAGCTTCTCAAAGCTTCTATGGTAAATTAATTCATAAGCAAAAAAAATTTGAAAATTATTAAATTTTTATTCTTTAAAAATCAAAGTGACAAGTATGTATTAGTATCGTTGTAATTGTTCTGATATAGTATAATCAGTAATTTTAACCGAATTATTAATGTAGTGGTTATACTTATTATAAGATCTATTTACCATGGATGACTCACAATAACGAAATGCTCTTTGAACTCATTTTTTTCTGTGTTTTTTGAAGCGTTCGCATATTTATTTACAATATCTTATTGATCAAGCCGACCTGATGATAGTTTTTGTAAGTAAAGATATGTTCGTACTGATAGATTTGTCTTTTTATATGTATGTGTGAGCGTTTGAGATAGTAGAAATAGTCTGTTGTGTGAAAAAAAAACTGTTCCCTCTTTAATCCAAGGAGTGAACAGCTAAGAACATAAGTTGGACAGCAACGGAGGTAGATTAATGGTTTGAATCTGGGAAAGTTTAAAAAAGAAATCACGTGATAAACGAATGAAGAAAAAGGTAATACGTAGAAAGAATTAGTTCACAAAATTTGTAAGTTTCATTCTATTTTTTTATTATAACTCATTTTTTAAATATTTTATGTCATTTACTTATTGTTCAATTATCTTGCTGAACAGATTGTAAAGTTGCTGTGTCGTTAAAAAAAAATTAATCTTTAAGCGCTACCTTTTTTCTTTTTTAAATTAGCATTTTATGAAAATTTTTCATTTTTTCCCTTTCATGTTTGATTTTTTTTAATAAAAAACTGACGTCTAAGTAAATTTTACTAATGTCATTGGAGTTAGAATCGCAGAATAAAAAATAACCTACGTGATCATTGTGATTAACATTGTCTAAATATAACGCTGTATGAAAAAACATCCGCTTAAAAAGCCTTTTTAGACATATTTTTTCTATTTCATCTGTGCTCCCAATTTACAGATTTATACTCTTATATTTATACTATGTATAGATATTCGTGTATGCGTACAATCAGTTATTTCAGTGAAGTTTTAAGTTTATTGATTTAGTGATTTTTTATAATTAAAAAAACAGATTGTTCGTTTTATTCAATTTACAGTTTTTAATCGATAAAGTTTTTTGTTGTTACTATTTATAGATTAATATTAATGTATGATTTAGATATTAATGGCATTAACTATTTTTTTTTTTGTTGTAACGAAGAATGTTTGTTATGTTTTTATAAATAGGAAGGGAAAATAATTACTCATACACGAGTGTACGCGTACAAATTTCAATTTTAATTATATTCATCTAACCGGGATGTAGTTTTGACGATGCCATTCATTGTACGAAGTATTTGAGTTGTGTCAGGTGATTCATGGATGCTAGGTTTAATTCGCTTGGGCGTCCCACCCCAATATGTATGGAGATTTTTTTAACAACCCTGGTTTTTATTCAAATTCGACTGCTCCCCAAGGGGGCTAGAAAGAGTCCCTAAGGCGTTGTTTCAACGCGGTCGTGATAAGCCTTCTGATCCACAAGCAGATTACATACCTAACCACTCTTATACTAAAACATTTTCCTTCTCCCTTACATATTACTGAAACACTAATTGTTCTGATACTGTTACTCCCATTTCAGGTTACGTTACGTTTTTGTTGTTTTTTTTTTTTTTTTATTAATTCCTTTTTTAAATTTTTTAATTGATATATTACAAAGAATTTATATATATATATATATATATATATATATATATATATATATATATATATTAAGATTGTTATTTAAAAATGTATAATCATGTAACTTTTTTTTAAGGTTCTTGTATTATTACTGTTCTGTGTTTTTTATTTTTATTCATAGTTTATTATTGTTTTATTACATTTATTCTCTAATTACGTAAATTTATATTTTTCAGTTACGTGTCGTATTGATTGATATTCTATTGCTTTATTTTGTAATGAAAAATGATATATATGATGATTGACTTAGCATGAATTAAAAAGAAATATTAAGAATCTATTCTTACGCAGATTAATAAAAAAGTACAATTTTTCTACTCACTTTTATTGATATATCAGTAAAGGATTGGCTTTAATTTGAAGTAAAATAAATTAAAACAAATTATTAATGGCTGGATAAATTAAAGTTATAATTATTCTGAGAAAAAAAATGGCTTTAACAAAATTATTTATTTATTCATAAAATAACTACAGGATGATATTATCGTACAATTTTACTTCCTCGTACGAACTAAAGAATGAATTGTGATTGCGAAAAATTTCAGTTTTCATACTTCAACGGAAATATTCATTTTGACAGTCCCTGAGTCCATTTTGACTAGTTTCGGCGTGACGTCTGTACGTACGTTTGTATCTCGCATAACTCAAAAACGATTATCCGTAGGATGTTGAAATTTTGGATTTAGAACTGTTGTAACATCTAGTTGTGCACCTCCCTTTTGATTGCAACCTCGACTGAATCAAAAGTGTTCAAAAACCACTTTATCTTAACTGCAGTAATAAGCCCTCATTGAGAGCCTTTTAACTTATTTTCATTGGTTCCAGAGTTATAACCAAATGAAGGTTTAATTAATTAAATATTTGGATCTTATAAGGGTAAAGCACAACGGTTCGAATCAGACTTCATCTCCTTTTTTTTATTAATTATATTGATTTATTAATAAATATTAACCTCTGATTGTAAAAAAAATTACGATAAATAATAATTCTTGGTAACAATAAAAAAAATCAATAATTATTAATGAAATAAAATTTTATGAACTTTTCATTTAAAAAAAAATGTGTATATGTAATTTAATAGGCGTACAAGGAAGTCTGTGGTGTTCACTCAGATTTTTTATTTAAGCGACATGTTTAATTAAACTGTTTGTTATTATTTGTTAAGATACAACATTATAAGTTATATTACTTACTTATTATCCGCAGTTGTAATATTGCTATTTACACGATATCTATATAACAATGTGATTACAAATCAATGATTATTATTAAATTATTATTTTCATGTTGTTTGTACATGTTCACTTTCAACGTTATAAAAAACAATCACATGATTTTTATTTTTGACGGGCAGTTATATTAAGACTCATTTCTCCTTTTCTTCTTATTAATTATAAATACATAAACTCTCCTCTTATTCGTTTGTAAAAGTAAATAAATTTGTTTATACTCGGCTAGCCTATCTTACCAGCTGATATTTTGTATTTATTATTTTTCTAATAACTATTTAACACTTAAAATAGATTATTAAAAACTTTATATTTGGTTATCTAATCGGATAATTATGATAATTGTTGGAGGTACAGTAACGTTTTTATCCTCCTATATGTTTACAAAAACGCTTCAAAGTAAATTTTTTTTTTTTTTTTTACTTGAATTAATTCACAGAAGCTTTTTCCACTTTCAAGCTTCTTTGTAAGCTTGAAGCTTGAAAGTGGAAATATGGAAATGGAATTTTGTAATGCATGAAAAATAAATGCCTGACCCGGATCCGAACCCGAGACCTCCGGATTTTATTATCCATCTTTTATTTTTGTAAAATTATTATCGAATAATTTTTACGTACATATTGAAAATAAATTAGCGATTTTGATGCTAGTTGAATTGAGAAGAAAAGTTATGTATCTGTTCTTTTCCTCAACGTATTTTTTACATACTGATTTTAATCTTTGTTATGTATGTTCTGATAGATTATTTATTTATTTATTTTTAATTTAACTGTCTGAATAATAATTAAAAGTTCGGATAAAGTATCGTGAAACAGTATAATATTATATCATCAAATCTTTTTATTATCAATGTAAAATTTTCTCATTCTTTGTTCATTAATGTCGGTGTATTAACTTAACAAATTGTGTATTTGTTAATTCAAAATTAAGATTTCGAATTTTATAAGAAAAAAATAACTTTTTTACACGATTTTACAAAGATTTTGATATTCCATTTGCATGGATATTTCGAATTATTCATCCATTATTTACTTCTCGGGTAATATGAATATTTATTTAAATTTTTCATTAAGGATATACGAATAAAAAGAATAGATGCAGCGGATAATTAGTACCATGTTACTTCAACTGTTGGATTCATTTTTCCATTACAGATTTTTAGAAAATATTTGTTTCCAAATTTTTTTAAAATTTTTTATTTAAACTGAAGAATGTGATTGATCTTTTTTTGGTACTTACGTATTAACGCCACCGCAGCTACAGCTTTATTTAAAAACAAAGTAGTCAATCGGATTTCGGTGGAAAATGAACAGTCTCTTTATTAATTTTAATAAATGGTTATTTATATTTATTTACTTTATAAATATAATTTAACCAAACTTAACCTACGCTCGCTTCGCTCGCTAACCTTGACTAATTAACACCGTAATTTTTTGAGTATTTATTATAAAATTCAGTGATTATTGCAATTATTTATTATTTAAATAATCAAAACACTTCTGTTAATTAGTCAAGGTTAGCGAGCGTAGGTTAAGTTTGGTTAAATTATATTTATAAAATAAGTAAATATAAATAACCATTTATTAAAATTAATAAAGAGACTGTTTTGAATCTATGTTAAACTCTATATCGGCCCATTTTCCACCGAAATCCGATTGACTACTTTTTTTAAAAATAAAGCTGTAGCTGCGGTGGCGGTAACACGTAAGTACCTTTTTTTTATCAGAACAATTAACTTTCTGTAAGTAAAATAAAATGAGTAATTTGAAATTTAGTTAACTTTAATTTTATTTCTTTTTTCACTAATATACTTTTTTGAATTAGAAAAATCCGATGAATTCTTCCTTATAATCTTCCTTATCATTAATGGTAGTTTTTTCAATTATAATTAAAATTAATCACTTTAAATGTATTACTCCCCTGAACACTAATGTTTCCTTGTAACGTTTATAAACAATATTCCAAGACCCGATATACCTTTTTACTATGTATTTTTCAAAATTATGTTCGTATTCTGTGATTGATGTAGAAATATAATTATTGTAAATTTGAATTTTTAAAAAGAATTTAATAATTATTTTAAAAAGTGGTTTCTTGTTTTATTTTTTTACTCAAACAGTTTTAAAACATATGGGTAATTAATTTTAATTTTTAAATTTAACTATTCAAGATCTATGTGAAAGTTAGGTAATGTATAAGAAAACCTTACGCTTGTATTTTTCCTGTTCTTGTTAAAGAACATTCGTGTGATAATCGATTTCATTCTGTTCAGATGTATTTACATTTAATCCTGAGAGATATTAACAAAATTTAAATTTCGTGAGTGGGAAAGCTCTTCTTACAAACGTTACTTTGCATTTTATGCCTTTCTTTGTAGTTTGTGTTCAATGCTAAAAGATTGTTGACATTGTATCTCCTAGTGTGCTCATTTACCGTTTTCTTCTACAATAGAATTGTACCTTGTGTAACAGTAATCAGTATTACAATTGTTCGTAAGGACTTTTTAATGTCAATCTGGTGAACTTGTTTACTTAGACAAAGGTCTATATTTATTACCGAATAATTATGTTTAACATGGCTTTACGTTCGTCTCTCAGTCTTGACTATTTTATTTATAATTCGTGTATTTTATAATACACGAATCGTATATTAAACTTACTAGCGTTTGTGATGTATTTCATTAGCTTTTGCATTACTACAGCTACTTTATTTAACTAGAAATTATACTTTATCAAACTATACAAGTTAAATTATAATTTGATATTTGGTCTGATTCGGTTTTAAGGAAAAATTTATGAAACATTTTCATTAACTAAATACTAACACCAGTATACTACACCAGTGTTGTATGTATATCATACATATAACATATACAATATAAATTTCATTTATTGACTAGAAGACCCGGCAATGCTTCGCTACTGCTAGATTTGAGTATATATATATATATATAGATTAAATGAACACAATTGAAAGTTTGATAAAACGTTAACAAAATGAACTTTTTGTGAGTTCCGTACTCACAAAATTTAACCTTTTCCCCCTTTTCCTTTTCCCATTTTCATTATTTCCATATTTCCTTTACCTTTCCCCGTTCCTTTCCTTACGTTTACCTTTTCCTTATCTCCTTTTCCTCTTTCCCCCTTTCCCTTTTCTTTTTTCCCCTTTCCATTTCCTTTTCCCCTTTTTATTTTTTCTGTTCCTCCCTTCTTTCCTTTTACCTTTTTCGATTTTGCCCTTTTACCTTTTTCCCCGCGCATAAATCGGTCCAGTAGTTTTTTAGCCTATAGCGGGCACATATCGGAACCATTGAAATGTGATACGTCCAACAGATACCGCTGTTTTTTAAAAAAAAAAACATTATTTTACCGGCACAGGTGTGGCAACTATATAATAGTAGGTATATAAAAACGCGCGTATTCGATTGTAACGTTGTGTCAAAATTTCAATGAAATCTGTGAAGAACTTTCGGAGATATAAGATTTTGAACAAACGAACATTTACATTTTTATTTATATAGATTACAATACAATAAGACACAGAGATTATTTATTGATTGATTTATATGAGGTATAGCTTACCCAAGATTTATTTATTATTTATTTATATGAGATATACTTACACGTAATTTGTCGTTGGTGAGTCTTATATACTCACCAATGGATTCATCTTCCCATTGGATGCGCGAAGTAAACCTAAACTGTTCAAACTTATATCACTTGATCCATTTTTGGATAATTTAGTTTTACAAAAATGTCGAATAACTAACCTCCTTGGTGTAATACCTCAGTTGGGTGTATTTATTCTGTATCTTAAATTCGTTGCTTCATATTTCTAATAAATAAAGGTCATTGTTCAGTTCATGGTTAAATGTAATTTTTAATATGTCTTAACGATCATTACATCATTAATATTTATTTTTAGTTTTATCTTATATTAATATTACATTGTTGATGAAGATAACATCGTATGATAACATGTATGATGCACTCTCATCGAGTTGATGAGTGTGTTATGACAGAATGTAATGTAATGTAAAATGTAGACTGAACAATTCCTTAATAATTAGAAAAATAATACATTTAAATATTAGCCGATAAGATAGGCGAGCTGAGTGTAAACAAATTTATTTAATTTTTCAAACGAAGAAGAACGAGACAGTTTTTATATTTATAATTATTAAGAAGAAAAAGAGAAATGAGTCCTAACTTTACCCGTCAAAAAATCATCTGATCGTTTTATTATAATTTTTAAAGTGAAAATATACAAACAATAACATGAAAATAATAATTTAATAATAATCATTGATTTTTAATCACGTTGTTATATAAATGATCGTGTAAATAACAATATTACGATTGCGGATAATAAGTAAATAATATAACTTATAATGTTATATCTTAACAAATAATAACAAAGAGTTTAATTATGCACATCGCTTAAATGAAAAATCTTAGTGGACACCACAAACTTCCTTGTACGCCTGTTAAATTACATATACTCATTTTTTTTACATAAAAGTTTTATTTCATTAATAACTTCAGATAATTTTTCTTTTTTTTATTGTTATTAGGAATTATTATTTATCGTATTTTTTTTTCATAATCAGAATTTAATAATTATTAATAAATCAATATAATGAAGTAAAAAAAAAAGGAGATAAAGTCTGACTCGAACCGATGTGCCTACCCTTATAAGATACAAATATTTCATTAATTAAACCTTTACTTGGCTATAACTCTGGAACTAATGAAATTAAATACTACTTATGATATATCGTTGGAAAGTTCTCAAAGAGGGCTTATTACTGCAGCTAAGAAAAAGTAAAAAATCCAAATGTTTTTGGATTTTGTGCTTTTTTGGACACTTTTGGTTTAGTCGATTGCAATCAAAAGGGGAGGTGCACAACCTGATGTGAAGATGTTAAAACAGTCCTAAATTCAAAATTTCAACTTCCTACGGCTAATAGTTTTTGAATTATGCGAGATACAAACGTATGTGCGTACAGACATCACGTTGAAACTAGTCAAAATGGATTCCGGGTTGGTCAAAATTGATATTGCCGTTGAAATCTGAAAACCGAAATTTTTTGCCATCACAATACTTGCTTTACTTCGTACAAGGAAGTAATATTAGTATAATGAATTGTTAAGTATTCAATAATACCATTATTTAATTATATCATATTATATAAGTGTTATTTAATTATATTAATTATACAAGTATTACATAAGTAGTTTGAAACTGTTATGTAATGAGTAGTAGTTATAAAGCCCATGGATTTCTTAACTTGGTCTATCAAGCATATTTTATGTGTATATTTGTAAGTGAATATATAAGTTGATCAAAATCAATGATATAAACATTTCATTGAATGTTGTTCGTGCAGCTAATTGGAAGTCAAAACCATTTGCGAGTATATAACTCAGACTAATTATAAATTTCTTGTACCTACAATCACATAGATTTAGGATTTCTTCTAATGTGTTGTTCGTGGGTCTATTGGAAAGATGTATCCAGTAGCCGTTGTATAACTCATGCCGGTCATTTATTTCCATATTATTTTTGATATAATTAAGTAAAATGGGCAGTAATAAATTTAACTTAGTACGTTTAAATTTCAATCCTGGAGTGTAATAGAACTGATCGGAAATAATGAATATTAATCACTTAGTAACTGATTGGTTTGAAAATTACTATCATTCTCTGATTAATTTAGTGTGATCTATCTTTTTTTTTCTCTTAAATCGAACTACTGTAATTATAAATCGATTCTATAGTATTATATGACGTGAACATTGATTGGTTAAGATAAAGTTATACTTCGGGCCAGGACGAGAAGAATTGAATTTTTCTCTAATTTATGACATAATTTTTTCAAAAACCCTTCATAGAGCTGTAAGTTTATTTTTATTTAGGCTTGAGCTTTTTATGTAAGTCTCTTTTAGTAATTAAATACCAAATGTGTTTTGTTGAAAAAATAGAATATTCATTGTCCTTATTCTTATCATAATAAAATATTTCATTACTCTTTATTATGTAAAACAGTCTTCTAAATAGATATTTTGTAGGGTTAAGTGTTTGGGGTTGTCGAGGGAGTGTGATGAAAATGCAAAACGAAAAAGAGTTGATTGTCTAGAAAGAATTTTACGAGAAGAAAGCATGATTAAATCTGAGACCACTTGCTGCGCCGCACCAGGGCCCGTGGGATATTTAGATAGATGAATCCTTGTGTTATGATTTGAATAGGGTTTTTTTATGTTAAATGTGGCACCATTTTTTTTTTTTTTTTTAGCACTGTAAGTGGTCGGTGGTGATTGTGTAATTGTGTGATGGTGGTTATGGCGTATCGGTAGTGCGGTGGCATCGTACTCGCTTGCTTGCTTTCCCGCTCAGTAGCTCGCTCCGGCAATAAAGACGAACCCACATACACCGAGACGATGTACTGTGGTAGCCGGGGGTTGAGTTGCTCATGCAAAATGCATGACTGCAGCCCGGTAAAGTGATACGGGCTCTCAGGCACTCCTTTGCAAATTAAATTACTTTAGCAGTTCCCTCTTATCCCCTCGTCACATTTAGTGACTATGCATGTACTACGTCTTCAAACAACCAACACGCTTACTTGTTCATTGTTGTCCAAATTTTCCAAATTTTGTTGTTGAATCAAATTTGTTCGATTACCATTAAAGCTGTCGTTATTATTATTATAATCATTATTATTATTAATATTTCTTAGGAAGTTGTAATAAGTAAAATTAATGTATACTACATTATTTAATGTTAATTATTGTTTTTATTACACTAAGTATAACAATTTCCTGAAAGCAGCTACGTTTATTTCGAAACGAGACTTTTTATAAAGTTATATCTTACTGTTCCAATAAATTGGGAAATTCTGTAAAGTTTCAAAAAATGTCGTAAGAATAATAATAACAAAAATAAAAAAGTATTAATTTTTTACTTGTTTATAGAAATAGCGAATGTAAATTACTTTGAAATTATTATAAGTTGCAAAAAACCTGCTCCATTTATAAAAAGCTTAAGTTGGAGAATTAGGAATAAATTTTAAAAAGAATAATGTTAATTTAAGAAGAATTAAAAAAGGTGTTAAATTTAAAAATAATAAGTTTCTTATTTATTAAAAATTGTTGAATTTATAAGAATAGGAATTGTAGATAATTTACGAGGGTTATTTTTTTCAAGGTCTAATCGGTCGCGAATTAAAAACCCGCGCAAAAGTCGGATGAACCTTTGCGGATATATGTTGCGCAACGTCTCTAGTATGGCCTTTAATCACGCCGGGTCACTTCGTTTAGTTCTGAACACGCAGCTAGCACATAAACATGTCTACAACAATAGCATCTCCCGCCAAGTGTGAAGTGTGTACGGTAATTCGATTTTTGAACAAAATTGTCACAGGGGACGAGACATGGGTCCATTTCGAAACTGAAAAAACAAAAGAACAATCCAAACATTGGATGCATTCTCATTCTCCTAGTAAACCAAAGACTTTCAAGCGAACCTTCTCCAACTTTCTGTTAGAGAAGGCTACTGTTCTGGGACCGAAATGGAGTTCTCTTGGAGGAATTCATGGAACGGGCACGACCATCACTGCAGCCTCATACTGCGTGACTCTTCAACGTCTACGAAGGGCAATTCAGAATAAGCGGAGAGGACTGTTGTCAACAGGCATTGTCTTTCTCCATGACAATGCTCGGCCGCACACTGTAGCTGAAACAAAGAAGCTCCTGCAGCGTTTTCGTTGGGAAGTGTTTGATCAACCACCATATAGCCCGGACTTGGCTCCATCCGATTTTCACCTCTTTGCTCACATGAAACGCTGGCTAGGAGGACAACATTTTGGCACAGACATCGAGCTGCAGAACAGCGTACAAACATGGCTGAAAACACAGGCGGCTCCGTTCTATGACAAGGATATTGGAAAGTTGGTACCACGCTACAACAAATGTCTAAATCGGAGTGGCGACTATGTAGAAAAATAGCGTAACTATGTAAGTACTTGGTGCAAATAAAAAATTGTTTATTTTCACTGTGGTTTTAATTTCGTGACCGATCGGATATTGAAAAAAAATTAACCCTCGTATATGGATCTTTTCCACTATAGGACTGCACGGCTTAAAAGTTTTGACGGAAGTCAAATATTAAAATAATTTGAGTAGGGGAAGAAATTACGGAATTTATAGTCCCAGAATAATTAAAATTATTAAATAATTTCTCAACAATAAAACAAAAAAAAATCAAATAAAAATAAATTAATTTCGTTTCTAGAGAAACGTTGTTAATAAATTCTCATTTCTCTAAAAGGATTTACAGATTATACACGTACAACTGCCTTTGTCACTGGATTGAATTTTAAGTTGATTTTACAGAGGGTACCTCCACTCCGATCCTGTTATTATGCCAAAACCACAACACAAACAAGTTAGGCGAAGTTGAGGGGAAGCACATGCATCCCCTCAACTTAAAAGTACGTTAGGACCGGGAAGGGTATATCCCCAGGGGAGGGTCACCTAGGCTACAGAAGAAAAATTCGGCTTGTTCTCAAGGTCCAGGGAGGTTCACGATGGGGGCCTCGGCCCCCATCGTGGGGAACCGCCCTATCAGATTAAGAATAGGTCAATTACACACGTCATTTTCTTCATTCGCATTTCCACAGTGTACACCAACACAGGGTCGCGAGACGGGCGAGTATCGAACAAAGGTTACATTTACGTGGTAGAATACACTAACACACAAGTAGGAATTCACACGTAGGGGCTTGCCTGTCAAATGACGTAGATATCAAGTGTGTATTAGCAGGAAGGAGTGGACGTTCCCTCACAATATTAATTTTTTTTGTTTTGAGAAACGAAAACCAAAAACACAACATTTTTAAAGAAAATAATAAATTTGCACTAATGTATTAATTGCATTTACAACGATAACTGTTAGAATAAGTGCTTTTCATTAATATTATTAAAATATATATATATATGCGAAACAATATAAATGAAATAAATCTATAGTAAAATTACTAAGTAAATTGTAGGTAAAATTATTTCTTATTCACTAGTTACAATAAAAAGCTGAACATAAAAAATTATCTCCATTTATTCAAATAGTTCTATTTATTACTATAAACAATTACTCATGAAAAATAGCTAGTTGATGTAGAATACATTTACGAATAGAGTAGTATAATGTGTATTACAAGCACCTTCCTCTCACAGCTAAGCTTATATTTTCGTCTAGCGCACTCTACAAATAACTATAGTACTAGGAATTTTTTTTTAATTTACAGAACTGATCAAATTTGACGCACCTGAGTAGCTTAAGAACTATTATGAAAGATACCTATGCTTGTAATATTGCACTAGGCTTTATGTAAATAGCAAATATCATTTTAAACAGTATGTACGAGAGTCAAATATAAGCTGAATATATCCCCCTGAAATAGAACACGAACTTTCTCTTCAAGGCTCGTCGTATATGTGCATGAGGGAGCTGGCGCAAAGGGAGATGTAAGAAAGACTGAAGATTCCAGCAGCCTCAGCTTCCTTATTTCTGATCAGCAGCGTCTTGTCAGAGCAAATTGTTATTACCGAGAATTACCTCAAGAATGAGGGCTCAAATCTATGAAATTTTTACTAACGTTGTTGCGTAGTTTGGGGATATGACGTCATGTAGCGAATTCTACAACTGAATCAGCAAATTTAAAGAAGGGCAAGAAAATGAAACGCAATAGGCGTTCAAGGGCAAGATGATAAATGGCAATATCGATCGAACTGTGTGACCTTATTGAAGGTGATCGGAATTCTCCGATTGATGAAATTACTTCGGAAATAAAAGTGCCCATTCCATTAACAAAAAGCATCTAGATTTCCACAAAGTCTGTGACAGGTAGGTTTCAAGATTTCAAATGGTGAGATATGGGTAATTATTACACTCCCGAGTCGAAATCGACTCGTATAGTTTTATAGGAATGGAGAGCCTTGCATCGTAAAGGCGAAAACGCATTCGTTAACTTAAATTCCTCATGATTTTATTTTCGGACCAGAAGGCCTATTGCAGGTCATGCTTTCCACAACCGTTGCACTATAAATGGTACGTACTAGTTCCGGCTCTCGGGTTTCTGTAAGCCACCTACAGAAACAAAAGCACCGTCAGCCGATCGATCAGAAATGTGATTCTTCATCACGACAACGCCGAATTCATATAGCCGTTAGCAATCAGGGTAAGCTGGACGAAATTTACTGAGGAACCTTAAAACATCGCCCGTAAGATCAAGATCTTCCTAAGATTAGTGTTTGTTTGGGTTATTGAAAGAAGCAGTGAGCGGACATCGGGTTACAGGCCAGCGTAGAAACATGGCTTAAAACACAGGCGGCTCGGTTCTATTACGAGGGTATTGGAAAGTTGGTACCACGCTACGACAAATGTCTAAATCGGAGTGGCGATTATGTAGAGAAATAGCCTAAATATGTAAGTACTTGTTACAAACAAAAACTTTTTTATTTTCACTGTAGTTTTAATTTCGTGACCGATCGGACTTTGATAAAAGTAACCCTCGTAGATGCAGGAAATCGATTTTTTTCGTGTGTGTGTGTGTGTGTGTATGTGTGATTTTTATGCATTTTCTTTTAAATCTTGATTTCGGGTTTGAATGAAATTGATTAAAAGTTTTTTTCTGGTTTATTAACTCTTAAAGGTCTGTCGACACAGAAAACTAACTAAAAAGGTATGCTGTGCTTTACTAAGGTTTTTATTAGTTTAGTTTCTCACAAATGCTTAAACATCTGGTTTAGGAAAGGAAACGTTATCTATACGAATTTAATACCTGTAATCTGTTGATTTTATGTTTAATAAACGTGACAAGTGTGCTGGCCTCCGTGGCACGAATAGTAGCGTCTCGGTTTTTCATCTGGAGGTCCCGGTTTCGAATCCCGGTCATACATGCCATTTTTACACGCTACAAATCATCCTCTGAAACAATACCTAATGGTGGTTCCGGAGGTTAAACAAAAAAAAAACGTGAATAGTGTTTTAACTTATTAAATTAACGGTCTGATATATATGAGAAATTTATTTTGAAATACACATGACACAAACGGGAAAACAAGACATCAATACTTGTAAAATTAGATTCAAAAGTACACTTACTTCATATGTTCATTATGTGATAGGTTAGATTACTGAAGATGAAGTAATATCCCGGTCAGCAATCCGCAAAAAAAAAAAAAAAACACGGTGTAGGAAAGCTTAATTCAGCTTAGTTTTCAATGTAATCCGGTCTTTAGGATCTCTACTACAGTACTGTTTGTAACACTGGTTTTTTCAGTAATGAGAAATTATTATAGTTTCATATATATAAGAAATATTTTTTAAAATCGATTCTTTCGAGAATCATATTCCTCTCCACTATACAAATTATATTAATCCGATCAACCTAATATAGAATAATAAAATTAAATAAAATAGGATGACACCTACCTTATTCCATAAATCAGGCAAGAGCACTTTCGCGAGTCTCTCGCATCATCAGTAGCTCTATATAATTTTTCAAATCATTCGTACCAAATTACACATTAAAATTGAAATTAAAAATCCTAAACTATACGTAAGATTTAACATTTACAATTGTTAAAACATCCTTTACCAAATTAAGATTAAAACAGAAATAAAACTAAAAGTTTTTTTAAATTAGACTGGTAATTTATTTCAGCATATTTAGATGTTACATTTAATTTAAGGAAATTTTGTTAAAGCTTATTGAATGTATTTTATATTACTAAGTTTAATATGTAATTTGTAGAATTTTAATAGTGTTTTACTAATAGAATTTTAGTGTTTTTTTGTAGAATTTTAATTTTAACTTTTAATTTTATTAAATGACTCCATATTTTTTTTATATATTTGCAATTTTTAACTTTAAATTAATTTAAAAAAAAAATTAGTTTTATTTTTGTTTTGATTTTAATTTGGTAAAATATATTTTAACAATTTTAAATCGTATGTATAGTATAGGATTTTTAATTTCAATTTTTATTTGTAATTTGGTACGAATGATTTGAAAAATTATACAGAGCAACTGATGATGCGAGGGACTTGCGAAAGCGCTCTTGCTTGATTTATGGAATAAAGTAGGTGTCATCCTATTTTAGTATTCTGTACTTAGGTTGATGATCGGAATAATGTAATATAAGAAATAATTTATAATTATTTTTTCATAATTTATGAAATTTACTTTAATATTTTTATGTTTGTTTAATTTATGAACACGTTTTTTTTCAGTAGTATTTATTTCTTTGAATTTTAATTTATAAATGTTTATAAATTAGAATTTAAAAAAAAATTAGAATTAATTTTACTTAGTTTGCATTACGTATCTGTTTACGTTTTTTGTTTTTTGTTTTACTTTTAAAGTGTTTAAACTTTTTCCGCTATTTTTAATTTTACATTTAAAAATATGTAAAAAAATATATACAGCGTTTATCATTTAGGGTATTATATTGTAAACAGTATTTATAAGTACATCTAAGCTAAAAATAATATATATTAATACACCGAAGGATAACATAAATCTTACGAGGTACAAACAAAGGAAATTCGTACACTTAGTTGAAATACTATGATGTTGGTAACTGTGTTGAGATTAGATTATTAGGCACTATTAAGTATGAGAAGTTGTGTGCTATTACGAATTACTATAGTGAGCGGTGATTACGAAGGGTAACTACGGTGGTGTGGTATCGGATAGGATTATTATGTATGTGTGAACGGGCACCAATTAGCAGGTGTCCTTGATTAATGGGCCTCCAGATTGTACCACTCCTTTCTACCGACCTCCTACGTCTGTTTCTACGCAACGTATTTCCCTTCCTTGTTCCCCCATTTCTCCTTATAATAATAATAATAGAATTAGTCTTACAAAATAATTAATTTATTAAATGAAACACTGGTGTACGTACAGAGATATCTTCTTTTTCGTATCGTTTGTAATTTGCATTATATTAGATTAATATCGGCTTCTTTTCTGTTACAATCGTTAATTTTCTTTTAAAGTACGGTTGATAATTTTTTATTAAAAGACTTTATCTTTTGAAAAATAAACGAGTAGAAATTAATTTAAAAAACTAAATAAAGATATTAAAATCCCAAGAAAAGATTTATGATTTTGGATTAAAAATTCTAATGAGATAATTTTTTTTATGAAATGAAAACTGAAGAAATTTTATTTCTTCAGTTATACAAAATTGTTAGAACACAATTTTTTTAGAAATGATTGTCAAATAAGCTTATTCAAAATAAACCTTATTACTTAATTACCTTATTACCTTATTTAAAATTAAAATAAATTTGATAAATAGGTGCGTTAAATGACTATTGAACTAAATTTATAAAACTAAGATAATCCTAAAAAAAAATATTTTTTTTTTTTTTTTAATAAAACTAGATTATATTTAGATTGTTCAACAATTTTCAGTTCAAATTGAGAAAATGTTTATTTATATATTTACAAGAAAATAAATAAATTTAACGGGCAAAAAACAAAATAATAGCAAATATTGACAGAAAAAAATACTTAGGAAACACTTTAAAACGAGTATTTAATACGTGTTTTTGGTAAAAATAAACGTTCATGAACAGGGGGAAAAAAGGGTACACAAGAAGGCAGTGAACTTATGTTTTCTTACTTGATTGTATAAAAAAGTGTAAATGTATATTGACAAGTTCTATAAATATTTTTTGTAACTCTAAATAAACGTGTTATTATTAAATATTGTGAACTTTACAAACGCGTAATTTCCGGTCTGAATTGGTAAAGGCTTTTTGTTGCTACCTTTATATATATCTAAGACATTCTGCGAATCAAATTTCACAGAAAGTCTAACTTTATATATATATATATATATAAAATTGGTTATTTCATTTTATTTACAAAGTAATTTTTTAGGCATATTATTTTTTGCGCTAACGTTTCCCTAAAAATAAATTTTAATTGTTTGCTGATTAACACGAAGATAAATTATACGTTGATTTTATTAAATTGCAGTAGATTAAAAAGTAATTAATTAAGTAGAATTCGACTCACGGTGATGTATAACAATATTGTTATATTTATACAATATTTGTTTTGATTTATTTGATTACAATTTTTAATTTGATGAATATTAGCATTATCAGATGTTAGTGAAACAAATACGATGAAGTAATCATCCTCATCGATGAAATGAAAGGTTTATTACTAAAAATCAAGTAAAGAGAGAAATAAAAAATTTAAAAACTCTTTACTTTTTTTTTTTTTCCATGACAGGCTGAATGGACAAGTTACTCGTAGTTACAACGATGATGATAATAATAATACTTTATACAATGTTGTACAGGGCAGCAAAGTGTATCAGGGGATGTATTGCGGTGAAGTAAACGTCGGTGAAGAGGGAGAGTGTTTGCTGGGGGTTGCTGATAGTAGGAGAGTGTTTTTGGTCAGCATTATCTTGCTGATAATGGCACATTTAACAACAAGCGGACAGTGCACATATGATGGATGGTTTCATCTCTCCCCTATCACTGTTTATACCCTTCTATAACCTTCTAAAATACCATCTACCATCTAAATAATAATACCAATAATCGTCCTCTTTTTAAGCGCAATATAATAACAAAACTACAGTTCTTTATCCTTGTAGTAAAAAAAAAGGCAACATTGTAGTCAAGAATACAATAGAAATGAAGTAAAGTTCCTTGTGATAAAAAAAATGGTAATATTGTATATATGCGCGCGCGCGCGCGCACACACACACACACACACACACATATATATATATATATATATATATAAATAAAATAAAACTTTTCATAAGAGTTGCCTTGATCGGAATGGAGACGGTTTCATTAGAAAAGTGTTTGCTTTAAAGCGGTTTAGTTTTAACTTTGAACGACCGATTAAATTTACGTGATACTAACTGGAGGTAAAAGAGCTGTATCAACAAGATTCATATATTTTCCATGAAAATTTTTATTTTTTTAATTTACAGGCCAATATAAATTAAATAAATATATAAAATTTTATCTATCTATATATATATATATATATATATATATATACACTGTACCCTTTATTATATATATATTTATATATATACAGTACAAAAGGGTATATATACGGTACAGTAAAAAGGTATTTAGTCACATCTTATCAATTTTACGAAGCTGTTTTTCATATAAAATGTACGACTTTTAAAAAATTAATTTCTTGAAACTTATTTAATAGTCATCTTTTAAATAAATAATGTTTTCTAAAAAAAAATTAATCATAACAGGAAAGCAAATCAAACGTAATAAATTATAAAAATATTTTCGTCATCTTGGTACAAAGTTTATACCCCAAAAAATTGGGGTTAAATTGTACACCTTCTACCTCCTTGGTAGATTATAATAAATGAACATGTTTTAATGAAATTAAAGATAATTTAAATAAATTTATTATCAATATAACTAAATTATAATAATACATTTTCAGTAATATATAAAATATAAAAATGAAGTAACAAATAAAAAAAATGCTGATAAAATTATTTTCGATAAATAATAATAATATGTACTAATAATAGAATGTACTATATAATATGTACTATTTCTGTATTAATTCCCTCTTTAAATGACGCAGTGTGATTTTTTACTGTAGTAATTTTGTTATAAATCAATCAGTGAGTACGGTCTATTTCGTGTTAATTCGTTAATCTTTAGAAGATGTGTAAAGAAATAAAATCCGTTTTTGAAAAAATTAAATTTATCCGGTTTATTACGTATATAGAAATAAACGGGTTTTTAGCAGATATAATCTCTTTTACTACTAGTCAATATTACTTTTTTAACGAAAGTTTATATGTCTAAAATTTATACCATTTTCACATTGCCGATTACATCTTCGCTGGGCAACAGCAGCCCTTATTAACCCAAATAAATAAGAATTCTACTCGTCTCTGCTTTCCATCTCGTTAAAACGTTTAAGAATGTTATTTCTATCTGTGAGTGGAATAACCTTAAAATATTTTCGTTTGCATCGGTAATCGTCGGCAAACTTGATATAATATACGCTTTTTACTAACGATCAGTTAATCTGCTATAACTCATACGTTTCTTAGAGAGAGTGTTTCTCTTGTTTCCTTTATTCTCATTACTACTTGTAATAATAATAATATAAAATAAAAATTACTTATTAAAATAAACCAAAAACGAAACTGAATTACAACAAAAACAGCACGTGATTACAGAACAGTTATTACAACTAGGTTGTTGTTTGAAGTTGATTGCTGACTAAACATAAAATGAACATTCGGAGCACAAAAAATATGCTCCAAATGTTTATTCTCACTTTTTATTAAAAAAAAAATTGACTAAACCATTTTCTCCTCAGAAGATATATGAAGGACGATAATGCGAAATGCAAGATGTTTATCTGACAGGCTACGTATATATATAATAAATATAAAACGTATATAATATATATATATAATTAATGGTAAAAAAATTGCAAATAAGATGAGTTCAAAATTTGTTTACAAAACAAGTACAGATAAATAAGCATAAGTAGAAATAGTTATACACAACGCCAGTAAAGGATTGAAAAACGTTTTCGGTACTGTCCCTTTATTCAATAAAATTAAAAAATAGAATAGTCTATAATAAAATTTAGTTAAAAAAATTTATTTCATTAAAAAAAAATTTTAATTAAATTATTGTATGGCTTTTACAAAGGCAAAAATCAAACAAAATTTAGTGCTATAAAGTTAATAATTTTATTAAATAAAAATTGTGAACATTGTTATTGTTATTAATAGTGAAAATAGTATTTTTATTTGCTTGCAAATTCGAACCACAGGTCAAATAGGAAGAAAATTTGACTCACAATTGTTACACGATTGCCTTGTTACACAACTGCCCAAGAAGGACTGTAATATATTTGGAATGTATGTATGTATGTTTTTGTTCCACCGTAGAAGCCCAACGGCTGAATTGATTTAGATATATGACCCCGCGTTGGAATCCTTACGTTACCCGGACTGTTATAGGCTATTTAAATATATATCTATACTATTATATAAAGAGGAAGAGAGTTTTTGTTTGTTCAGGATAAAAAAAAACTACTCGATCAATCGCAACCAAATTTTTACCCGTTTTTCTTGGCACATCTGAGAATGTTTTTAGATATATTCAATCTCGAAAATATATAACTATATACTAGTAGAGATTTTCCGGTTGATGCGCAAACTTTGATGAATTGAATTAATGAACTGTGAACTTTTTTTTCTGTTTAGCCTTCGGAACCACAGTAACTTCAGAGGATGATACGAGTATTTATGAATGTAAATGTAGTGTATCTGGTGCAATCTCAGGTCAACTGTTCCTGAGATGTGTGGTTAATTGAATCCCAACCACCAAAGAACACCGGTATCCACGATCTAGTATGAACTGGGTTTAAACTGAATGATTCGAATGAATAATATTGCAAAAATAATGGAATTAAAACTACGTTAAATAAAATAATAGTATTATTATTTTATTATTATAATAAAATTAAATAATAGTTATATAATATTAAATAAATTTAAAAAAAATTCTGTTTAACAGTAATGGCTTCCCGTAGGGACTGCGTGTGAGGCTAGAGTGGTGAGGTGATGCGAGTACCTGCGTGCGAGGCAGACCGATCATCACCATCAACTGGTAACAAACGGGGTGCCCCTGGGGCACTGTTTTGGGAGGTGCAATAGGATTCTCATAATATTTCTGTAACCAATCGCCCGATTCCAAAATTCAAATGGAACATTTGTTAGATTGTAGGCTAACATTTGCATGTATAAGTTACACTCTTGATCAAACAAATCCCGGTTATTCAGAAATGTTGTTATAACTTCGCAACCTATTTTCAAAATTCAAACACTGTATTTGCTAGTATATTAAAAAATCACAGTGGAGCCAAACCAAAACAAAAATTAACTGATACACTCAGAAATAGACCTTATTTGACTCGGTGTATTTTCATACTTATCTCTTGTTTAAAATGCCAGCTTGACATTTATGCAAACTTCAAAGTTTCAAGATAAAGAGATTTGAATCTTTTCAAGAGACACAATGGTTTGAGTTTCGCGTCGCAGCATTCTGTACTGTCGTTCTCATATGTCTAGTACTTCTGTAAGCACAAACTTCAAAAAATCTAAATAAAATAATTTCTATCAGTTTGAAATTTTAAAGTAAAAACAGGAGATTTATTTATTTAGTTTAAAAGACACATGTCCGATTATATATTTATACCAAATTTTTTCTAGAATGTTTAATTTGTGATGAAAGATAAAAATGATGAAAAAATAAAATTATAGACTGATGGATAAACGATATGTTTTAGACGTACATTTATTGATAATTTTCCTTATTTTAATACCACAATGTTATGATGTCATTCAAGTAGGAGGTTTGTGTATAGTGCAACGTTTTTGTATAAAGTTGTTTTCGTATAACGACTTGAAACGATACATTTAACGTCGTACTATACGACGTTAAATGTTTCAAGTCAACTGGATTGGTAAATCAGCAAAAAAAATAATTTTGTGTCAGTAGATTATAAATAGATCCGTAGCTGTTTTTCCCTAAAAAAAAAATATTAAGTAATATTTATAATGTTTTTAATTCCGATTAGTGCCCCCTATTTTATGTAATACATAGTAAAAATAACAAAGAACGATTACAATATTAGTTGATAAAATTATTTAATAAATATACCGATTTTTAAAAGTTTTTATTTACTTTTTTCACTGCCTGTATTTACATTAATCTTCTTAGAATTAAATTCTCTACAAGATTTGTTACTAAATCTTCTGCATTTATCAGTCATTTAAAATAAGCCATTGTATCACAAACCTAAAAAAACTTGTTTTTCGACACGTTACGTTATGTTTTACATCGGATATCTTAAAAACTACCGGATTTACAGTTCTGGGACTTGTTTTATCCTGTTTCTCAGCTCAAATTATAAGAAACCACCTACTTTATTCCATAATTTGGGCCCCAAAAATTACGGTAGGGCTTCTTTTTATCAGAAGAGCTGAAATTCGGGCGAAATCTTACGCTAGCCGTAACTCGAAAACAAAGCATTTCCAGACCTATGTTTATGTCAACTTTTTTCTTTATATTCACCAGTAAAATATGTCTAGAAAGTTCTCCATTCTTCGTGGGACACTGTATAAAAAAAAAATACTGTTAAGAGGGGGTTTGCCAATTATAAAAGAGACAATTTGCAAAACTATGGAGTTAACGTTTTCGAGTAAGTAATATTTTGAATTCCTTTATAAGTAGTAAAATTACCGATCAAAATTCAATCGCGGATGTTTAAACACTTGGTAAAAAATATATTAACCGCATTTATTTTAATAAATGGATTTAAATCGGAAAGAACAATTATCACAGATTTTCATCGTAGCTGAAGATCGGTGGAAGTTTCGATTAACGTAATGTAATGTTTTTTTAGATGGCATAATAACCCCTGATGAAACTCAGATTCATCATTTTGAACCGGAATCCAAATTTAAAGTATGGAATGAAAATATCAGAGTTGCCCACCTGGAAAATATTCAAAACCTACGCGTAAGCCGGTGAAGTGATCTTAACGATATTTTTGGGACTACAAAGACCCAATTTATTGCGGTTATTTGGAAAAAAAGAGTACATTCAACAGCGAGTACTATTTTTACACGCTAGGATTTAATGTGTAACCCGCAGTTAAAGGAAACGTCACGGTTCTCTCTCAAAATACGGAATTTTACGTATAACTACCGCCCACGTATCAAAAGTTGGATCGTGAGGTGTTTCATCAACCTTAATTTTTTTTTTTCGTTAGGTCCTCTTATGAGTTTTAACGTGGCGTCGAGTTCGGAATGATATGCGGAACAAGAATGACTTAGTGAACTGAAGGAAAATACAAATGCCTAAATGGAGCCAGAGATTATGTTGCAAATCATTTCATTGTCTAATGACAATGAAACAATGACAATAAATAACAATTTTTCAACAGACGTTTGTCTGTTTAATTATTTAACGACTCCTCTAATTATTAGTTTTGTTTAATAATTAATGATTATAAATTTTAAATTAATTTATTTTTGACTCATTTAACCTTATTTTACATTACTTTAAAATAGCAGGAATACGCCTACCGGGGCCCTAGTTGTTTGGTGGGAGCAATTCGTCCCCTTTTCCGGAGAGAGTCGCATATGCTGACTGAATTAAAATGTGGTCTCTTCGTGGAATAGTGTGGGTTGTTTTCTAGGTTTTTCTTGTTTTAACAAAATTTAATTGTGAAAATAGTCACTTTCTTCGCGGCTGTAATTTTCGAATGGTTTCCATTTATAGGTTACGCGATATAGAGGAACCTAAGCCTGGTTTGTCATTTTTTGGCTCCCTTACCGCCTCTTCGCGGTGGTTCGTCCCAATACAGCATGAAGCCGTTTTCTTATACCCTTTGGAGTAGGGTCCTGTCGACAGATGTCCTGGAGATGGCCGTGTTCGGACACGGCCGTTCTCCCGAACAGTCTGTTTGCCTGCCCCACCAGCACCTCGGATTCGGTGTGTAGTCCCGAAGAGTGGCATTTCTCCAAATATCGTCCGCAACGCTATATTTTGGACGGTTTCTAATTTCTTTTGAAGCGTGGAGTTCAACAAAGCTCCCCATGCCGGGTAAGCATATGTTCAATCGGCAGGACGTATAGCCGAAAAATGGAGCAAATGGAGTTTGGTCGCCAGAGGATATGGGCCGGCACTGTTCAGTGCTAGGTATAGTGAGGCTCTGACGGCCTTTGCCCTTTGGGTCACATATGTAACATGTTCTCCAAAAGTAAGCCGTTTATCCAGGACTACTCCCAGATACTTGACTGTTTTCCCAAACGAGATTTTCTCTCCTGAGATTTCCAGCTGCCTGGCTGGAGCACGTGTCTTGTATGTGAACATCACTGCCACCGATTTTTCACCGTTGACCGTGATTCTCCACACATCGAGCCACTGCTCTACTAGATGCAATTGCCTTTAGAGTATCTCGGCCGCGTAATCTACACTTCTGGATTCACAATTATATGCCGTATCGTCTGCGTATAGAGCTGTTTTGACTCCTTCCGACAGCAGCATATCGTTGACTTAGGCCGTGTACAAGAAAGGAGAAAGCACTGCTCCTTCGGGGACTCCGGCGGCTATGTCTCTGGTGGAGGAGATTGTTCCCCCTACGCATACAACAAATTTTCGGTGTAGTAAATAAGATCGTATCAATTTGACATAGCAACAGGGAATCGTCGTAAGCGCGAGTTTGTATAGCAAGCCGCTATGACAAACTTTGCCAAAGGTTTTAGCCACATCTAGAAAAACGGTTGTAGTTACCGTTTTTCTATTTAGGCCTCCCACAAAACTGTCTATTATTTTAACCAGTTGGAGGGTCGTCTCGTAGTCCTCCCTGAACCCAAATAGCTCAGGCCGTACTTCTTTTCCCATATGTCGCCTAAGTCTCTCCAGGAAAATCCTTACGAATAGCTTTGACCTGGATGGCATGTAGCACCATTTTATTGAAATCACATTTCATCCAAATCAAAATTTTCCAAATTTGTAAACAATGAATTACGAATCATAGCTTGATAGCGTACACCATTTTTTCTAACGACTCCTTGCTCAGTTTTGAAAAAGAAATGACACAATAATGCCACCAGCCCATAATCCACACCAGACTGATTTTTTCGGATGTAGTGGTTGCAGTTGAATAATTTGTTGTTTGAAATCATCTCAAATACGGCAATTTTACTCGTTTAAAAAGTCATAAAGCCAAAAATGAGCCTCATCTGAAAAATATGATTTTTTGATGAAAATTTGGATCCACTTCGAGCTGTTCTAAAGTCCAATCAGAAAACCTCGACGCAAAGAATGATTCCGTTACTTTAATTCGTGAGACAGTTGAATCTTATATGGGTGCAGACGAAGATCTTAACGCAAAATTCGCCATGTTGTTGAAGAAAGACCCAATTCTTGTGAACGATTTGAAACCGATAAATTTCTATTTTCACAAACACGTGTACTAACAGCAGCTATTCTCTTAACTCCTTGCACTCCTTTTGTGAATTAGTGTTTCAACATCAAGCAGAGAAAAATCTTTTTCGAATTTTTTAACCAAACGATGAATTTCCTTTTGTTTAGCCGATTAAACACTCCATAAATATCGCAAAGTGCACGATGCGTAGCTTAACCGATTTCCTATTTCGATAATAATATTTTATGATTTGTAAACGTTATTGAAGCGTGTAGCCTTCCATGGTGATTTATCATAATCTACGTAAACCAAATGACGCTTGAAAGATAAAAAAAATTCAAGGTTTCCACCATAATCATATCAGTTTTTTGCGGTCAATTTGAAAGATTCCTTACTAGGAATAGTTAGTTTAGGTAATTTTTATTTATTGCAGTTATATTTATTTAAAAATTAATAAAAGACCTGGAAATTTAGAACTAAAAATGTTTTAATTTATAACAACAAATAATAATGAACGTAATTAATTATTAGAACATTGTAAGAGTTCTGAAATATCAGTTTTTAATATAGACACACACGCACAACGCTAATTGAGAATGATCAAAGGAAATTAAAGCATTTATTTAACAGTAGAAATTAAAAAAAAAAAAAGATTTCAAGAGGTGAAAATTATACTTTATACTACACCACTTGCTCAGCGGTTAATTGTTGAACTATATTAAGCGAATTACTTTTCACCTCTCTTGTTAATTACATTTCTAGCTACCGAAATTGGTACATATTTCAAGTAGTTAAAAACAAATGTTTTACAAAGTAAGTTTAACTTAAAAATTCTTTGATGTATTCATTTAGAAGAATAGAGAATGTTAATGTTTAATAAATATACTTTTTTAGAGGGAGATATCTTCTCATTTCTCTTTATCGATTTCTATTTCCGTGTAAGATTAGAATATTCTTACCGAGTTCAGTAATTCATTTACGCTTTGCTACAAAGAACAGTCTTGATACTTTTTATTACCATTCCTTAAAATTGTTACCGATTTGTAACGTGTTTCACGAAGATGGCATTTATTTTGTTCTAGCTATATTTATTTATATTATTTATTATTTTATAGATGTTTATAATTATTGCTTAATAATAATCTGAACTCATTAAAATCCCCATTATTACATATTGGAAAGATATTGTGACAATTCCAGCAATGATTTTTACTTGTCGATGTACAACATTTCATTTTTGTTGTGAATCCAGTGACTACTTCTAATTTAAAGTAGTTCAATGCGATTATAAATCCCTTAGATGTTACATCTGTTGTTATAAAGCGCTTAGTAGGGGGTATGAAATCTGAAGCTTGTAGTCAAGCAGCTATTACGGTGTATATTAATGGTTCTACAAACATTTCTCGTATCGGTTATTACAAAACGGAAAACTAAATCTGTTCATGATTCAATCGTAATCATTTTACAATTTACATTAAAAGTAAATCTTATTTAACAAAGAAATTTTTATCCCAAATCGATTAATATGTTATAATATCAATTACACTTAAAATTATCTTCAATTATTTTACTTATAATTATTGTTTGAAAATGTATCTAAATCTAAATTATGATAATGTTTGGCCTAGCAATTAAAAATTACACGATACGTATGTTGACAAAATTGATAAATGTAAAGACAACACTTCCTTTTAAATGAAACAATTTTGTGAGTTTGAGATATTATAATAAATGAATCATTTTAATCGGTTGACTAACAGTAAATACGTACATCTATTGCACGCATCATATACAAAATAAAAGCAAGTATTATATTTATTTTATTTATAGAATACATTAAAGTTGAAAGCTTTGCGTAATAATAATAAATGTTTAGTAGTCATTTTCGTTCATCTGTTGAGTGCGTTTTGTTTTTTTTTTTTATTTATAGAAGTGTGAATATAGTCTAGGTCAAATTTTTATTTGATCTGTAGTTGCAAGCACGATGAATGAACTTAATCCACTGTGACTCGTAAAAAAGTAGTCGGCAAGCTCTGGAGTTAATCAGTAATGTGTACGAATTCATTCAAGAAGAAGCAAGTAAATTTGGAAAGGTCGGGAAGTGACAAGCATATTATTCCAATACAAGAGTATGAAGAAAGAACAGCAGTCGCGTGTAAAATATCACGATCGCAAGTTCAAAGAGTAAGGAAACAGAAAAAGGAGTTATTAAAAAAATTACAAGAAAACCCATCAAAGGTTTGTACTTCTTTTAGTACATCAAGAAAATATAAAATCCGCGACTAACCGGTAACATACCTAGATGATTTCGACATCTGCGTAGTTAGAAGGACCGTAAACGAATTTCATCACAAGAAAAACAGTTGCCCACTATTCTTAAATTGTTGGTACGTCTGTAAGATTCAGTAGAATTCTCAGGAAGTAAAAGAAGCTTAAGAAGAGAACTAAAAAGATTTGGTTTCAAATGGGGAAAAACTGAAAACAATAAGAAACTTCTTATTGAATATCATGACATAAGGATTAAACGAATACAGTTCGTAAACGCGATGAGAAAATTCAGAACCGAAAACAGGCCGATTATATTCCTTGATGAAACGTATATTTGTCAAGTTATATCTCAACGAAATCATGGAAGAATGCTTCAGGGGGAGGGCTTCTAACTCCAATAATAATCCAGATTATTATACATGCTGGGGATGAAATGGGATTTATTCTGAACACATTATTAACCTGGAAAGCAAGTGCAACAACTTTAATGGCTTAATAACTTAAATTAATGAAAATCTTCCCTTAAAATCCCGTAATTTTTGACAACGCATCTTTCACAGAAACAATTACGCAAAAAAAAAATTACCCACATCCAGTAAAAGAAAACAAGAAATGCAGGACTGGTTATGTAATTATTGCATTCCATTCTTAGCTTCTATGGTGAAACCTCAACTATAAGAGATAATTAAAAGGAAACAAATAAAAATATTAAGTGTTTATGCTTGATGAACTTGCCAAGAAAAACGGACATGGTGTTATGACTACCCTCGTACCACCCTGATTTAAGCTCTATTGAAATGGTTTGGTCAGTAGTTAAACGCTACGTTGGAACCCACAATGTCACTTATCACTTAGATCTTCATCGGATTGCCGAAGATAAATTTTCAAAAATAGAAGCATCACATTGGAAACCTTATTACAAAAAAGCACAAAAAAGATGAAGATAAATATATTAGACAGGATCACGTAATTGAAAACACTATAGAATCTTTTCAAATTTCTTAGGAAGATGATAATGGTAGTGAAAGCAAAGGCACGGGAAATTCAGAATTTACCGATTTTTATGATGATGATGATGTTCATCAACTGCTTTATTTTCTAAAGTGTTGTATTTACTTTTATTTTTGTAAAGTTTATGAATTATTATTTAAATTCGTGTAAAACGTGCAGTAACTTAGTATTTTATTTTTCCAAAATTTATAAAACAACTTATATAACTTCAGTTAATTTATAACTAGATCAGCATAATATTAATAAAAAACAGGATTTTTTCATAAGATATATAACTATATATCATCAATTAAAAGTGAACTAATTATATAATTTAATATTAATTCTTGATATTATTTATATTAACATGAATGAAATAATAATAATAAGTCCACAAAGCTTTGTCGGAGTCGTCAAAGCATCTTCAAATAATTGACTTATGCAAGGAAAGTTACATTCCGAGACGGAGGGATTTATATGTAGCATACAGGATCAAGTAGTAGCAACGAGAAATTTTAAGAAATTTATTCTTAAAGAAAATATCAATAACAAATGTAGGCTATGTATGCAACGCAATGAAACAGTAGACCGTATAATCACTGGCTGTCCGATTCTAGCTCCGACGGAGTACACCAGGAGGCACAACAACGTGGCAAAAATTGTACACATAGAACTCTGCAATAGATACAAGTTAGAGTTTCAAAACAGGCCCTACTATACTTATGAGCCAGCCTCCTTTTTAGAGAACAACAACGCAAACGTTTTCTGGAACCAAGGAATTGTAACAGCAAAACCCATCAACTGTAATAAGCCAGATATAGTATTAGTTGGACAAAATGGTAAAAGTAACTTACCTAATAGACGTAGCCATCCCATCAAGTAACATCAACATTAAATACAATGAAAAGCTGCAGAAATATACAGATCTTGCTTTTGAAATTAAAGAAATGTGGAATCAAAAAGAAGTTTATATAATCCCAATAATTATATCTGCGGAGGGAATAATACAATCTACTTTGCACAACAGTCTTGAAAAACTGAAGATCCAGTGGAAGACCCGCTCGCTAATGCAAAGGAGCGTGATAATTGACACCTGCCGTGTTGCCGGGAAAGTACTTAGTCAACAATAGCAAGCCTAATCTCGTTGGTATAAATTACTCCGAGTTTAGGGAATGTCACTGGCAAAAGTAAAAGCTGTAAAATTGTGGATAATAGTAATAATATATATATATATATATATATATATATATATATAAGTACTGCTAATTTTGCGTAGTGTATAGATATACAGACGGTTCCGTAGTGAACTGTATGCTACGCAAAATGGGTAATAGAATATACGCTGGAGCAGATACAGTTGACAGTGTTAACCTTCAAGATTCATGCCCTTTACTATACATTTAATTTTGTGTTACGTTTTGTATGGTTCTCCAGACTCATATGATATTCCAGAAATGCCATTTATATAATGCTTTAGTATTTTAAAATTGTAGACCGCATTTTATACAACAAAAAAAAATTCTTTACAAACTAATGTAAAAAGAAATTAGTGTTTGTTTTGGTATATATTACATTTTTCACAGTTTATCTAGCAGTTATTGTAAACGAGTTCAAATTTATTTATTTATTTTCCTGGCTATATTTTTCAATAATAAATTTCCGTAATTTTATTGGTTTTTAAAATTAATTCATTTAAAAGTTTTAGTTGAAAAATTCATAGCTTACGTTATGTAAAAAGTACTATTTAGTTTTTTTTTCATTGATTTATTAAGCGATTGGTAATAATATAATAATGTTATAAATAAATGCTTCTTAATCTTACTACAGAGAAATTGTATGTTTCGAATTATTATTTGATGTAAAAGTGTTTAAATTATTTGCTGGTCTGTTTTCGTTTAAATTAATTCAAAATGTTTGTTTTGACAGAGCGTTATGTTGTACCAGTTAAATTAATATAATATTGCTATAATAACAGTTTATTTTAATAATATAACTTGCATAACCGGGTGATTTAAGTACTGATGTGTTTATATTATATTTTAGATGTTACGTTAGAAGTGTTATTAGTTAGGTGTTAGCTGGTGTAGATAATAGAATGGTTGAGAACACCTCTTGTTTATTGTTCTCGATAGAACTTATATGTTGATGCTAGGAGGTGGTGGTAATTGAACTGTTTCAAAGAACGATTTATAATGCTTCAACTGTTACTACTGAATTGTGGTATACGTTTGTGTTCTACAAACATACACTCTTTGTCTGTGTGTGTGTGTGTTTGTGTGCGCGCGCTCGTCTTAACACATGTGTTTCGTGACAAGAGATGTTTCTAATTATTTTATATTTTCAGTTCACTTATATTTACTTCTTTATAATATATTATTAAATATACGTTTATTATTAATTTATATAGATATAAATACAAACAGGTAAAGTATAATACTTTTTGTTTATGTTAGATTCATAACCATAACACCGGAACAACATCTGTAAAATTATAGCTTTATTACTTCAAAGGATCGTACTTATGAAGCTCAGACTTTGATAAAAACTGTGGATCAGTAAAGAAGTAATTTGTGTAATTAAGTAAGATTGTAATTTAAAATCGACTTCTGGAGAAAACATAAAAAGAAATCTTGGAAACAAAAAGTTGAAAATTTAATCGCCTTTGTAAAATTGAAAAAAAAAGAATAGTGTTGCAGGAAATAATGGTAGATAATAAAAATTGTATATATTTCATGTAGACGAGGAAATAAACAACCCAGATGACCGATTCCTAATAATAATAACCTAAAGTTGCTGAAGACAGAAATAGGTTGAAAGGAAATGAAAAATGGAAGGAAAAAAACAGAAAATGTCTAATTTTTTAAAATTTTATACTTTTTATTTTATTTGGTTGAAAAAAAAAATGCTTTGCTATTGTAATAGAACTCCTTTAATACGTAAAAAAGTGGATCTTTTGTACTTAAAAAATTATGATAATTTCGATGGATCGAATTAAAAGAAAACTAAAATTATTGATCTATTTTACCCTAAGATTTTTTTTTGTTTTGATCTCGGTTTGTTTTTAAATTAGAATTGCTTCCATCTTTACAATTTCACTTTTATGGTTTAATTTTTTTAAAGTTAGTTTGCATTTTAAGTGATCATCTGTTAAAACGTGTTAGGTTGTTTTTGTATGTTTTTTATTATACTTTACACAATTGCTGTGTTATTAGTAAATCTTATTCATTTAGTCTAATGTTATTTATTCTACTGATGATTATCCTTTTTACATTTAATATTAATGGAGAGAAACGGAATTTCGTAGGATTTAAATTACAACCGTATCTTGTTTATCAAGTATTCAGTATGTACAATTTCAATGTCGTTAAAAAAAAAAGTTAAATATCAAAATTAAACGCTTTTTCTATTGGTCACGATTGAATTACTTTTCTTCTTAATTGGAGCGACTTGTAGGCGTAGTTTACGTTGTATAAATCCTTTCTACCTTCTGATTAGTGGAATTGTTATATATACATGAATTCAGTTTCTTTCCAATTTTTTTTTTTTGTTAAAACGTTTTAACTGCTATTTTCTTTATGCTTTGATCTTATTTGTTCATTTTTATTACCGTAATTTGTTTCTTAAGACTATATATTGCAATATTGTTGTAATACATTGTTTTAATACAAAATGAGAGGAAATTGTGTTTTTAATAAATTATAATCACGTTTTGATAGTGAACAACCGATTAAGTTAAGATTACAATTTATTAGTTTCTTATACTGTATGTGTTTTAATTGTTTTAATGTACCTTTATAATTTGAATTATAACGAATTTTTTTTCAGCTATGTATTTGATCTTAACCGGTGTGTATTAATAGCACTTCAATAAAAGTCTTTTTTCTGTTTTTTCAGGTACGGATGGTTTATTTGCAGAACAGTCTAATATTTGTTACATTACATCATAGAGTTAAGTAATTTAATTGGTAAGTCCTTCTATTTTATTGGCAGATTTTCACACGTAAACTTTATATGTATTTACTTTTTAGTACGTTTCAGTTTATTTTCAGGCTTGTTTTTATTAACAAATATTACTGTGGTAAATCCATTAAGTTTGTTCTAATTTTATTGATCCTTTTCTCATTAACTGATTTTTTTACATCGTAGGAAGTATTTTTAATTAAAAGTATAATATTTTACTGTTGTTTTTTCCTTTATTTCAAAAGGAAGTAATGTTTATTATGCTTCACTAAACATTCAAAACGGATTTACATCTTTATTCTTATTTTTTTTTAAATTTAGTAACTTTTTATAGAACTGTTGTACTATGGTTCATGTATATCGAAAGGAATTAAAATAGTAACTTTTTTCTGGATTTTTCGATGATTTTTTATTTAATATTTTTTAGGTGTACTCGTTAAAAAGAACTGCGATATATGCTGTACAGAGTTCATATTGGAATGAAGTATAAAAATTCATTTCGTTGAGAGAATGAAAGCAGTTAAATATGCAGCGAGAGATTTAAAGAACCTTCAGATTTCCAAAGGATACACGAATTTTAACAAAATGTATATGTTGTTTAACAAAATGTATATTCTTTTATTGGGTAGATTTTCTAACATAAACCCTCTCTTTTATTTGGCTAACCGTGGAAGTTATTTAACTTTTTTTTATTTTTGTTTAGCAGAAATCGTTTTAATAGCTCCACGGGTAAAAATACGTATGATTGGAAGAAATTCTTTCAATTATTTTATCAATGATTATTCTTTGTTTCAGCGGAGTAGCATACGTACGACATTTTTTTTTTTTTTCTTTAAATAACGAGAAGTAGTGATATTGATCCATTAACCGAATTAAAAAACAGAAAATTATTAAAAATGTTTTTGTATTTTAGAATTTATCATACTGTGAACCTTTCGCTTCGTTGATGGATGATCACGTAGGTAGAAAGCTACTATTTTTAAGGATTGAAGTTATTGAATACTTTATGAAGAAATTGAAGGAATCGAATACGTTTGCAATCAGAGGAAAACATAGATATTAAAATATTTTAATTTAGCATTACGACCGTATTGTTCTGAGACGCATACCTAATATGTATGAGTAATATTGAATGAAATGTAACGAGAAAAAATTGTTATCCTGTTTGGTGTTTTTTACCAACGGTTTTCTAATTGTCAATCATATTCCAAGTGCTCAGAACGAAAATACAACAGGCAACGTGAAGCTGGGTAATTTTGCAAAGATATAGGCAAAATAATAACTAGGTTCAGTAATAGATGCTTTATTTGTATCTATAAAACAGCTCGATGAACGAGTATCGCAATTCAAAAAGGTCGGAATGTTTTTTAAATGAAAGGTACACTTGGAATTCTAGTATAGCTAAACCCTATTTTCGCTATGACGGAGATTCTTTTTTTCAACTTTTAAAAATAACCATGATCTATAAATATAGATCATCCATAAATGGTTAATTATATAATTAGAAAATCATTGTAAAAATAATTTGAAAAGGACAATGGCAAAGATTAGTTCTCGGTAGAGGACATTTTTAAACACTTTTTGCTTTGAAAACGGTTATGGTTTAACAATAACTGGTGCTTTCTCTTTAATTCTCTTTCAGTTTTTTTTTTTTTTTATAAGAAATTATAATACTGGAATGAAATTCGTTAGGTTAGAGGAACAGTGCTTTGAGATAAAATAAAACCTCACTAGATTTTTTTTTCTGTTATGAAGAGAGTTACTATTAGCTTTATATTCATCGAAAAGTTGGATTACTTGTATTTTTTTTTTCAAGTTTAGCATGATTGTTTGATCTTGAAGGGATTTTTAGAACAAAGGTTTATATAAAATCATTAGTTTTCTAACTTTTGATTATTTTAATCGGCCGTTGTGAATTTTTTTTCTCTAAATGAAACGTTATCTAGATGGGGACTTATCTTTGAACAAAAAGAAGACAGACTGGATGGTTTCATGTAGAAAAGGTGAGAGGATTTTGATTAAGATAGGAAATGAGGTTGTAAGGCAGATGAAGAAATTCATTACTTAGGGAGCCTTATAACTGATGATCTGACTTGCACTTTTGTAGAAATTAAAACAAGAATATCAAGAAGTAAGTAGGCATCTAATTAGAAGGGAAGACTGCTGTGTGGAAAGTTAAACTTAGCGTTAAGGAAGAGATTAATGAAATGTTTTATTTGAAAAATGTTATACTTTATGGAGCTAAAACGTGGACGTTTAGAAAGACGAACAGAAAATTAAGGTGTGGGTGTGACGCAGAATGATAAATTTCCGATGGCATGACCATATAACAAATGAAGAAGTATTAAGAATAATCCTAGAGAACAGGAAAATGCTAAACGTGATTGAATGTTGGAAAAGAAACTGGCTAGGACATTGTATGAGAAGAAGGTGTTTATTAGTGGATACGACAGAAGGCTCGGTGAATGGAAGGAAAGGAAGAGATTTCAAATGACGGATGGGATTATGGAATCGGGAAAATATGCTGAAACAAAGAGATTAGGAAAAGATAAAACAAGGTGGAGAGCAGCAGCAGTCGTGACAGGACCTGTCCTAATGGCAGATCACTATGAATACTACTTGAAATAAGTATACTTGCGGTATCCTTAACCCGATATCTTTAGAGAGAATAAGTGATAGCATAAAATACAAGAATAACAATTTTTTAAATGTTATACTAGTTTACCAAAACATTCTAAAATGTTACTTTTAAATTTTATCTATTTTCGTTTTTTTATAAAATTCTTAGTGAAGAAGTATACCCGTCTAACTTATTATTTATAGTACTTATTATTTCCCGTCTTACGGGTAATAATATTCAGCTTTTTCATTGGGAAAAGGTTTTTTATACTTTATATAATACTAGGCAGGTACCAATTATAGTACACTTCAGCCAAGCAACAGACTTCATTCAGTTCTGTTCAAATCGTCTTTTGAAAAAAATTTAAGTAAACGAATTTATCATGATATTAATGTTAATAGATATTACTGTTTATGTACATTTTTACTCCTTTTTTTTAAATTGCTTTGCGTTATTGAATACATGTACATAATATCAAACGTTTACTTCAAAGTAGTCAAACGTATCTTTTTAAATGTCATTTGAATAGTTTATAATGTATGATTATTATTAATGTATTTGTCATTATTGTATTTCATGGAATAATGTCATCATTTATTCCATTTCATTTTTAAATTGGTGTAGAATATATCGTGCATCATGTCTAATTATTTACTTTGTGTGTTGTTATACGTAATATTTTATTAATGAGTTTTTAACATGGGTTTTTTATTCTTTTGTTACTAATTTATTTGCAAAATAAAGAGAAAAGTACTTTTGAAAAAACAGCCTAATTTTTCGATGATAATATTTGTTTTTAATGAAAAAATCAATCATAAATTATGAAATTTAGAAAAAATTAGTGTAATTTCCTTCTTTTTTAAAAAAAAAAAATAAGTTAGAAATTTGTTATAGATTCAAGATAGTGTTTTCGTATGGAGGTATCTAATTATTCATCCAATCAATTTACCTGTTGGTAATTACGTATTACTGTTATTTACATTGTTTGAATTGTTATGTGACTTTCTATGTTATCTGTAAATTTCTTCTTTAATTAGAATGGAAATTGAAATAATTACTATTATGTTATTCATTATCCGCAATTTATTTAAAAATTATGTGTTTTTATGAAAACAATATTTTATATACTATAATATGGCCAATAGAACTGTCTGTAAACGTTTAGTCTCACTTAAGCAGAACGTGCGTATAACAAATACTCAGTAACACTTAATCTTATTAATTCACACCTTGTTATTAGTCTTGCCTAAAATGTTATACGTTTGATGTAAATGGTTTTATTGCTCTTCATCCAGGTATCTATTACAACATGAAAAATATTTAATTTTTTTGTTCATATTCTTATAAACAAGTAATTGATACGTTGAAAATATTGAAGTAATATGTTCAAGTTCTGGGAGGTTTTAAAAGTATTTTATTTATTTATATCAAGAAAACAATATGAATTAATATCTTCAGCTATTTTTTTATTTTATTAGCAGTGAAATTCTTAACGCTTTTAAGTCTTACTGTTATTTTTTTATACATGAAGTTATTTTATAACGAAGTTCAAGTTTCTGAATTAGTTTGGATCCGCTAGGTCGAGTTATTTCGAAAAATGTATTTATGGTCCGATTTGGTTCATATTCAGATTATCTATTAGTTACATGGAAAGAAATATTGTTATAAAAAATAGATCCGTTAGGTAGCTCTGGGGTCGAGATATTTCGGAAAATTGTATATATATATATATATATATATATATATATATATATACTCAAATCTAGCAATAGCGAAGTATTGCCGGGTCAGCTAGTTATCCTATATTAAAGAGCAATGTTTGTCACAAATGTTTTTTTTTTTTTGGCAGTCGTAACATTTTCGTAGGATTATAATGCAGAAAAATGACAGATTTGCTACTAGCAGAATGTAAAGAAATATTGTATAATTTATAAATTGAATGTTGCAAATTTATTTTATTTTAATGTTTCACCAGAATACTTTCAATCTGTTTTCTAATTAAAAAATTATTGACTTAATATAGCACCTATTTGTAAACATTAAAAAAAAAGTTAAGGTATTGAGGTAAAATATATTATAAAAATAGACAATTTTATAAAGATATCCTGTACTTTGAAAAGATAAAATTTCATAAACAATAAAAAGTTGCAATAAAAGTAGGTTAGGTTACTCGTCAGCTGAAAATCGTATTTGTTTACCTTTTATAGGTCGTAAATTTTGAATCTCCCTTATTACCTTTTCCTTTTTTCAATGTAAAACATTGAATTAAATATAAATACCTTTATAACGGGGGAAAATTATAAACTGGTTGTTTAATGTGCTTTTATATTGTGAAGTAATTTATAGTTTTAATTAACATTATATTTGTTAATTAACACAACGATTTTGGAGACTGTTCATGTAATAATTAATAATATTATTACCGCTTTAATTGATTATTTTAGTACATATGTTTTAATATGATATTTATATCCTCATATCCTACTACTAAATACAATATTTTAATTTATTATTAGCGTAAAACATGTTTCTGCTAAATTATCCCTTCCTAAAATAAAGCAGCTAAATATTAATCCATTAAATATTGGCTATATCGATTGCCCGTATGTGTTTATGTGTTTCACTGAATACCGGCTCGGTCTTTTATAGTGCGTAATGAAAGAGGAAAAGATACGACCGGTCGCGGTCGCTGCTCGTTTCGTTCAGCTTCGCCGCGTTCGTTATTGAACATCGAATGTTGTGTGAATGAAAACATTGCGTCGCTCCGTTTCAAATTGCGGAATCGTAAAATTGAACATAAACAGTTTTATTTACAGATTTAAACAGTTTTCAGGCTCTAGCTTAACAGTCGGCTTACTGTGGGTGATTTATTACGGCCATCTTGCAGCTGTTGCGCTTTTGCTTTAACGGCATAAAAAAAAAAGAAAAACTAGCGATAGTGGAGATTGTAACACAGCGGCTGGGCTAATTAAAGTTGTAAACTATTCTGAAAATGTTTGTACCGTGTGGCTTATTATCACACCCTCTCAAGTTCACTAACTGGAACGTGTTGTTATATTCAGTGCAACTTTTAATTTTTTTTTCCATTTTTGTAAATTTTAATGTGTATGAATTTATGAAATCATTGAGTAAATTTTACGTTTGATTTATTGTTTTTATTATCGGCTTGAAACGGAATTACTCGATGAATTGTTGAAAGTTCAACCGAACTTTTAACTTTTTTTTTCGTAACGTCGTTATAAGTTCTTTTCTGTTCTCCTTCACTCTCCTCTAGCTCTTTTTCTTTATCTGTATTTTTCTTGTTATTGTCTTAAGTTTCTTAAAAAATTTTTGTTTTGCATTATTTACGTTGTTATTGCACAAGTATTTTTAAACTGTACTTTTGACTGATTCAGCTTGTTAAAAATTGTCCCTTTTCTACTAATTAAAGAATTATTTATTTTTTTTATAATTTTACTTATTCACAATTTTCCTTTTCCCTGCTGAGTATATATATATAGTCTAGTCGTCTGTGTGAGTGTGCGTGTATATATATATATATATATATATATATATATATATATATATATATATATATAATATATATGTAAAACGTATTACCACAGAAAAAGGATACGTTAATCTGTTGTTTTATAGTACCTGGCTTAGTATTTGTTATGGTTGTGATTTACGTAGGCGCAAGAGACTATTATATGTATTTGCTATCTCGAATGATGTTAAAGATCTTCACTTTACTGTTGACCTTATGGTGAATTGAATGATGCTCATAGGATTGAATTAATCTGCGTTTCGGTGGGTTTAGCGTGCTATGTGCAATCTTATATTAGGTTAAATGAAGAAAGTAACGGAGAAACCACTTCACTCCTTATTTTCCTTTTTGAACTAGCTACGTTAGTATGTTCTCAGCTGTGTTCAACCCTTGTAATGTATTCTACCTTTCGAACATTTAATTATAACTGATGACCTGTAACCCACATAATTATAGTAAATTTTATTGGATAGTTATAAAATCGTAGAAAAAAAATTCCCTTTTTCCTTTTCTTAATGGTTGATAAAAATACTTATGTTTTTTATTTTCTTTGAAGAACTTATTTATTGCTCTGTCCAAAGAGAAGACAATATCGCTAAAAATGCATTGATAAAATACATCTTTGAGCATGGTACTCTTAACCTTCAGATTCAACCTTGAACAATTAAATAAATGTAGTACAAAATATTTTGCCGCTCATTTAGAATTATATTAAATTGTGACCTTTCTGCCAGGATCCTCCTTATAATCAGTATATTATACCTGGAGGATTCCAGTACTACCTAAACAGATTGTTTTATAATGGGAATTGTTTAGATGCTCACGCAAAATGAACCTGATTTCGTACAGTCATTAATATATATTTTAACAACCTCATTTTACCACACGGACTGAGTAATTTATATGCGGATTCAAATATAGGTTATAGAAATGACGTAACGTAGTTATATCACAGATATAACTCATGATATTTCGGTATTATTCCGACAGTATGATGACGATGGTTAGCGTTAACTTCGGTTATATGTACTGCAGTCGCTGTTTTGTAGATGTAACTAGCTACATGCTGTACGGTGCCAGCACGGATGGTGATCCTAGCTTTCGCTTTTGTGTTGTAAATTAATTAGAAATGATAGTGATCCATACGTGAAATTATTTATACCCTGACATCAAACGCTCTTAAGCTGGACTGTCATGTCCATTGTACGTATGTACATATACACACTATCTATTCGAAACCCCTCTATACTACCACCGCTCTACTCGCTTCCCTAGCAGTCCTCTCGTACTATGCATCATCGTTTTAGACTCCTCTTCCATTCTCTCTGCCTGACGGTGACATTCTGTTTTGTATTAAAACTATATTTTTTCATATTTTATTTCTTATTAAGATTGTCTAGACCTGATCCTAATAATAATAATAATAATAATAAAATATATACTGATTATTACTTATGTATGATGTTATGAGCCTATTCTAATTATTTCATCGTGAGTTATCTTTTTATTGTTATTATTTCCGCCATATTATTCGAAAAATATGTATACATAACTTTTTTATACAGGAAATCCAGTAAAATTCCTTGCAATTAGGAGGGAACACGTCTGATCCTAGAAAACGAATGCATAACGCTTTTTTATAACATTTTTAAAATTATGTGCAGTAAAGCTGTTTCCAAGAGCATCGACTGTTAGCTTTCATTAGTAGGGCTGTGTACCACTTTTTTTATTTCTGAAAATACTGCTTAGTAAAAATATTAACTTTAAAAATATTATTTTTTATTATTGTTTACTTTAAAAAGAATGACCTGTTTTAAAAATCATACACCAGTTCAACATGGTTAGCGATTGAAATTTGTCCCTTTTGAAAGTATACGCCCTAGAGTTTCAAACCGGCTCCCTTCCAGATTGCGTTACTAGTAACACTTAAACATATACTAACCTCAGTCGTAAACAATATGACGTCTATGAATAGAAGGTTTTGTTTTCTACTATTTAGCCAGACAGAGTCCGTAATAACGGTTCAGCGTGCGTTTCAACAGCGTTTCAGGTTTGATCCACTAAGAACAGTCATCACTAGTATAAACAATTTGAAGAATCGGTATTTATGTATAGGGAAGAGTTCATCCCTACCCCCGTACAGGAAGACACCCGCCTTGTGACGATTCCGGTCGTCACAACCCCCCTCTCCTTCCTAGCCCTGATGGGCTTTAACGGAGGTCGTCTTTTTGACCCTTTAACTGATCTCATATTACAGTCATCAGCCAGGCCTCAGATGGAATGCCACTATTGTAAATGCCCGGTAGACATTTACATCACTGAATTGTTTACTCAGCCTTTGCCTTCGCTGTAGACTTCTTTCGCAGATCTTCTCTCTTCGGCCCTACATCATCGCCCTCTAAAACCGAGTTCGCGGAAGCATAAACTCCTTGTCTAGTTCATACTGTCTGACTCTAAGTGACACAGTAAATATCTCATACTTCGGAATTTGTTTAAGTTTAATTAGCAAGTAATTTATACCACAAAAGGTGTTGTTCGCGACAATAATAATTTGAAACTAGTTCCCTTAGTTCGTCGCAAGTGATCATATTTGTACCTCATAATTTATTTCAACTACTATACTAGTATGTATATGGGTTAGACGAGAGTCTAACCCATCAGCGAGTTGAGGACAGACTTCCTTCTCCCACTCGGCTCCATCACAGAGTTCCGCATGACATTTACTTTTTCACATTCAGAGACTGCCCACGGGAAGACAGTCCTACACCTCACTAGATCGTGGATACCGGTGTTCTTTGGTGGTTGGGTTTCAATTAACCACACATCTCAGGTATGGTCGAAATGAGAATGTACAAGACTACACTTCATTCACACTCATACATATCATCCTCATTCATCCTCTGAAGTATTATCTAAAACGGTAGTTACCGGAGGCTAAAGAGGAAAAAGAAAGAAAGTCCTGCACCTCACGGCTGCTTGGGCTATCATGCCCTCGCCAGTGCAGCCACCCTAGGGAAGAGAGTCCATCCCAACTCCCGTAGGCAAAACATCCGCCTTGTCCTTGTGACGATTCTAGTCACCCCCCCTCCACCCAACCAATTCATAGCCCTTATGGGCTTTAATGAGAGTCGTATTTGCCCTCTTAATTTTTGACATTCACAGTAATACGCCTGGCGTCGTTGGGATCCCACCGATGTAAATGCCTCGGTAAGCATTTGCATCAGTAAGTTAATGACTCAGCCTTCGCCTTCGCTGTAGGCTTCTTTCGGACATCTTGACTGTCCTACTTTGTTGCCCTCTAAACTAGCGAACCGAGTTCCCGGAAGCACGCGCCTAGTTCTAACTTTATAGAGGTAATTTGTGTAGGGAAGATTCCAGGGAGATCACGCACTTCAGAGGAAAATGTACAACGAATTCAAGAGGCTTTTCAGCACAGCCCGAAAATGTCCACTCATCGCGCTAGCCGAGAACTTGCGATCTCTCAAACGACTGTTTGGTGTGTGTGTTAAGACGACATTTGCATTTCAGGCCGTACCGATTACAACCGATACAAACTCTTCTTGTGACTAAAGAAATTGTTAGATTTTTCTGATATGCTCTTACTTCACAATGAAGAGATAGCTTTTTACGGCTGTTAATTTTTGATGATAAAGCAACGTTTCATTTAAGCGGTAAAATTTCACATCACAGTATACGCTTATGAGAAATTTAAGAATCCGGAACTAGATTTCTACAATAGAATTCATTTTTCGATACAGTATGGGTTCCCGCCACATCGACTAATCAAGTTTGTCGATTCCAAAGTTAAACATTTCCTCGACGCTGCATAGGGCGTACGGCAGCCAGAAGCTTGTCACTAAACTCTCGACCTTCCAGATCTGCAGGCGTTATACCTTGTAACTTTTTCTTATGGGGATATATGAAACAAAGTGTTTATGTTCCATTATTAATTGCTGATTTGGATCAGTGAACGCCAGCGTCACAGTTGCTGTAACTTCTGTAACAGAAGATTGTCTGCAACTCTTTGTATAAGAATTTAGTCTGCTATCGTGTTGATATTTTCGTGCAGCAGATGTAGTGCATGTAGAACATTTATAATCAGATATTTTAAACATTTTTAATAATTTCCCGAAATTTTAACTCACTTTTATTACAAAATATATTTGTGTTGAAATTGGATCATACGTTTTGATACACGCTATACTTTTTCTTTCAAAACTTTGTTTAGATTCTTAATTTAAGTGAATAACTTGCATTTCATGCATATTTTCAGAAAAATAATTAAACTTTAAAATAATAAGTTAAATAATTTGTATAATTTTTTTATAACTTTCTCCATTCGTTTTGATAAATGTATGATTTATTCTTTTAGAAAAAAAGAAAAGCGCGTGCGTAAGTGTGTGTGTGTGTGTGTGGCTAGTGCATGTTAAACGTGTTTGTTTCCTTGAAATTAGAATTCAGAGTGAACAGATTTTCTCTATTGTTCATCACATTTTTATTGTTAAATTGCTATTTTCAAATAATGTAAAATCGAGCGACTAATAAAATGCAGCCAGTCAATAAAATGATTTTATGTTTTTCAGTTATGCAAGTCAACTAATCTATCCGGTCGGTGATTGAGGTCAAGTTAATTTTTTCCGGTAATGCTGCACTCTCCTTCTTTCTGTTTAATTTAAATCCTATAAAAAGGAAATGAAAAATTATTATTTTTATTTAGAAACGATAAGAATGCAATAAAAGTCAATAAATCTTAGTTTATTATAACAATTTAAGATTAAAGAGAATTAAATTCTTTTTCTTTGATGTAGAAAATCGTATTTGATCGGATATCTATACATTGCAAATAGTTAAAAATTCAATTTAACCTATTTAATTTTAAACTTTTTTTTTCTTAATATAATTATATTTACTTTAGGAAAAACGATCAGTTAAAGTCCTATAGTAATTCCATCTAATTCCCTTAGCTTAATTCCCAGAAGCGCATTTACCTTATAATTGATAATTAATATTAGGCGCGCGCGTGGCTCCTGTGTGTGTATTAAATAGTACACATTTTCTGATATCGTTTATTTAAACATTATTTTTATTTCCAAATGTTGATAAAAATAATTTATTGTTATGCAACTGCTTATTTAACTGCTTATCTGTTTAATATCAGCTTCATTTCTTTCATAGTATAAGTAAATTTTTTTGGATACATAATTTGCAATAAACGGTTGTTCGTTTTTTTTATATTACAACCAAATCTAGTATACTAAGAATAAAATAGAAGAAGCTATTTAGTATTCTTTATTTCCTTGTACGAGTTTATAGTTTATTGTTGCTAGAAAATTACTTTACAGACGACAGGATGAAATTATTATTTATCTTTCATAACGCTCCCGGTATTGCAACACTTTTCACTAGGTCAAGAATGTAGTAACACACGATATGTTTTAAAGTTTATGAAAATAATATTTAAAGTTATGACGTAAACATAAAATAAGTTTATTTATGTTACCGCATTTATTATTATTTTTATTTTCATACATTTGTCTTATTTAAGCGTATCTTTTAAGTAATTTGTTGATATTTTTATTACAGTAATGTTTTGAGCTCTTGTGTTTTATGGGTTTATAATTTATTTATTTATTATTTTCTTTTTATTTTTAGTACGTTTTACTTAAACCATCAAATTCTATAAAATTTAATTTAAATTTATATGAATTTTGAAGAATTGTTTAATTTTATCGGTTTATTTTGTTTTCTTCCTTATGAATTTCTATATTCTTCGTTTTAAATACATTGTAGAGCATGTACAGGCATAGCTGAAGGTGTAAAAAATAAATAAGATGCAATGTAAAAATAAATAACGAACTTTAGGATTGAGCAATTTTACTTCTTTCTTTTTCCTGTTTAGCCTCCAGGTATTACCGTTCTAGTATTACTTCAGAGGATATGTATGAGTGTAAATGAAGTCTAGTCTTGTATTGTCTCTGTTCCACCATTCCTGAGCTGTGTGGTTAACCCAAACGCCAAAGAACACTGGTATCCACGATGTGGTATTCAAATCCGTATAAAAATAACTGCCTTTACTAGGACTTGAACCTGAGCAATTAAACTACAGTGTTCAAAAAGTGACGCAACCTTGAAGAAAAATGTTTCCTTCTTTTGTTGCATGTTTAATGTAGTAAAATGGATTACACAGCGCAGCTGAGAATATTCGGTGTCTCCCAATGCATTAGATGTACCAGTTATGTCCAGACCCACAATACCTTCACAGAAAATTATGGTGTGGATGCACCAAATAAGTTCTCCTTCAAACGGCTGTACGATAAGTTGCAAGAGACAGGTAATTGACAGATGCAGCCAGAAGTCTTCGACTGAAGGTTTTCTGGCTAACACTAGAAAAGTTGATCATCGTGTAAGCTGCATATACTGTTAGTCCCAAGAAGTCTATACAACGCCTGTCTAGCCAGTCTGATCTCTCCGTTGATAGTGCCCACACGGCATCGCACAAGTGTGCGATGCCGTGAACAACACCTGAACAACAGCTTCGTGTTGTTCAGGTGTTACCTGCAGACACTTAAAACGTGAAGCTTTTTGTCAGTGGTTCATGTTATCTCTAACGCCAGATGGGAAATAACTCGATGATTGGTTTCGGTCTGACGAGGCATGGTTTCACCTTGATGAATGCACAGAATTCACGCATTTGGTGTACGGAAAATTCACATCAGTGCACGGACAAAAAGTGGGTATTTGGTGTACAATGTGACGTTGGCGAATCTTCATGATATTCTTTCGTGACATAGTGAACAGTGAGCACTCTACATAGATGGTGCAACAATTTGTAAACACTATACCTGTAGACCGACTAGAGTAATCGTGGTTTCAGCAGGACAATGCTACAACTAAGCCAGCAACAGTATGACTTTCTTGGATCATGTTTTCATGGACAAGAGATTTCGAAGAAGTTGTGGCCCTATCGGTTTCGTGATTTATTCCCTCCTTACTTTTCCTTTTGGGGATACCTTAAGGATGCTGCTTACATAACTCATCCTTACACCATTCCCGAATTGCATAGGGAAATTGAACGATGTGTCGCTGCAATTCCTCAACAAACGTTACAACATTTGTTTAAGAACATTATTCAGTTATGCGAATCGAATAATGGAGGCCACTTTCCATAACTATTCTACGAATAACTTACTCATTTTCCCATAAGGTTGTGTCTCTTTTTGAACATTCTGTAGCATTTGTATCATTTACAGTCATCTTTCATTCAATACTTATTACCTTCTATGCTTTAACTAAGAGTAATGATAGCCTGGTATTATCCCGTATCTGCGTATATCTGCACTTTTTATATACGCATAAATCTGTGATACAAATAATAAAACTGCCAAGATTGGGTAAGAATAAAAGAAAATTAGTTATTAAACACTTAGTAGGAATTTTTTATTACGTTATTTGGGGATTTTTTTTATACTTTTCACGTGAGCGTAAATTCTAACAAAGTTTGAAAGTTGTTAAAAAGGGTATTTTTCTTTAGTAATTTTTTAGTAAACTTTATGCAGTGGAATGAAAATCTGTATTTAAAAAAAAAAAAGGGATTAAGGAAGAGTTATTCAATTTATTTTTAATAGCTCAGCCCCTGAAAATATTCTTTTAATAAAACATATATATTATTGATAATTAATTACAATCCCAATAATTAGAATAAAGTTCTAAGTGAGAAAATGTTTAAATATTTTCACCGCAATAACTACAAAAAGCTAGAAATTTAAATAACTTTTTCGACAAATTTTTTTTCTATATTATTTCAAGAGTACCAGAAAAAAACGATCATATTTCAAAAAATCTAAATTGAGGTGTGGATAATATCGCACTTTTTGTAATTTTTTATAGAAATTTTTATTTTAACTTTAATAAAAGCTTTATATCTTTTATTTTGATAAAATTTATAATATAACCATAAAAATAACCATCGTAGTTCACGAATACAATGGACTAACAAGTTTCGGTCAGCTAAAATTTAAAATTATTGACAAACAGATGTCAGTGTGTTCATTAGCATGTTTTAGTTAGTCTCTGCTGTGTATTGTAATTATATAAATGTACCACTATGTTATTAAGTCTTTCAATGCGATTGTTTAAAATAATTTATGTGTATTTATTTATATTACCTTTGATGTGGTTAATTTAATTTTCTATCTACTTTAATTTGCCTGACAGACATTCTGGTTCAGAACGTTCTGGATGAAAGCAGAGTGGTTGGAGAGTTATGGAGTTGTGTTTTTTAGTTTATAGCTTTGTTTTGTAATAACGAAGTTATTTGTTTACTACAAACTGCATTAAATTATATACATAAATGCATTACAAGTTGCATCTGATACATGAAAGGTACTGGTATCAAATCAATTAAGTAATGTATTGCAAGTAGTATCTGATGACGCCTGAAATAGCTGGTTATAAACCAACAATCTAGTTACGTATTGTAAGTTGCATTTTGCTCCTTGTAGAACTTGTAAATTACGACTGACTGTTAGAAAGATAAATTATGGAATCAAAATTACAATGTTTTATTTATGGTTACGCTTAATTCTTTGCAGAAATTCGTGCTTTATAATGGGATCCGTAATATAAGTGGATAATATATATAGATTAAAATTAACTGGTTGAAAATGACAATTATCAGGTTTTATACGTTACTCTCTGATATTTTAAAAATAAATGATTTTATTACTTTTTATAAATAAATAAAAAAATTATAATACGCCGAGTAAAATTGAGGTTGAGTCTTAATTTGTTGAAAGGACAGTAGAATTTTAGAATTATTTGGTTAACATAGAAGTGATTATTGTGGACAAAATTTCCCTCAGTATGAAACTACTTTCGTATTCAATCTCAGCTACTGCTGAAATATGTAAAAATTAAAAAATACTCATAGTGGGAGATGGTCCGTTCTCATTTATTTATTCTCTTTATATGAGTAGGTATTAAAATTAAAAATCGAAACGAAGAATAAAAATGCCTTCATATCTATTACAAAAAAAGTATTATATTGTATATTTTATTGATATGCGTTTTCCTGCAAAACAAGTTTTGTGTTTTAATTGCAATTTATTATTTTTTTTCTTGTATGATGGAGCATCAGCGACTCTATCTTTCATCTCGAAGATTATGCATCTTCCTGATTCTCTTTCATAAGTTAGTGTGATTAAGCGTTTGGTCTGTAATTATTGAAATAAATAGATTAAATATTTGCGTGTGCGTATGTTTGTACATTTCAGTATTTTTCAAATGTCTGCGTGAAAATATTTTTTTTTTATGAATTAGTGATATGGGCGTTGTTGAAAACCTTTTAGTAACGTTTTATTTCCAACCATTAAAACATATGGATTTTTAAAAAAAATTGCCGGTACTAAACGTTGCTTTTAATAATATTTATTATAAGAAGCAACGTTCATTTTACATTTTTACTTCCTTGTACGAAATAAAGGAAGTATTGTGATCGCGAAAAATTTCGTTTTTCAGATTTTAACGGAAATATCCATTTTGACCATCCCTAAATCTATTTTGACTAGACGTTTGTACCTACGTATGTATCTCGCACAGCTCAAAAACGATTAGCGGTAGGATGTTGACATTTTGGATTTAGGGCTGTTGTAAAATCTAGTTGTGCACCTCCCCTTTTGATTGCAAACGACTGAACCAAAAAAGCCCAAAATCCTAAAAAGAAATTTGGATTTTGGAATTTTCTTACTGCAGTAATAAGCCCTCATTGAGAATTTTTCAACGATATATAATAAGTGGTATTTATTTTCATTGGTTCTAAAGTTATGGCCATATAAAATTTTAATTAATGAAATAGTTGGATCTTTTAATGAGAAGGCACATCGGTTCGAATCAGACTTCATCTTTTTTTTTTTTTAACTTAAATATATTTTATTAATAATTATTAACCTTTGATTGTAAAAAAAAAATTACGATAAATAATAATTCAGTAATAACAATAAAAAAAAATATGAAAAAATATCAGAAGTTATGAATGAAATAAAATTTTACGTACTTTTCATTTTTTTTAAATGTGAATATGTAATTTAATAGGCGTACAAAGAAGTCATGTGGTGTCCACATCAGATTTTTACTACGCATATTTTATCAAATAATGAACCGTACATTTACGTTTTGCTTGCCAAAATAGTTCAATTGAGGTTCAATTGAACTACTTTGCTCGACCATTTCATTTCTAATTTATTAGATCCTGCTAAATATAAACTGAGCATATTTTTTAACTTTTGTGAAGAAAAAAATAATAAAATTTCAAACGCTTTATGTATAATTATTGCATTTATAGTTTAAAATAGAGTTTTGAAGAGCTCATTGCGACTTTGACAGGAAGAGAATGCTCGTTTATTGAATGCGATAAGAAAATTAACCTTATATAATAAAATTCCACGGCTGAAGCATCAAAGAGCTGTCATGTAGTTATAGGTGACTGAAATAAATTATCACTATTTCTTTACTTGTTTGCAAAATATTTTCAAATACTGGTGAAACGACTTGACAAGATGAATAAAACGAAATTCATGACTTCTATTAAACTAATATTAGTATTGTAAGTATTTGAAGATAAAAATAACGTCGGCGGCCGTAGAAAAGTGTATGAAGGTTTTTTTTTTGTACAAGACTGAAATAAATGAAAGGAAAAAAGCTTTGGAATTGTGGACATCTTCATACGTAGTGCTACATTCGTCACCACAATTTTTGTAAGCCGAAAGATTCTATTATCACCAAAAAAAAAGATATGATGATATTCAACATTTTAAATGATTCTGTAGTCCCCAGAGATAAAATATTTAGACAATTTGTCAGTAGCAGTTACCGGCTGTATAATTTTATCATAATTTTTGGGATTTTTAAATCTACTTATTTAAATATGGTTAAAATCGGTTTATTTTTTATTCGGTTTGAGTTTATCAGTATTAGGCTTATTCGCCTTTCCAATCCGAAATTTAATTTTTAGGGTAAAACTGAAATTTTTTTACTGTAAAAAATTATACTTTTAACACTACTGATATTTTTTAATAAATTTTAGTTGTAGTAATTTAATAACATTGCTATTACAAAATATAAAAAGATATTACTCGAATCGTATAATTACATGAAAATTTGAACAGAAAACCGGAAGTGTTTACATTATATGACAAGAAAGTTATACAACTCGAAACTTTCAAAGTGCTCTCCTTTAAAAAAAATTGTATTCTGACTATATTCGTTCTTCCTCCGACCCCTTCATTTGTTTTTTATTTAATTTTTTTTATGTACGATTTCCTAATTTGTTTTTGGTGGAAAAATTATATCAGGTAAGTTTATTTGCACTTTTGTAACCATTAGGGTACTTTTAAAATCGATTTTGTTCTAGAGTTGATAGAATAATGGAAACTATAAAAAAATCTACAGCTTGAAAATGTTAAAGATCGTAACTTAGTTATTTTGTTACATGCTTAGTTAGTCATACGTCTTCACTGAATTGTATTTCTAAGAGTTATTGACGTTTCGTATACTATTTTGTTTGTTTAGTATTCTTGAAACCGTAGAAATTTAGAAGCCGTTGATATGCGGTATGAATGATACTGAAGAAACGAAATGGTTATTGTAGGGAGTGAAATTTAAATGTTTGGAATATGTAATATACTCTATTCTTTTATTATGCGCGAGTTTATCTTTATTAATATCTTCCGGTTATTGAAACAAAGAACTTGAATAGTTTGATTCTTTAGACCAAAAAAAAGTTTCGAACTATCTTGTTAAATGTTCCGCTAAAATGTATAATAACATAGTATAATTAATTGTACCAACCAGATTTAGTGAATTCAATTTTTAAAGGAAATCTAGAGATTAAACAATAATAAAGGAAGACAAAGACAACAGAGTTTAATGCAGTGTAGTAAAAAAAAACCATTTGAGTTTTTGTTTTGTAATATTTCTTAGGAATTTTTTCGTAAACTATTTAACAAATCTTCTTTAAAAAACGGTCATAAAACGAATAGTTAAAAATGTTTTATGTATCAAATAAACTGAGGTACTATATTGGCGTTTAATAGAAGGGAATAGAGAAATACATCAAACCAGACAATGACTGTAGATAAAATAAAGGGATTCAGTAATACCTTTCCTGATATTATACTGTTGATTAAAAATATGTTTGTCTGAGAACGTGCTGCGTGCATATGGTTTTATATATTTATTTTATGTATGATTTATCGTTCAATTTTAATATTCAGCCAAATAGGATGCGTTTTGATAGAATATACGTTATGAACGATTATTCAATAACATACACTGCTTTTTTTATTCTTGTCTAATTCGGAATTGAACTCTGAAAGGAATTGATAGTTTGAGATCACCTGATTCTAGTTGCCGGAACTAATGATGTTTTCACAACACTCGCTTTTTTTTTTCAACAGCTATCGTTTAGTTAATATTTCCGAGTCTCTTTTCCTTTTGGCAAATTTAAACTGAAAAATAATAAACTGTATCTAATTTCAATTTGTGTATTGTCATTATTTACTTGAATAGTCACTTAAATTCATTAATTTCAGTTTTGAGCAAATATAGTAAATTAAAAGTAATGTTATATCTATCATGTTTAGTTTATTGTTTTATGTATTTTAATTTTTTTTTTTATCTTATACAAATAGTTTTTATCTTATTCACTTTCTTCCATTTCACTAGTCATGTATCCCTAATGATCATTTTCTAACCTAGTTCTAATAAACTTTTATAGTGAGGCTTCTGTTTCTTCTGATTTATATTTTAAAATTTACATTTTAAAAGCATTTTTTTTTTCTTTATATATTATGTCTTTCCAAGCTTCATTACCCTAAAATGAAAGAATTCATATAAATATTTAAAAAAATTCTTATTCCTAAGCCTGTGCGTTTATTTAAAGCGCCTATTCGAAGCTTATATTCTAATCCTCTGATAATACAAGTGTTCGATAACAAAGTTTTATTTTCTTCTTAAAGGTTCTAGTTTCTTGGTTGACTCTATTTTTTTCATTTAAATACCTTGATTTATTAATAATAATTTAAATATTTATTAAAAATTATTAAAATGATTTTTATAATAAAAATTCTGATGTCGGCACCATCTTTACTGTACGCCTGTGACTTACTAGTACGCCTGTTAAATTGCATACGTACATTTTTAAAAGCACATAAAACTTCATTCTACTAAATAACTTCTGATTTTTTAATTGTTATTGAATAATTATGAATTTAATTTTTTTTACAATCATTAAGAAAAAAAAATTAAATAAAAAAAATAGGAAATGAAGTCGGATGCAAACCGATGTGTCTCCCCTTGTAAGATACAAGTACTTCATTAATTCAAATTTTACTTGGCTATAACTTTTGAATCAATGAAAATAAGTACCACTTGTTATATATTGTTGAAAACCCCTTAATTATGAGTTATTACTGCAGTTAAGAAAAAGTCCAAAATCAAAAAAAAAAAATTGGATTTTGGGCTTCTTTACATACTTTTGTTCTCGTCGATTGCAATCAAAAGTGTACAACTAAATGTTACAAGTCCTAAATTCAAAATTTCAACATCCTTCAGCTAATCATTTTTGAGTTATGCGAGATACATACGTACGTACGTACAGACGTCACGCCGTATCTAGACAAAGTGGATTCAGGGATCGTCAAAACGGATATTTCCGTTGAAATCTGAAAACCGAAATTTTTCGCGATCACAGTACTTTCTTTACTTCGTAGAAGGAAGTAAAAAAAATCAGTTATTAGTGAAATAAAATTGTATGTACTTTTCATTTTAAAAACATGTGTATATGTACTTTAATTAATAGGCGTACAAAAGGAAGTCGTGATGTCCACATCAGAATTTTTTTGGAAATGTTAAACTCAGTACTTTCTACATTTTTGTGATCTACGAACCGATTAACATATTTCAAATTGTTTCACCCTACATTGAAGCCGAAGAGATTTTCGGTTTTTTATTCGAAGTATGTACTTTTCGGTTAATCTATGCTCTTTTGTTGTAAATTTCTAATTTAAAAAATATTTTTTATCTACAGTATTTTTCGTTAAATTCTTTTTTTTTAAATATATGTAACTAGTACATGTAATTTTTTTTAAATTATTCTTTATCAAATTATTTTTCTTAGTATTGTGAGTGAAATCTATTATTATTATCTATTAAACATCAGTAGACGAATGTAATGTTTTTATCAGTATGTTACTCAGTAAGAGCAGCTTCATTTATCAGTGCGTTACAGTTAGAAAATTGTGCTAAAACGAGAAGCCTGGCTAAGGTTACTGTAAATTAATCATGGTTAGTGCTAAATTAAGATTTTCAGCTGCTTACCGTACGTTACTGGATATAGCCACAAACCTCTCCATTATATTTCAGCTACTACAGGAAAGTATTTAAAACTACTATTTCGTTATTAAAAGAGTCGGGTTAAAGTATTGAATTAAAGATTATTAAATTTATTAATTAGTAATAACCAATTATTATTAATCTTAATAAAAATAGGTTTTATAGATTTAGCCGGGAAATCTGTTTCTCTTGATTTTGTTCTGCACGATTCCATGACAATTAAGATTATTTTTCTGAATATTGGAAATTAATATCAAATTTTATTTTATGAGAAAAAGATTGTTTAAGTTTGTCTTTTTCTTAATATTAATAGTATTTATGTTTATTCAGGCCATGTAGGTTTGACTCTATATGAAATTGTCAAATATTCTTATAATCTGGTTTGATTTTGTTAACTTGAGTAGTTTTTTTTTATCTGTATAATTTCATAGTTTTTTTATCTTCAGTCATTTGACTGGTTTGATGCAGCCCTCCAAGATTCCCTATCTAGTGCTAGTCGTTTCATTTCGGTATACCCTCTACATCCTACATCCCTAACAATTTGTTTTACGTATTCCAAACGTGGCCTGTCTAGACATTTTTTTTTCTACCTGTCCTTCCAATATTAAAGCGACATTCCAAGATATTTTTCCAAATGCTTCTTTCTTCATCTATTTGTCGCAACACCTCTTCATTTGTCACTTTATCCATCCATCTGAATTTTAACATTCCCCTATAGCACCACATTTCAAAAGCTACTAATCTTTTCTTCTCAGATACTCCGATCGTCCAAGTTTCACTTCCATATAAAGCGACACTCCAAACATATATTTTCAAAAATCTTTTCCTGACATTTAAATTAATTTTTGATGTAAACAAATTATATTTCTGACTGAAGGCTCGTTTCGCCTGTGATATTCGGCATTTTATATCGCTCCTGCTTCGTTCATCTTTAGTAATTCTACTTCCCAAATAACAAAATTCTTCTACCTCCACAATCTTTTCTCCTCCTATTTTCACATTCAGTGGTCCATGTTTGTTATTTCTACTACATTTCATTAATTTTGTTTTGTTCTTGTTTATTTTCATGCGATAGTTCTTACGTAGGACTTCATCTATGCCGTTCATTGTTTCTTCTAAATCCTTTTTACTCTCAGCTAGAATTACTATATCATCAGCAAGTCGTAGCATCTTTATCTTTTCACCTTGTACTGTTTCTCCGAATCTAAATTGTTCTTTAACATCATTAACTGCTAGTTCCATGTAAAGATTAAAAAGTAACGGGGATAGGAAACATAAGGATGTTCCCTACCCCCGATGTTGACTCCTTTTCTTATTACGGCTTCTTTCTTATGTTTTTCAATTATTACTGTTGCTGTTTGGTTCCTGTCAATGTTAGCAATTGTTCTTCTATCTCTATATTTGAAGCCTAATTTTGTAGTATGTTTTTTTTTTTTTAATTGTATTCATGCCCAAACGTCAGATAAAACATTATTATTTTCGATTTATAATTGTACTTAGAGCTGTTCAGATTAGTTGACTAAAAATATTATTATAATGACAAAAAACAAACCGTTCCCTTTTGTACTCTTGTAAGATATGTATCGCTTTTGATCTACACAAAAAGAAATATATATATTTACACCTTTGAATTATTGTCTTGCATATTAATTTAGATTCAACCTATTGCAATAGATATGCGTTAATTAATAATAAATGTTAATTTTGTTGTTTTTTTGTACTTTAATATATCTTAATATATTTTTAAATCCATCTAAAAATTAATTTACATTAATTTAATTAAATTACAGCCTAAATAATAGCAACAGAAATCGTCTATTCGAATTGTAAGAGTCATTTATTAGGCTTTATAAAATTATTTTTTTCTGTATTTTCATTAATAACAAAACCGAATTAAAATTAATTAATTTTTGTTAAAGATAAATGCGGTAATTTCTCTTTTTTGATAATATTGTTGCATTTAAATATTTTTATTTTATTTATATTCTATAGTAATTGTTTTATTATTATAGTTGCGTATTATTACGCTATAAATCTTGTTCGAAAGTCTATTACAACTTTACTTTTACTGAGCTTTTCACTTTGTGATAGCGCTCATGTTTTATTTATAACAGAGCTAAAGAACCTTTGTTTATTTGAAAAGGTGAAGGAGCTTTGTTTCTGTAGCATTGTGTAACGTCCTTTTTGTTGCATTGTTTCTTTTTTTTTGCCAGTTATTTATTTCGGTGTTATTTTTTTTTATGTTTCATTTAAAAAAGAAGATAATCTATTTCCCGCTTGTATTTTTATCATTGCTACTTTTTATTATTATTTTATATATGCATGTGTTGTAAAAAATTCTTTTACTAAAAGTGAGTTAGGATGTATACTATTAGGTGTTTTTTTTTGTTTTTTTATTTTTTTTTTTTTAATAAATTGCTATTTCCTCCTTTTTTGTTGTATTTTCTCTGCAGTATTTTTTTTCTAATATTTTCAAGTACTGAAATATTCTTTTTTAAGATTTCTCTCTGATCTGTTATTTGTAACACGATTTTCATCTATTTAATTTCTGCGACTCGTTTTAGTAATAATACTCTTAAAAAAATTACTTATTATCACTATCTGTTAAAAAATATATATAATAGTATTATTTCTTCATATTATTTATCAAATGATAATGAAAAATGAATTTTTTTTAGGGCAATTTTCATTTCATCCGTTAGAATTTTTATTAACTGCATTTAACAGTTTAAGAATATTACATTGTAAGTAAAATAATTTTTACTTTTCCGGCTTTGGCGACATATGCTGCTATTGCTTGGAAAAGTAATATAGGTCGGTTTATATTAATCTTAAAAAAAATTGTTTTCTAAAGCTTTGCGCCTTAAGTAGTCATTAATTTTTTTTTTTTAATAAAAAAAAATAATTAAATTTAAATACATTGTAAATAATCTGCGAAAAATGTTTTTATTCCAACGCTCCCTAGTCCAAAAAAATTATTTTTGTCAGACGGATGTTTGTGCGTTTACATGTTTGCCTATTTTTGTCTTATAACTGTGGATCCGTTGACTAATTTTCTTCAGAACTGGTTGTCAGGTATTACCTTTGGGAGAAAATAATGTAATAAATTTTTTACAAAAATTGGAAAAAAAGGTGGAGATGTTTCAGCCGAAATAAAGTTTCAAATCTTTACTCGGATATACTTTAGCAAAAACGTTTTCTTTCAAAAGTTGAAGTTTTTTTATCAAGTTCACAAATTTCACATTTTTTATTTATATTCATCCCCTCCCCAAAAAAGACTGTTTACATTTATCTTATTTTACCTATATTTTGCTTCAGAAAAGTATTTACTGGGAGTTTTTTTGCATCTATATTTTCTACATCAGTAAGCTTTCAAAGTATAAATAGTTTTTGTTCATCCCATTTCAGTGGTCTGTGGTAACAAAAAACATTTTTTTAATTAATTAAAATATTTAAAAAAAATTAATTTCCGGCTTAAAAGTTGGTGAAACCAAAATAATGTTTTTGTTAAATAAATTTGTAAAATAACATTATTTTTATTTTTTTGTTTAAATGAATTCAACAAAACATTGCATTTAAAATGTAAAGATCTTAATTTTTTGATAGCCCTTACTCCGTAGTATTTGTTGAAAAAAAATTACCCAAAACGTTTTGCTCCCTTTCTAGAAAATTACTACTTTGTTTATTAGAATTACGGCAGTATCTTTGTATTTTTTAAACAATTTTAAAAAGTTATTTTATTAAGTTTATTGTCACCACTTAGGTAATTATTTTCTTAAAAATCAATATTATCCGAATCCTTCCCATTGAATGTTCGAGCCCCCAAAGTGAAAAAAAGGTTTCTGAATTATAAAATTTTTATTTTCATTACGTATTTTGTTAAACAATAGTCACTAAAGTAATGTAATACCCCTTCCTTGATGGGGGTACTCCCAATCGTTTAAAAAATCTATACGTTTTTTTGTAAATTTCAATTCTTTGATTTATTTAAAATCAATCCTAGTAATTATTTTAATCATTAAAAAATAAATTATTTAATAAAATCATTAAACGATTGGAAAGTGGCTCTAATACATCCACTCTACAAGAAAGGTAACATGTTAATAACTACAGAGGGTTATAATAATGTGTTTAAGAAAAAATGTAAAAATAACTCGTTATAATTATAATTAAAACAAAATGTTAATATGCTTGGGAATGTCTAGCACGTAATTATAAATTTGAATTGTTAGAAAGAAGAATTATTAGGAAAATATATAGTCCACTAAAAAACAATGAAGGCTGGAAAATAAGAAGTAATGATGAAGTATATAAAAACGTAGGAAAATTATCTCAGACGGTGAGAAAAATAAGATTGATATTCTTTGGGCATTTATAAAGAATGAATGACACAGGTTAACAAAACAGATTTTCAAGTACCTTTGGGAAAAGAAGTTAACAAGCTGGTTGAAAAAAATAACATAAAAGAGGATGAAATAATAGAAAAAGATGTATTTCGAAGGAATATGAAAAATATAGAAAAATTCCGAAGTAGAAAAGATAAGGGAATTTGAACAAGGTGGTCCGTGGAAAGAGGAAAAACGCATAGCGAAAAAGGTGTAAGAGTAATGGAAGGTAAGTAAACAACAGAAGAGAAGGAAATGAAATTGATACGTGGTTCTTAGGCGGCCATAACGAAAACAAAAAAAAAAATATGCGGACATCACATGACTTTCTTGTACGCCTATTAAAATACATATACATATTTTTAAAAGTACATAAAATTTCATTTCACTAATAACTTCTGATTGTTTTCTTTTTTCTTTTTTTTTATTATTGAATTATTATTCATTGTAAATTTTTATTTTGCAATCGGAGGTTAATAATTAGTAATAAATTAATATATTTAAATTTTAAAAAAAAGTTAATAAAAAATATATATATACGAAATCGGATTCGAACCTATGTGCCTTTCCCTTATAAGAACCAAATATTTCATGAATTAAAATTTTATTTGGCTATAACTCTGCAACCAATGAAAATAAGTACCGCTGATGATATATCGTTGAAAAACTCTCAATCAGGGTTTATTAATGCAGTTAAGAAAAAGTCCAAAATCCAGTTTTTTTTTAATTTTTGGCTTTTTGGATACTTTTGAACCAATCGAATGTAATCAAAAGAGGTGGTGCACAAATAGTTGTTATAACAGTTCTAAATCCAAGATTTCAACATTCTACGGCTAATAGTTTTTGAGTTATACGTGATACATACGTACAGATGTCATGCCCAAATTAGTCAAAATTGATTCAGAGGTGATCAAAATGGATATTTCCGTTGAAATCTAAAAACCGAAATTATTCACGATTACAATAGTTCCTTGTAAAACCATTAAAAAAGCCAGACAGTTCTTTCAAAAATGAATCGCATCAAGTGACCGGCGCAGCCGGGTAAAAGAAGTAAAGTTTAATTTTGCGATGGATTATTACACATTTTTTATTGCATATTGCAATCTGGTTATTGCGTTTTTTTTCTGTAAAATAAGTAAACGATAACTACTTTTTTTCTTTATTTTTTATAGTTACCAGTAAAAATTCTTATCAGCCTTCGAATCCATACGATTAAATAAGTATTTGAGTTTTACAACAAAATAAGCAATAATTTTTGTTATATAACGACTTTGTTATAACGAATTTTTGTTAGGTAAAGTCGACGTTAATAATAAGTTAACACGAAACTAATTCGGATGGCGGTTATAGAACTTATTCTGGGTGACTTGGAGGAAAAATGAATTAAACATGCCTATAAAAAAAATGTACACGCGCTAAAATTTATTTCTAATTAACATCGTTTTAAATAAAACATTTGCTACAAAAGCGTAGGAAGTTAATTTATTTAAATTAACATATTATTACAAGAAATACGCAAAAAGTGTGGTTACATTCCTTCTTTTTTTTATACAATTCGAAAAGCGGAATAGTCTAATAAAAAAAAAAATTTCGATTCTAATGAAAAACGAAAAGCGTTTCATATCTTAACTACTCGATGAATTAATATTACCATTGGAGATTTTTCAAGAATGTAGTAAGTTTCATGTTCCATGTCATATTACTGTTTCTTTAAATTTTAGAAATTAAATAATATTTGATGAAACCTATGAAAGAATAGTCGCACGAAAACGAAATACACTACGTGAAAAAAGTGCATCAAATGATTACCAAGTAAAAGAATGTGAAATAATATTACATTAGTACTGGCAGACAACCTCATATTCATGCTGGCTTCTGCTGATTATATTTTGACGTAAAGAATGTTAACATTATATTTTTTATTTAGTTATTAATTTTTTACCGAATTTTTGAAGAAAAATTAATTAGTATAAATTGAATCTTCTCTACGTTTTGAAGTATGAGGAGTACGAAAATACCGTTCACTTAAATCGTAGTTTCTTTATATATTTATAGGCTTATGTAAAACGTTTTGTGGCTCGAAAATCTCCTGAACTGCTGGATCAATTTCATTGAAATTTAGTTATGTTGTAATACTGTATCTGAAGTTTTGCATATGAAAATGTGATGAAGATTGGTTCATTCTTTCGTGAGTTACGCTCAAAGCTCGAAAAACCTCGAACGGGAAAAGTGAGAAGCGTGGTTCGTTTTGATGCTGCAAGTTGGAACGTACATATTTCTTTATCTGTGGGATCTGTTGTTAGCAATATTAAATAAAACTTAAAATTTTAAAATCAAGTTAAGTTAACGAAAAGTTGGCCTTCTTGTGCAGAACTGCGCAAGGAAAAATTTTTTTAATTTTGTTTTTTTTTGTTTCTTTATGTATACTTTCTTTAATTTCTTAATTGTAAAATAGATGCAGTATTATTATTATTACATTGCATTTAAGTTAATTATACTTTTAAAATAGCAGTCAGTTGAGTCTTGGGGATGAAATTTTTTTCGCCCGGGAAACTTACCAAGTAACATAATATGAGCCCATTAACTACAACACATGAATATCCGATAAAGGTATGGGAAGTAATCGAGTGACGACTTTGCTTCCTTCGCTTATTTTCACCTTCCTCGATTTACTTTAATGGGCGGTAGGTAGACAAGCATTAAGCTAAAATTCCAAATTTATTTTTATCATATAATTCCACGTACTGTCAGGTAAATTTCTTCAACTACGCTATCCGAGATGATTTCAGTTATACGTGGCACAAATTGTGCCAGAGAAAATTTCTGAAAAATTTCAGATAAATTTTCTACCTTTCTATACTGCTTGGTAACGTTAAACCTTAATAGGTTTAATAGTATACCAACAGTATGGAAAGACGGAAAATCTTTTCTCAAATTGTGATAAATATTTTGTTATTGGTACAGAATATTTCATTAAAATTTAATTTTAAACAGTTATGAAATTTTTCATTTTATTTTGCTACAGGATTTTTGTCGTATATATTTTAGTTGTTTTTGCGTTACATAACTGATTGTTACTAAGTTATGGTTCAGTTTCATTAACGAGTGTTTTGTGTGTGTGTGCATATATTACATATATATATGTATATTACAGAAGTATGTTTTTAGTAACCCTCTCTTGTTTCTTTCATCAAAAGCCTAGTTTTTATATTATTATATCAAAATCTCAAAAAGATACCGTAAAATTATAATAATAGTAAATTTTAGTTGGTGATTTTTTAGTCGATAAACTCTTTAGGAAAGGTATTCGTTCAGGAAATAAAAGTTGGGATTATGAGCGGCGTGCAGTGATGTATGTTGAATTTTAAAGAAGGGAATTTAATGGAAAATCTTGAGATTGTTTGTGTGGTTTTAGAGGTTGAGTGGCGATAGTAACGCAAGGGAAAGAAACAGTGGGGTTTCGTCATCGTGGAGAAGAAGGAGGTTTAGGGTTGAATACGGCAAGAGTATTTGCGGGAGGTTGAAGGAGACATCATTGTGTCGATAAACAGCCCGCGGAACTGGCTGGGATTATCTGTCGTTTCCATTGCATCTTCTCTGCTTCTTCATCTCTCTTCTGTACCAGTCCTCACAGTAATAATAATAAATGTAGCAGTAGCACTAGTAATACTTCGACCGACCGACTAAACGCCTTAGGCGAAGCTCTTCGCTCTTACCGGATATTCGACACCGATGTTGCCACTGCTCTCCCTTACCTTCCCCGATACCCTTCGTCATCCATCTTACCAAAACTCAACCCCGAAACCCGGTATTGACACAAATAATCAATTGTTCACCTTTATTACTTGGTATGCCGATATTTCCAATAAACTAAACAGTAGCTGGGTATAATATCAAAAGAATAGCTAACCTAGGTGCTTATAGCGTTATTTTAGTAAGAAACCTAATTTATTGTTTATTATTTTTTTCTTTATTTCTTTGCCTCGGAGCCACAAATAGAACAATTTAATATTCAGCTTTTGTTATTGTTAACTAAACAAAACGTATTGGTTTACGTTTTGTTTAGTTAATTCTTTAATAAAACACGGATATTCAAAGGGTACTAATCACAAACGGAGCGACGTAAGAAATTAGTATTTTTTTCGTGGGACATAATATGTCGTTAGATTCATCTTTGCTCATCATAATTAAAATATTGTACTAAAATTCATGTTTAATGCATTCTAGCGTTGTCCGATTACACATGTTTACAATTCAAGTTCCGTATTACGTACAAGGTAATTAACTTTGTAAACTTCTTTTTTTTTGGATGATGAAAAAATTACGTCAGCAATTAATTACTTGTAAAGTTTAATTTACTTAAATAACGAAAAAAGGTAATAATTTCAGTAAAAATAAAATGTAGGATATCCCGCGGAGAAACTTTCAAGAAATGTTCTACCGGTTAAAAAAATGAAAAAGGTTCGTAGATCTGGAAACGCTTAGTTTTCGAGTTTCAACTAGCCATAGATTTCGCCCGGATTTCTGCTCATCTAATAAAAAGAAACCCTTCTCTTAATTTTTGGGACCCAAATTAAGATGTAAGTTTGGTGGTCATTTATGTAATTTGAGCTGGGAAATAGAATAGAAAAGGTCCCAGAACTGACACTCCAGTAGTTTTTACGATATCCGATGTAAAACAAAAAATTCGGTTTCAAAAAATAATTTTTTTTTTAGGTTTGTTAAATGATTAATAAATGCGAAAGACTTTGTAATAAAACTTGTAGAGAATTTAATTCTAAGAAGATTAATCTAAATATAGCCAATTCAAAGTAAACACAAACTTTTAGAATACTGTTTTTTAGTGAAGCAAAACAGTTAACACTTCTGTGACCTATTTTATCCTATTTTTACATAAGATATCACCAACTTTACTCCTTAATTTGGGTCTCAAAAATTATGCAAGGCTTCTTTTTATTAGAAGAGCTGAAATCCGGAAGAAAACTTTCGTTAGCTGTAACTCGAAATCAAAGCGTTTCCAGACCCATGTTTATATGAATGTTTTTCATTATTTTCACTAGTAGAGCATGATATGAATGTTTTTCCGTTTCTTCTTGGGACACAATATTATATATATAATTATAATCAGTTTGCTCAGTACTGGGATAGTAAGATTTTATTTCTGCAGGATTAAACCGAAACGGTTTGTAACCCTACTTTTATTTTTTATTTTTTTAAAATTATTTATCATTTGCTATATTTTTTCCTAAATCTGAGATTGGTTTCCGTAGTTTAAACTCGAAGATTTATTAAACTCCATGGATTTTACCTAATGTAATCGTTAATGTTTTCTTATAAACACAATTAAATTTTTTTTAGAATTTATTTCTATGAAATTATTTTTGTTTAATTTTTACATACATTAGGCGTAATAAAAAAAAGGAAATTGATTAATCACTCTGAAATCTAATCTTAATTATTATTACTCTTGTATCTAATTGATTAAGTACTCTTCAAATCTAATTAATTTATCTTAACACGTTTAGTTAATATTATTTTATACTGAATAGTTTATTTAGAGGAATTGCATCTGTGTTATTAATAATTTGGTCGAATAATAATAGTATTATTTCACTTTGTACTAATTATTATTATACTGTTGTTATTGATCCGTTTTTATTTGTCTTAATTGACTTGGAAAATTAAAATATATTAAATAAAGGATGAATTAATAATTTCTTCTGTTTGCTTTAGTCAGTTTTTTATGATTGACAAACTTTTTAATTTTACATACAGAAGTAACTGAATCTAGTGATTCTCTATCACAGTCTTTTTTTCAAATACCTGCTAATTTTACTTTTGTGTTGAAAATTAGATGCTAGGTTTTATTTTAGCTAACATTGTGAAATGTGTTTCAATACAGAACCTGTTTCATGTAGTACCTTAATTTATTACTTATATTGTTTTTTCCGTGAATAATCTCTCATTATCTAATTAATTTTTCTTTTAAATATATTTTTTTCACAATTTTTGGTTACAGTAATGTGATATGCGATTTTTTAGGCTCTTCTTATATTTTCAGCTCTCTTTGTTAAAATATACTTTTTCAAACAGATTTATTGTTCTGCTTTGTATTTCTCCTCAGTTGTGGTCTTATAAGTCTATTTTTGTTTTTTTTTTGGTTTGTTTTTATTTGATATTCGTAAAGGAAATATTCAACGGTTGGTTTTTCGATCCACATGAATTTTTTTGCATCAAATTTAGCTATCCTAAAAACGATAGCAATCAGCTAGCTAGTATCAGGAAACTATGATTGAATTTACTTGGTTTTGAATAAAACCAACAAATACAGTTCGTGCCCGCAGATTTTTTTATTCAACCACCTACCTGAGTACAACGTTATATACGTACGAGCGAGTGTGTGTGTGTGTGTGTGTGTGTGTGTGTGTGTGTGTGTGTGTGTGTGTATATGCTCGCGCGCATAACAGAGTTGAAATACGTGTTAAGATTTACAAAATAGAAGGAAAAGATTTTCGGAAATGATAGTAAATAAAACAAAATAGTTGCTTTATTGCTCAATAGAAGATCGAAATCAGATGCTCATAAACCTCTGTATTCGTTCTATCATTTCATTTAAGCATTGCTGTTCTGAAAAAATTGATCTGTTAGGTGCGAAGAAATAATTCTTAATATGAGTGGCATGTTAAAATAATAAAGGTAGGGATGTGTTTTTTTTTTTAAAATCGGCCATACCGAACTTGTAACTGATTACAAATTATTTTATTGTTAATTTGTTTTTTTTCATTTTTACGTTAAAGCTACCGTATTACCATTTTTAATCGATTCTGTATAGTTCTGTTTATTATAAAATCTGTGAAATATGTAAAATTGCATTCAGAAAAATGAGCCTAATACATTGAGTTTTTAAAAATTAAACCCCTGTTACAAATGCTGTTATATGCAGAATGATGTAATCGGTGGAGCAGAGGTAACGCATGTTTTTCACTACTGAATAACTTCGGTTTTTTTAATTATAGCAAAAAACGTTTTACATTAAATCAATAATATTTTTATTGCATTTTTGAAATCAGTATACCTTTATTAGGGTTGGAAATTAATGTCGATAAGATGATATTCTTCTTGTCGGACGCAAATTCGGAGCCTCTCCTCAAAGCTCTGCACGGCTTTTCTCCGACTATTCATTCGATACAACTTCAGTTTCTTGACAAATAGAAATTTTCAGGTCTTCGATTGCGTGTGGTTTGTTCACATACACTCTTGATTTCAGATAGCCCCGCAAAAAGACGTCACAAATCGATAGATCAGGAGAGCATGGAGGCCAAGAAACATTGCCGAATCGTGAAATGACATGTTCAGTAAACATTTGTCGAACCGCTTTAGTCGATGCTCTCGCCATGGGCGCTCTGGCAACATCCTGTTGGAACCACATTTCTCTTATGTTCACTCGATGCCTTTATAGTTCTAGATGCAGGAAGTTATTTAACATGTCGATGTAGCGTGCTGATATCACTATAACTGCGGTTCCCCCTCTTCAACAAAGTATGGACCAACATTCCTTACCGTACTACACTTACTTTTGAGCTCTGGAGATGTTTTTAGTGTAGTTCACGCAGGTTCTCCGACTCCCAGAACCGTTAGTTCTGTACATTAACATAGCCATCCAGATGGAAACGGGCTTTGTCACTCTTCTTTATTAGGGAGTTTGCATCTTCCGTAAGAATGGCGTTTATTATGCCACAAAATTCTTTGCGTTGCACAAAATCCGTTTCGGTTAGCTGCTGGACGATCATTGTTTTGTACGGGTGAAGGTTGAGATCACCGTGTAAATGCGATGCAGTGAACTACGTGACATATCAAGTGCTACAGCCTTTCACCTAGCAAATCGTTTTGGACTAGCAAGAACTGCTCTTTTCTCACTCTGGTGTACGATTTCCGGAGTTCGGATTGAATAGGGAAGTTCAGGTTGTTTTTCTTCATCACAGATCCGTAACTTCTAAACTCCTCAACCCATCGGAGTGTGGTACCGGACGTTGAACCGTGACCACAAAATCACTGTTTCTAAAAAAAAAACTGCTCGATAGCAAAGACACGATGTTCCACGCTCCAATGCTTTATAACAACTGAAACTGCGTAGTCTGGCCTTTCTGCCAGAGGTTGCCGAAGGTCAATACCCCCATTCGCCGCTAAGTACTAGCGGTTTAAAAAACATGCGTTTCCTATGTTCCACCTGTATAAGAGAATCATCCTGATTTATGCCGTTTATTTACCCTATTTTTGTATACATATATATATATGTAAAAAAAGTATTTTTTATTTCTTAATTCTTAAACTGCTAAATCGATTTTATTTTGTAAAAACTGAGATTAAAAGTGTCTTCTTGATTTCAAAATGGATACAGTACTATATGGAATTTTGAAAAAAGTAATATGGCGGCCGAGAGAATCCATTTTATCCATTGTTAAAAAATGAATAAATTAAAATCTCTCGCACGAAATGTTAGAAGAACGGTCTTGAGTAAAATATTAAAAATATTTAGTTATTTTAAGTTAACCATTATCAATGATTGCTATCCGTTAAAATATATTGTTACGTAAAAATTAGACAAAAGAGCAATAGTATAAATCAAAGTTCCATTTACCAACAATTTTAAAAGTATATGTCCGAGTACTTTCGGAGCCGTTACTCCATCATCAGGGAGTTCCCAAAAGAGTTTATTCAAATATATAATTGTATTTATATTAAAATTACTATTATAATAGTCGCAAACTACATGACGTTACGGTCTTATTGACGTAATATTTAACTTTATTTTTGACGACCGACAATTATGAACGTAATAATTTTAATTTAAATACAATTATACATTTTAATTAATATCTTTTTGGAAATCCCTAATGGTGGAGTAACGGCTCTGAAAGTACTCGGAAATATACTTTTAAAATTGTTGTTAAGTGGAACGTTAATTTATACAATTGTATTAATACCAACGGTGCCAAATGCTTAATAAATTAAATCTAAGAGCAATATTTTTCAAGAACATTGAAAAAAGTTATAAAGGGTGGTTTTTTAGTCCTGTTACCCAATTGTTAATGTCTGGTAATTTTTTTCTAAGAAAGGGAAATTTTGTTTTGTGACACGAAGTTTGTAGCGCTACTCAACCGGTATAGATACGGCAGTGCGAGTTGATTCTCCTTGAGTTGTGTAAACTTTTGTGCCGTTTCCGGTCGTGTTACGAACAGAATGTCTTTTACCATAGAACAACGAGTTTTCGTTCTTGAACAATATTTTGCTACGAAATCGTACGCAAGTGTAAAAGAATCATTTCAAATTAAATTTGTTGGTGTTCCTCCGCCAGAAAAAATGTCAATTTCTAGGCTAGCAAACCGATTTCGAGAGACAGGTAGTGTTTGCGACAGAAATCGTAATGGTCGACCAACTCGCTTGACAGATGACGTTTTAGAGAATGTGAAAATAAGATTGCTCAATTCTCCACGGAAAAGTTTACGAAAACTTTCCACGCAAGTTGGTTTGTCATTTTCGAGTGTTCAGAAAGTTGCTAAAAAATTGAAATTGTATCGTATCGCGTACGATTAGTTCAAGAGCTTCAGCTTCCAGATTTAAACAAGCGATTACAATATTGCCGTTGGTTTAGGTCTCTCGTAAATTATAACGGAATCAGATTTTTAAACACAGTGTTCTTTAATGATGAAGCTTGGATCCATCTCGATGGTTATGTGAACAGTCAATACTGTCGAATTTGGACGGTTGAAAATTCTAACGCTTTACAAGACAAATCTTTGCATCCTGAAAAAATTGGTGTGTGGTGTGCGATAACTCGTCATCGTATAGTCGGACCCATATTCTTCGAACAGAGAGTAAATGGTGTAAGTATACAGGAATATTGTGTGCCAATTTGTGTCCCTCCTGGAACCTCAAGAACGGTGTTGCTGGTTTCAGCAAGACGGCCTACATACCACACGTCTAGGGAAACCATGGATTTTCTGCAAGAGTTCTTTGATGATCGAATAATAAGCGAGGGCTTATGGCCTCCAAGGTCCCCAGACCTCACATATCCTGACTACTTTTTGTGGGGCTATATTAAGTCCGAAGCCTTCAAAAACAATCCTCACACTATTGATAAACTTAAAGTCAATATTACAGACTTAATCATGAATATTTCCAATGCAACTCTTAAAAAGGTTTCTGTTAATATGCTTAAAAAAATCCGTGCGTGTATAACCGCAAGGAGTTGGCATTTTGAGCATATTCTTTAACAATTATGTAAGTAATAGCTTTTTATTAAATCTCTTTTGTAAGTAACAAATACAATTTTTATTCCACCTAAATTTCCCTTTCTTAAATTACATTTAAAATTGGGTAACAGGACTAAAAAATCACTCTGTTTATATATATATATATATATATATATATATATATATATTAAAAGTTTAAATTACTGTATTCCAGTTCGGTATACTGTTAATTTTTTCAACATTTACTCGGCCTTTCTTTACGTTACTTAATACAGAAATGGTACTTTTTAGTCATTTTCGTATAAAAGTTATTATTTTAACCGTTTTAAAGCTGATAGAAGGATGGTAAAAATAATTTTTAGTAGATTTAGAGAAAACCTTTTTTTACAATAAATCATGGTGAAAGTATAAAATGTCGTTAAGATAATAATAATTATTATTATCTTTTCTACCAAGATCACTATAGTTTGTATGTTTAGTACTGCTTACCTTTCTTAATTTCATTCTTTTATCTCCTGTTGACGCGTTTCGGAACTACTTCATTGTCAAAACTTAGAGTACAATAAGTTTGACAATGGAATGGTTCCGAAACGCGTCAAGTGATAAAAGAATGAAGGTAAGAAAGGAAATCAGTACTCAACATAGAAACTTCAGTGAGTAATCCTACATAACTAATTTAGTTAATACCAAAACACAGAGTCCACCATTTAATAAAAAAAGAACATACCCCAATGGAAATGAAAGAATGAACGTTTTAGAAAATATAGAACTTTTTAAATTAAAAAAATAACAATAAAACGATCATAAATAAACAGATAAATAATCAATCGGATGTCCTTTTCAAGAATGTCAATTTATTGAAAGCAGGAAATCGATGAATAAAAGTTTTTTACTTTTAATAACCTTTTGGTAAGTATTACCATTAATAACAGGTAAACAAGAAAAAGGCCAGATGACGTCAAATATAGGGAGGGGCGTTGACTAAATACTATATAAAGATTAACAGAAATTTAAGGCATCAGTGCAATAAGTTTTGACAGTGGTGTGGTTCCGAAACGCGTCAAAAAGAGGTAAAAGAATGAAACTAAGAAAGATAAGAATATATAATTATAATACCGCTTCCCAACCAATATAATTAATTATTATTTTCTAGCAATTTTGGAAGTTATTTTTCCATCTTCAGTAACTTCTGATAAACTTGTATATAATTATTCACTTCACATATTAATTTGATGTATATTAAAATGAAAATAAAATAAATTTCCATAAATATAACAATCGATCGTCATGTTATAAAATAAATCATACATTTGTACGTCTAGTCGATAAAAGCTTATTTCTATAACAATTGAGACGCTTTTATCGGCTAGACATACAGATGTATGATTTATTTTATAACATGACAATCGATTGTTATATTTATGGAAATTTATTTTATTACTAGCAAACCCGACAATGCTTCGCTATTGCTAAATTTGAGGTTGTATATAGATTAAGTGAACACAATTAAAAGTTTGATAAAACATTAATAAAGTGAATATTACCGAACTTCACAAAATTTAACCTTTCCCTTTTCCCCCATATTCCTTTTCCCATTTACATTTTACCACGCTCCCTTTCCCCCGTTTTCCCCTTTCCTTAATCCCATTTCTCTTTTCCTTATTTCACTTTCCTATTTCCCTTTCACACCTTTTCCCCTCGCGTAAATCGGTCCAGTTGTTTTTTCGTTTATAGCGGACACACATATCGGAAACATTGGAATGGAATCGTAAAATATTTAGTATAGCCTTTGTTTCTTTTACGTCCAACAAATAGCGCTGTTTTTCAAAAAAAGCATGTTTTTACCCGATAAAGGTGTGACATCTTAGGTATATATAAGTAGTGGGTGTATAAAAACACGCGCGTATTCGAATGCAACGTTGTTTCAAAATTTCAAAGCAATCGTGAAGAACTTTCGGATATTTAAAATTTTGAATAATGAACATTTCATTTTTATTTATATAGATTACTTTAATATACATCAAATTAATATGTGAAGTGAATAATTATATACAAGTTTATCAGATGTTCCTGAAGATGGAAAAATAACTTCCGAAAGCGCTAGAACATAATAATTAATTATATTGATTGGTAAGCGGAATTATATTTTATATGTTTTTATATTATATATACCAACGGCCCATGCTAAATAAAATTGTAAAAAAGATGAGCAGTACTAAACAAAGAACGTATAAAATGTCATTGATAATATTTCGAAAATTGCTTAAATGAAAATTAATTCAATGTAAGAATTATTTCATTGACTTTGTAGATGTTATTATAAACCGCCATACTATTGACTCCCCTGATCGGCATACTATTCGCAATATTTACAATTATAAAACTATTATAGGTCAGGATTGAAAAAAATCACGTCTTATTTATTTATACATTGTTGAGATCCTAATAATGTACTTTTTAGCCAACATATCAATTTTTAGTTTATTTTCTTTTTCTGACGAAAAAGATACCTCGTGTGATTCCGCAATGTTTGTTCCAAATAACAGTGAAAGTTTTTTTAATAAAGATTACACGGTTATTTAGACAATTCAAAGATATATTTTTTTTAAATTTGATGTATTAGCTTGTTGTATTGTTATGTTTTATAATAAGAAATTATTCAACGTTCAAAAATAATTTTTAAAAGAAAGTTGAAGAAAATTATTTGAAAAACTTAATTTAAAACAAATATTTCGTATTATTGCCTGTCCTACTTTATGCTAGGTATTACTGTCTTTACGATCATCTGAATTTCTTATTTTTATTAACATAGACATTTATCGCTTTTTACATTTCTTTCGAATAATTTTTTTTTATCACCCGTTTGGTGTTTTATAGGCCTACTCATATTTTAAATAATACTTTTTAAAATAATAACAATAATAATAACGCACTAAAAACTTGAAAAATTGATTTTTGTTAAAGTCGGGGAAAATTTGAAAACGAGCAACAAATTGGAAGCAGATAAATTAACTTGCATATATTAACCGTTTATTTGTTCCAGAAATAAAGAAATAATAAAGAATAAAGTTCCAGAAATAAAGGATTAGTTTGTTTATTTTTTTTACCTTTTATTATATATTACAGTTTACCCTAAATAAACTAACGACATATATATGTATTATTATATATATATGTTTCCTCACACCAGTTTTCCAGCTACCGCCGGGTTTGGGTGTGTGTATATGAGCAAATGCAATTACCGCTAGCGGCTTGCCAGACCTGACGTAGCTGCACATGTACTGCAATGTAAGTGTAAATCTGCTGGTAAACTTGTAGTCTGGAACAGACTTATATCGACAACTCCTGAGACGTGTGGTTAATTGGAAAAAAACCGCCAAAGAACACCGGAACACCGCTATCCACAATCTAGCATTTAAATCCATGTAAAAGATTTATACACAGTATAAACCGTACATAAAAAGGATCTATAATGAATTTACATGTAAATTTGTTTGAGTATTTAGTTAATAGATTAGTTACACATTTATATTTGTATAATTATCGATGATGAATTCACAATTAAAAATGTTTATTTTTTGTAGAAAGATATTTCGCGAAACTTTTTTTATTATTTAATTTTTTTATTTATTATTTGTCTGATGAATTAGTTTACCATAAACTTACAAAGAAGCTTGAGCGTGGAAATTTGTAGCGTATGAACAAGGACACGCCTGACCCGGATTTAAACCCGAAACTTCCGGATGAAAGGCCAAGATACTACCACTCCACCAAAGACATCGGCATTATTTATTCTTATTATTTTTTTTTTTTTTTGTTTTCGAGAAACAAAAGTTATAAAGTTTACAAAATATTAACTTTAAAATTTTTTATAATCATAAAACAAAATGTGCATAAAATCTGCAGTAATTTATATTAATATATTTTTAATTATTACTAATACCATTAATTAATTTCTTGAACTTGTTTCAAAGAATGTAATAGTGTATTTTATGATACCGTAATTTTTAACTATCTCTTAACTTCCTTTATGCCATCTTTCTAACCTTTGTTTTCATATTTATTCTAATAATTTTGCTGTTGACTACTTCTAACTTAAACTAATTTCCTTTCTAAACGAAGAAAGACAATGCTAATATCAATGTAAATGAACTTGGAGAGTCGTCTATAGAGCTGTTTTCGATCTTTGTTCATTGTTTTACGTTAGAAAATTTTCCTCGTACCGAATTACTCAACAAATTTACGGGTTATTTTATTTTCAAAATATATGTATTTCTTATGCAACAAGTGTTTCTCAATCTGTTATATGAAATAATCTAATTGTTTACTTATAATTTTATTACAAAAGAGAAAAATATTTTCTGAAAAAGATTATTAAATTTTCTTTAAACTAATAATAAAATTGGAATTTTTTTTTTGTTAATACGTTTTTTATTGTAATTTATATTGTATTTATAAATAAAATATCGGTTTTAATTTTAAATAACACGAAGGACATTTTATAAAATTTAAATTTGGAGTATTAAACATTTTTATCTAATCAAAATAAAGAAATTCAAAATTGTTTTAGCCGGGTTGGACCAAATAAACGACTGCATGTTTGATCTGCCACATTATTACTGTTTTTTGTAAAAATTTAAAGCTAAGTATCCTTAATGTAATTGTTTTAAATCCGTAGATAAAAAAATTCAATTTCTAAAATACGGTTTAAATGATTTTGTTGTAATTTTAATGTGTTAAGTTTTCTTTATGAGTAAAATAAAAAATTCTTTATAATATATAAAAATGTTGAAAATGAGTTTTGTTTAAGTTTTGAGGTATGAGGAGTACAAATATATAATATATTTACAATTATGTAGCTATGTATAAAATAATGTAGCTCGAAAATCTCCAAAACCTGGGATCAGTTTCATCGAAATTTAGATATGCTGTAGTTGTGCGAGTATCTGAAGTGCATGTGAAAATTTTTTGAAGATTGGTTGTGAAGATTGATTTTGAGTTACGCTCAGCTTATGGTCGAAATAATTCATTGGGAAAAGTTAGAACGTTGACGTTTCTTTATCTGCGACCTCTATTGTTAGCAGTATTTTTATTTTTACTTAAGTTTTTATTGTAGTGCGTTTTCACTATTTTTTTTTTTTATTTTTTTTTTAATAAACTATAATTTTTTTTCAAATAAAATTTTAGAACAGAATGAGTTGATACTTTTTCAAAAGGAAACAATATAAGTAAAGTCGGTCTTCTTGTACGCAGGTAAGCAAGAATTTTTTTAATACTAAATTTTTCCTAATATTTTAAACACCTTTAAGCTTTTTACAAATCTATTGAAAAAAGCGTTCTTTTTTCAGTTTAAATTATAATTTTTAACATGGCTAGTTGGTATTTTATATGTATTGGTCTGAGGGACTTCATGTTGATAAAATACCCAGTTTTAATTCAAAAATTCATCTAAAGAAAAATTTTAAGTTACCAGTTAGGCGAATCGATTGATTCATATAAAGAATCAGAAACACCCACTCACATCCACACCCGTAAAAAAAATAATAAAATTTAATTATACTTTTTAGTCAGTGTACGAACAGATGAAGTTCGGCGCTGATTCTTAAATAATTAAAGTCATAAGTTGATGTTATCAATTCTTTATTATATTTGGAAATACTTTTGTATGTACAAATTGAATGTTTAATATACTGGAAATATTAAATGAATTATTTATATATTATTAAATGTTTATTATAATTGAATTATGAACTGGAACTGTTACTGAATGCGATTTTTCAAGAATATTCCGATTGCCATTTGTAGGCGACTGGCTGAAACTGAACAAGAGTGACGATTGAAGAATGAGTAATGAATGACCACAAGAATGACGATGGACTTGCTTAAATAGTGTTGACTTGCTTAAATAGAGCTGCTTCTTTGTCAGGAGCGGAGTGTACACGAAAGGAGCCGAGTGACGTGTAAGGAGCTGCTGAATCATCAGCAGCCGAATGCATACGAAAGGAGCTGAGTGTACTGAAATATCCGACCGAAGCCGAAAATATTTAAATTTAAAATTCCTATTAAATACATTCAAGTTCCAACATTTAAACGATAATAACAAAATGTAAATATGTAAAGAGTATTTAAAAATTAAAGAAACCTAAGTCTGAACAGTCAGTATATTTTTCTTATACGAAAACTTTGAACTTTCATTTATTCAGGTCTAGCGAGAATATAGTGTTGTAACTTTTAAAATCTTAATTCTTATTTAAACCATCATAATTGCATTTTTTTTCCAAATAATTATAATGGTTCAAATGCTGATACGTTGAAATAACCATATGCTATATTTTGGACATCGAATAAAATACAAGCAGCATACTTCAGAGGGGCCAGTTACCATACTAGTGGCTGTTTTATAATTTCAAAAATTCTGTCATTTATTTTAAAATTCATAATTTTCGCCTGTCTTTAAAAATATGAATTCATAGATAAATATAATTTCTGTACAAAATAGCTAATTATTTACGAAACAACCACAGTACTATTTATAAAACAATTTATCATTATTTTGAATAATTTATAATTTAATTTATTTTTTTAATTTATGGTTATATTCCAGTCTGGAAATGTAGCCGAATGAGGATTGATAACCTTTTATTAGTTGGATATTTTTTAGAAAGTTTTTCGTGGGTAAGGTTGACGGATTCAGATGGTTTATACCTGAATATAAATTGCATTTATTTAACTACAGCCTAATATCTAATTTTTCAGTTGTTAATTCAATTTTACTGTATATTTATTTTAACAGAAAGGGGAATCTATTTGGGTGTGTGTTCGTTTGTACCCCTTTAACTTTAGAAAGTAACGATCTCTGTAATATATATCAAACAGTTGATATTAATCGTGCGAAAGTCACTGGATTTATTAAATTTTAGAGAAAAAAACCAAATTTTTACTTTTTTTAAGCCCAAAATCAATATTGTTTGAAATTGGTCAAATAAAACAGATGAAAAATTTAGATTTCCTTTGGGTAATATAATAGACTGTATTACACTAATAAGCATTAAAAATTGTTAAGTAATCTTAAAATTATATTTTATTAGCAATCGTTATGAAAGCAAGAAAAGATTATAGTTAAAAAAAATCTGATGTGGACATTACCTGACTTCCTTGTACACCTATTAAATTACATATACATATTTTTAAAAGTACATAAAATGTTATTTCACTAATCACTTCTGATTTTTTTTTTCATATTTTTTTTTATTGTTATTATTTATTGTAAATCGGTTTTTTTTACAATCAGAGGTTCATAATTATTAAGAAATCAGTATATTTAAATTTAAAAAAATGTTTAAAAAAAGGGAAATGAAAACAGGAAAAAAGGAATAAAATATTGCAAACAAAAAAAAAAGTAAATAAAAAGAAAATGTTGCAAACAAAGAAAGAGTGAAATATTAAGAGAAGATTATAAATATAAAGAGAAAGAAAACCTTAAGACCAAGAAAAAAATAAAAAGATTAACAGAGGATGATGAATATTAAGAATCAGAAATTCTGAAAACTACAAAAAATGTACACGAATTAAGATCAGAAGAATTGTATCAAACCAAAGAGCGATTAAATGATTGGCAACAAAAAACAAATAAACGAAATGATAGTCTACTCTGATTTTGGAAGAATATATCCGACAATATCAGAGGAGTAATAAACTAAAACATAAGAAGTTTTTTGCAATTTATTAAAGATCGGGTATGTATGCCTCAGTGTATATATTATTCTTGTGAGGATCTATTTTTCAGTCACTCTGTAGTTTACTTTAAAGCAAATAAAATTAAACAGAAATTCCAGAATAATTAAATAAAATTAACAGAAATTAAACTAGAAAATTCAAAAATAATACGATTCCAAATTTTAATTTTCAATTAATATTAAATAATCAGATGTTTCACCAAATCTATTACATATACACATATGTAATAATGTCTAATTAATTACATATACACATTTTTAAAAGTACATAAAATTTTATTTCACTTATAACTACCACTTGAAAATAAGTACCACTTATGTTATATCGTTGAAAAACTTTCAGTGAGGACTTATTACTGCAGTTAAAAAAAGTCCAAAATTAAAATTTTTGGGAATTTCGGGCTCTTTGGACACTTTTACTACAGTCGATTGCAATCAAAAGGGAAGGTGCACAACTAGATTTTACAACAGTCCTAAATCCGAAATTTCAACACGGCTAATCGTTTTTGAGTTATGCGAGATACATACATACGTACGTACGTACAGACCTCACGCCGAAACTAGTCAAAATGGATTCAGGGATGGTCAAAATATTTATGTTGAAATCTGAAAACCGAAATTTTTCGAGATCACAATATTTCCTTTACTTTGTACAAGGAAGTGAAAATACTGGACTATTATTAATATTAATTTTACACTATTAGGTATGCAAATAGCTGTAGATCAAATATAGAAATATAATAATTGGTATTAAAATAAAGTAACATGTATAAAATAAAATTGTTGCGAATTCTTTGAAAAATATCTTCGATTTGTTACTCGGTGAAAGACAAATATACGAGTAAAAGATGAATTTTTTTATACACAAGTAAAAAAATATGTTTTTCAAGTAAAAAAATATGGTTTGAGAAAAAAAAATGGATTTTACTAAATTAAAAATTTGAACCTATATGACAAAGAATCAGATTTACTAAAATATGAAAACCGTGTAAAACAGTTAGACTTTGTTAATTAAGTTAAGCTGCTATAGCTATTCCCCGGCTAGAGAGTCTCGCCATTAGAAGTTATATAATTTTCCTCTTCCTCTTTTCGCATAATTAAAATAATATATTTACTTTTACGATAATTGTATTCACATAATTTAGCAAATTCTAAGTTTTTTTTTTAAATTTGTTATTTAATCATTTTACATTTTAATGTTTTCTTCTTTTTTGTGTAATACATGTAATTTTATTTATAATTATTATAAAAATTTATTAATTTGCCGTTAATATTTCATAATTTACTAATATATTCTATACCATAATACAAATGATCGACCAATTAATATAGGAGTTAGTTTACAAGCATTTAGATTAGATGATCTCGGGTTCGATTCCAGCATCAAACTCGGATTTTTCCCATCTCTCATTATATCCATTTATATTATTATTAAATCCATAAAAAATTATATACTAGGTCGTAATATTTTTAAAAGGAAAGAATAATAATTGTTTAAATCAATTAGTTAAAGAAATCAATCGATTAATTTGTTATTGAGGATTTAATCGTTTGGAATTTCTTAGTTCTATTAAATATCTAATTCGCTGTCATATATTTGGATATATATTATATAGCGTTTAGTTGTTTAAATGTTAATTGGTTTTATTTTAAGGAATTTTTTACAAAAGGTTTTTGTTATCTTTTCACTTATAAACAAACAAAATTAAGTGATTTAAATATTCGTAACTGATCTCATATTATTTGTTGTTAAAATTTAATTCTACTTTGTAAATGACAATCGCCGTACTTTTATATATTTTTATTTGTAAATGCGAGAAATAATTTAAATTCAGTCGGGGATATAATAAAAATCGTGATTCAAAGGTTTCATATTTCAAGTTACTTCGTTGTCACTGAGATATGAGAACGTGAATTGTATTATTATGTTCAGTATAAAGCAGGGATTGTGTGTGTGCGATTGTAACTGCCGCGTTTGTTTGATATGTGTTAAAACTGGAAGACAATAACGGTTGTAGGGTTGAGCATCAAACAGATAGATAGAAAGGAGAAATCAGATATCAAAGAGATGAATGCCGAGTTAGAGACCGGAGTATGTTGCTCAAAGGGTGTTTGAAACGGGAGTAGCTCGGCTTCGGATCTCTAGATTAAACTGCAACACTAGAGCGCACTAAGAACATATCAACGGTATGTTAAAGGTAGAAGAGCAGCCTGTTGCTCGTTCAACGTAGAGAAGGTGGGGGAAAATAAATGGAAGTTGAACGAGGAAAGGACGCGAGACAAACGGAGAATATTATATACGAAAGTCATAACGGCGAAGAAGAGCTAAAAGGGCTTACTTATTACGAGATTTATCGTATACTGTTACTCTATGTGTTGTTACATCATATTGTCTTTATAATGATCGAAATATAATTTTCATATCGTTTTCCGCAAAATTTTTGGAAATCACTAGCTATTATTACTCGTTTTATAAAATCTTCTTTAAGCCTGTATTCATAAATTTCTTGATATAATTATGTAAATGGCCTAGTAGGTTACAACATGTATATTCTGATCAGTTAAATCTAAATTTAAAAAAAAATTACTTTCTTCGTAAGTACATACGGGCATTTTAAGTGTAAGTTGACAAGGCTAAGTGCATATCCGGAGAGTTTACGAACTACTGATGTGTACAGTAATGTTCCACTGGTACTAGTAAAGTAATTGCGACTTCTACCGTAAGATTAGATTACTGTTTTAAAAATTATTGTCTGTGTGTATGGACGCCGACGCATATCATGATACTGTTACATAACATTATATTATTTAGTTATATTAATGAATTAATTGATATCATTTTAATTTCAATGTTTAATAATAAAACATCAGTTTTCCTTCTGGTTAATTACGGATATTTTTGTATAAATAATGAATTTTATCTTTTGCTCTGTTATTTTTATAAGTGCAATTGTTTTATTTGCCAATATGTACTTTAAAACACAAGCATAACGAAAATATATCGTACTAAAAAAAAGCATATACAAGTAAATAAAAAATAAATTTCTTACATCAATTATGGTTGTTTAAGTAGTGAGATGATGAACAGAGACGCGTGAATGATAAAATTATGGGTTAAAAGTTTAAAATAGGCGTCTAGTTATAAGTATTACTACGCCTATATATTCAAATTATTACTATCAGCTTGAATATAACGCTGTGAACTCTTAATACCATTTTAGTGAAAACGTTTGCGTTTTTGTTTCAGTGAAAACGTCAGTTAGATTATTGTAATTAATTCCAGTTTAAAATTATTCAGTTATGAATACAGTAATGTAAATTAATATTTTTTTAATTGTGTTATTACCGTAATCAGAAAGAAATTACTTACAGGTTCCAAAAAATTCAGTAACCTCTTTTAAACGGAATATTTCTTATTTTCAACGAATTGACAAGCATGTCACTTTTTTCAGTAGGAGTAAACCGAGACTGTACTGTTGTGTTATATCTCCATCTCTGTCTATAGCCAAACAAAACAACAGTGCGCGATCTTTCACGAATATGAACTTCGCCTTTTCGATTTATAATGCTTTGGTTCTAGACAGAAATATTGATTTGTTGTTTTACTTTCCCTTTCCAATGTTTCTTACGGCTATGATCCGTGTAAAACAGCTGAAGTCAGCCAATATTATTCCAATTCACTTTCTTAGAAAGTAATATTTTCTGTGTATAATCAATCATTCCTTATGATGAATATGTTGAAAGTGTTACTACGCTGCTTTATATCTCCTAAATTTTGGTACTTTAACAAATTAATGTAATGGTATATTCATCTCGTTAAAGAAGCTAACGGGAAATTATTTCACTCTTTACTTCTGATAATCCTGGCAGGAGAAGCTTATTAATGAGTATATAATTTTTGGGTGTGATGTGTCAAGTCGCCTGCTATTGTTTCGCTATAACTTGTAACAGGAAATAGCGGATTATTTAAATCAGCCAAATATATATTTATTTTTTTTTTAAATTGAGCTACTTATTTCGTTACCTTTAATTTTAGAATATGATTTATTATGAATTTGATAATAAAATCACAGCATTAAAAAAATTGTATATTTATTAATGTATTTTTTCTTTTTAAATTCTTCTATTATCTGATTCGTAATGAAAAAAAAAACTAACAATAACTGTCAAAACCATAAATATACTTGGCATAAATGTTTTATCATAAATCATATATTGTCGATATCGAGCTGTGAAACAAACCGTGTTTATAAGAAAGCATTAAAAGGAAAAACTTTTTAATTTTTTTTTATAAATTAAAAATGAAAATATCTTAGAGAAATATTTTTTATCGTCTTAAACATGTGGTTTTGTTTAAGATAATTATTTTATTTGAAAAAAAAACTAGTCTAAAATATGTAGTTCCGCCTTAAAAAAAAACTTCTTGCCGAGATGTGCTTTACGAGATAAATAGCATTGAGTCACAGTTTGGGAAGTGTACAGCATTTGATTTGTGTAAGTGATGAAAGTGAATTCTTTTATTCCTTTTTTTCTTTTGACTTTTTAAACATGATTACTTATTAAATATTTGTTAACTAAATTTAATTCGTTAAATCTTCATAGCATACATGAATATAGTCGTAATTAACTCGACGTCGTCATTTGTTTAAATACATTAAATTTCTTAAACAGATCTCATGGGTTTTAATTTCGTCTTCCCTTAATCCCTAACTTCCCTTAATCCTTTTATATATTATATTCCTGAGAAACAATGTGTAATAACTAGTATCAGTACGTAATACCTGGTACCCGCGGGGGTGATTTCTACTTCTATTAATGTTTCGAATCGCGGTTGTAAAATACAAATAGAAACACCGATATCTGGTAAAGTTTGCACGGGTTGTTGGCATTGTTCAGATTATAAGATCTCAATAACCCTATGCAGTTTGGGTGTGCGAATTCGCCCCGCTACGTGCGCGCGCGCCAACGCGCGTGTTCACACGGGGACATATAGTCGGGCCAGAAGGGATTAGGAATCCCAATTTCGGTTGCTTTCATTTGTGCTTACCACGTGACTAACGTCTTTGTTCCCAAACAATGGCCCCATTATACCTCTACTGACTTCACCGTCACCGCCAACACTACCCGACTCTAGATTTGATCTTCTCTTTTATCATCTTTCTATCTCTCTTCTCTCTCTTTCCACCTCCCTGTTCCCTTGCTTTTTCTCTTACTTGCTTTCATAATGTGTTTCTCTCACTCTATTATATATCTCTCTTCTATTTTCCATCAGGGCTTTTCTATGTGCTTTCACGTTTTATTCGTTTCAACTTTATTATACATCTCATCAAGCAAGTTAAATTAGTCTTTCATTTTCCCTCGTTTCTTTCTTTTTCTTACCGTCTTTTGATGTCCCTCATTTTTATTTTACTCTATTGGGCGTCGTTTTCTAATTTTTTTTCAATTCATCGAATAATACTGGTAAACGTTGCGCGGTCTTTGTATTTATTACTATTTTTATAATCGGTTAATAGATTAATATATTTGAATATAATCTTTATTTACCTTATTTATGAAATGAATATTTATCATTATTTTCATTACCATTTGGAATTTATTGTTTGCTAGTATATGAAAGTACTATTAATATAACGTAAAGTAAGCTTCCTTCGTTTGAAATGAATGAAATTTTCTATTCAAGTGAATTCACCGACACTTCCAACTGTTTTTGGTTATGGATTACAATTTTCTCTATCATAGATTTTGTTTAAATAGTTTGAACTGATTTTCAAATAATCTTGCTTCATTATAATATTACAACCTTGTTTATGTTTCTTTTTTATACTATCCTCATTTGTAAGGATTTCACAAACCGTGAAAAAAAAATTATTGGCTTTTTAGTAATTACTCAAATTCTATTAAATATTGAAAACATTATTGATTAATTATATTTATGATTTCTCTAAATACCATATTCAGAAATTATTTTTTCATAATTTTACCGGTTGACCTTAATTTCTATTTTTCTCTTTCCTTTACTTATTTTTATTCCTTTATTATCCAGGTACTGATTATTTGTGACTCAGAATTCAGTTCTTTCTTTTTTCGGTCACTATTTGGTTACATTATTCACTTCTACTTTTTTTCACAATTTCTCTATCGGTTAAATATTCCTACCTAAAATTAGGCACTGTAAAAAATTTTTTTTTAATACGCTTAATGGTATGTTCATCGATTTTTTATTAGTTTCATTGGTATTCAACTCTGTAGTTAGTTGAGATCTGTAGTTTATAGAACTTTAGAAATCATAAACGTGATTCCTAATTTAGTTTTACTCTCGTTGATAATCCCATTGAAAATAATACACGAAATTATAAGTAAAATATACAGACAGTGATAGGAATGTAAATTCATTAGTTAATGACGTTGCGGTTTAAAGTCGTAAGCCAGTGACAAAATACTGACTGGATTGCAGATAGAAATTTTGTGTATTCGTTTATTGAAAGTCGTATAAATTTGTAATTTTTGCATTTATTACGTTTTATGATTTCTTGCAAAGTATCAAGAAATTTTTATTAAAAAAAAAAAAAATACTAAGTGTTGTTTGATGATGTAATTGTAAATTACTTTGTGATCTGAGTATGTGATGTGTTCAAACTGTACGCATCATCATTGTTTTCTGTATAATTCTTTTTACTTCCTTGTACGAATTAAAGGAAGTATTGTGATCGCGAAAAATTTGGGTTTTCAGTTTTCAACGGAAATATCTATTTTGATCACCGGTGAATCCATTTTGACTGGTTTCGGCGTAACGTCTGTATGTATCTCGCATAAATAAAAAACGATTAGCCGTAAGATGCTGAAATTTTTGATTTAGGACTGTTGTAACATCTAGTTTGGCACTTTCCATTTTGATTACAATCGACTGAAACAAAAGTGTCCAAAAAAGCCCAAAATTCAAATACTTTGGATTTTGGGCTTTTTTAATTGCAGTAATAAGTCTTCATTGAGAGCTTTTCAACGATATATCAAGTGGTTCTTATTTTCATTGGTTCCAGAGTTGTAACCAAATTAAATTTAAATTAATGAAATATTTGGATCTTATAAGGGGAAGGCACATCGGTTCTAATCAGACTTCATCTCCTTTTTTTTTACATAATTTTTTTTATTTTAAATATATTGATTTATTAATAATTATTAACCCCTGATTATAAAAAAAAATGTTTACAATAAATAATTCAATAATAACTATAAAAAAATGAAAAAATATCAAAAGTTATTAATGAAATAAAATTTTATGTACTTTTCATTTAAAAAAAAAAAAATGTGTGTATGTAATTTAGTAGGCGTTCAAGGAAGTCGTGTGGTGTCCACATCAGCTTTTTTAAATTTGTAATTAAAATTTTTTAACGCTATTTTTGTTTCGTTTTATTTATTACTTTTGACATATTTTCCGAATTTTTTTGGCATTTATCATTTTTGAAAAATCTAGTCTTTTATTTCTTTTACACGGGTTTTGTTTTACTAACGTATCTTTACATTTTGCTTTTAAATCCATTTGTTTTACTGGCGGTTTTTGTTTTATATATTAAGTATTTGATAAGTAAAATTAACTAGGCAACTCAAAAGTTTTCCTTTATAAATTTTATATTCCACTTCTAAAATAGAAGTTAAATCATTATTTTTGTTTATAATTTCATCAAATATTAAGAATTCCACAAGTTATTAATGGTTCATTTTCCTTAATTATCTTTTAAACTACTTTATTATTAATATTAAATATTTTCAAAAGTTTAATTTAATTTTAATATTGTTTAACTGGCGACAGAACTTCAGTTCGGAGAGAAAATGGTTTTATCTTTAAATATATATTATATATATATATTTATATTTAATCATAAAAAAATCTGATGTGGACACTATATGTCTTCCTTGTACGCCTATTAAATTACATGTACACATTTTTTGCTGCACTTCATTTAAACTTATTTCATTTGAAAGTGAGATACAATCCTCCAATTCTTTAATAAAATGAACAGTTAACACAATTCAACAATGTTACATAAAATATTAGGATAGAGTTAATTTATTACTCATATTACTAGATCAATATTATTCGTATCTTCGTGAGTTGCCGATTAACAAAAGTTTCAGATTTTTGTTGCGTCGTATAAGTAAAAGTTAATAGCAATTAAACTATTCCGTTTAGTGAACTCCTGTATATTGGTTACAAATGTTACGTGTAAAAAAAAATCTTTTTTTATTATTGGATTACTTGGTGAATAATCAAAAATGAAAAAGAAACAATCATACAGGAAATAAAAAGATAACATGAAGAAATATATCTCAAAAAACGAGAAGAAGATGAATATGAAGAGAAAGAAGATGTTAAGAGCAAGGGAAGAATAAAAAAAATAAGAGAAGATGATAAATATAAAGAGGAAAAATATTAAAACCAAAGAAAGAATAAAAAGGAAGAAAATTTTGCAAACAAAGAAAGAGTAGAAACATTAAAAAAAGATAATAAATGTAAAGAGGAAGAAAACGTTAAGATCAAGGAAGAATAAAAACATTAAAAGAGGATGATGAATATAAAGAAGAGAAAATTTGAAAACTAGAGAACGTGTACACAAATTAATCTGAAGAATTATATCAAACCAGAGCGATTAAATGATTGGCTACAAAAACAAATAAACGAAATTATGATCAACTCCGACATAGGAAAAATATTGTCTGACAGTATCAGGGGAGTAATGAATTAAAAGAAGAATTTTTTTGCTTTTTATTAAAAATCGGCATGGATGCCTCAGTGTTTATGTTGTTCTTGTTAGGGTCTATATTTCAGTCACTCTGCAGTTAACTTTAATGTAGATAAAATTAAACAGAAATTTCAGAATAATTAAATAAAATTTAACTAGAAAATCCAAAAATAATACGATTCTAAATTATAATTTTCAATTAATATTAAACCTCCGTGGCGCGATTGGTAGTGTCTCGGCCTTTCATCCGGAGGTCCCGGTTTCAAATTCCGGTCAGACATGACATTTTCACACGCTACACAAATTTTTATTCATCTCATTCTCTGAAGCAATATCTGACGGTGGTCCCGGCGATAAAAATAAACAACAAAAAACACATTAAATAATCAGATGGTTTACCAAATCTATTACGAATACACATGTAATTATCCTTATTAAATTACATTTACACATGTTTAAAAGTACATAAAATTATATTTCATTAATAATTTCTGATTTTTATTTTTATTATTATTATTATTGAATCATTGTAATTTTTTAAAATCGGAGGTTAATTATTAATAAATCAACATATTTAAATTAAAAAAAGTTAAAAAAAAGAAAGGAGATTAAGTCTAATTCGAACCGATGTGCCTTCTCCTTATTAGATGTAAATATTTCATTAATTAAAATTTCATTTGGCTATAACCCTGTAACCAATGAAAATAACTACCACTTATGTCGTTGAAAAGCTCTCAATGAGAGCTTTTTTGCTGTTAAGAAAAAGTCCAAAATTCAAACTTTTGGGGATTTTTGGACACTTTTGATCTATTCAATTGCAATCAAAAGGGGAGGTGTACAACTAGATGTTAGAACAGTCCTAAATCCAAAATTTCAACAACCTACGGCTAATCGTTTTTGAGTTATGCGAAATACATACGTAAGTACAGACGTCACTCCGAAACTAGTCAAATTGGATTCAGGAATGGTCAGAATGAATATTTCCGTTGAAATCTGAAAACCGATATTTTTCGTGATCACAATACTTCCTTTACTTTGTACAGGGAAGTAAAAATTACGATCAGAATTTTTAACGCCGGAAGAATGTAATGAAATACAAATCTTATAATATATATGACTACTTTAACCTTATGTGTATAAATTATTTCATTCTTATTGTGTAGTGTGTACTATATTTATACATTCTTACATGTGTAATACAATATTCTTTATATTGAATTATCTGTATTTACACATAATAGCAATTAAATATGAAAATAATTATTTCGTTAATGAACTGTTGTACCTATAACAGTTCATGTTGTGTACCTACACACCATATTTTGTTTCTTGTAAGGGGTTATTTGTTAAAAAGAGTTTATATTATTTTTTATAGTAACTTCTCTGCATTAAATTAGAGCCCTTAATAAATTAGTAATTAGGAATCTAGCGCAGTATCCGAATTTATAATTGATAAAGCTAAATTTGCTAGTTTTATGTAATCGTTTATTTATTTATTAATTTACATTTCAATAAATATGTCAATAGAACATGAATTTTTGTTAATAAAGTTAAATGATTTTATTTGTTTAAATTTTCTGATTTATTATCTCTAGCGAACGTGTGCGATTCAAATACATTAAACTGCAGTAGTATTTAACGAAATTTGCGTGTAATTAAATTAATTGTTTGATCTTTATTTATTTATGACTTGACTTATTTAGAAAGCAGTATTTGTTCAAAAATCTATTTACATTTTAAATATTAAATAGAATACTATTTAATTTTTATTACTTAAATACTACTAAGTATTAATTAGTTAATAGGAATGCTATTATAATTCTGTTATACTCGTTACATATTTCAGTATTGCTAACAAAGTACTTATGATATAGTCTGGATTAATTTGTAGAATACAATGCTAAAAATGTTAAGGTAATTTAAGGTAAATGTTAACGTAAAATTTGGTTTAAAAAAAAATCCTTACGTAAACAGATTAACATTTTTTTAAGTTGATCCGTTCATAAAAATTAGTTATATTTTTTTTTTTATTGTCAGTAGAGTTGAAAGCAATTTTTCTTTCATGTACCAAAAAATGTCGAAATGTGCTATAGATATGTTTTCACTGTTTTTCTTTGAAGAATAAAAAATTTAATTCGTTTCTAATTTCATATATAACTGAGTGAAATGTTTATTAAATGGTCGATAATGTAAAACAGATAATCAGCGTTCAAGATAACATTTTAGTATAAATACATTGAAACATTTTTATTAAAATTGAAGTAAAGAAAACTCTATTACATGCAGTATTTGTAACAAAAAAAAAAATGCTGATATTTTGCTGCCTTTTCACCGTTTTAGTAAATTAAATTATTCCAGCCTTAGGAATTTGTTAATGTAAAAAAAAAGTAAAGTACTTTATTTCAATTAAACAACTGAATCCATTTAGGTAGTAGTAACATTTACTGACTATAATTCATTATGAATCATTATTATCATATTTATTCTGAAAATTATTACTATGATTAGAATCAGTATTAATTTGATTAATTGTAGAAAGAGCCTGAACTGAATCCCAACAATCAAGTTTGTGTGGACAATCGCTGTTTTAAATATTTACTTTTCTTATTATAATTGACATCAAAAAATATTTGTCACTACATTAAATGTACATTAGCCCAATCAACTGGTAATCTTTCTTTTTTCTGTTTAACCTCCGGAACCACCGTAAGGTATTATTCAGAGGATGATATGTATGAATATAAATGAAGTGTAGTCTTGTACAGTCTCAGGTTGATCGTTCCTGAGATGTGTGGTTAATTGAAACCCGACCACCAAAAAACACCAATTATCCACGATCCAGTATTCAAATCCGCATAAAACTGCCTTTATGCGGATTTAAACCTTAGAACTGTCGATTTCGAAATCAGCTGATTTTCGATGATGAGTTAACCACTAAATAAGCCCGGTGGGCTAATCAACTGATATCTGTCTTTAATCAATTAAACAAATAGCTTAATTTCTCTTATTTATAAATTGATTTAAATATTGGTAATTTAAAAATGTTATAAAATTGTAAAGAAAAAAAATATTAAAGAATTATATAAAATTTCTTCTCCTATTATTATTTTACATCATTTGTTTGTACACTTTTTTAACAAAATTGTGTTTGGATCTTACTACTGTAGTCAATTACCAACTGATTATCAGAAAATCGTAGATAGGAATTTAAATATAACATGTGTAAATAGTTATCAGGTGATTTCTTGTTTGGCCGGTCTCCGTGGCGCGAGTGGTAGAATCTCGGCCTTTCATCCGGAGGTCCCGGGTTCGAATCTCGGTTAGGCGTAGCATTTTCTCTCACGGTACAAATCGTTCATCTCATTCTCTGAAGCAGTACATAACGGTGATCTCGGTGGTTAAGGAGGATATAAAAAAAAAAGGTGATTTCTTTTACAAATAAAAAATATGGATTTATTTCCTGCCGTTATTTTCTTATAAACATTCATCAGGCAGCCAGATGTTAGATATTTATTTATTTTTTATATATTTTTAATAGGTTACGCCAGGTTTGGTTGTTAATTTTAAATTATGAAGAGATACTGGGTGCAAAATAATATTTTGTTTCATCTGGATCTTAAAAAATGTCGTTCTGTTCTTTATATTATAATTGGTTAAACGTTAAATTTTATTTTATCTTAAAAAATTAGAACGTTAAAATTGAAAGGTAATGTAAGATTTTACTTTCTTTATCTCATAAAGTTACTATAGTTGACGGTGTTTTACAGTTTAGCGCTCACGTAGAAAGAGCTTAAATTATGTAGAGAATGATTTAGATGCCATTCAGCTTTTAAAATACCCACCTGATATTGTATCTCGGTCGAGCGATAAAAAGCTGTGAAAGATGGAGATAAAGAATAATAGATGATAAAGAGGTGTAGGTTAAGGGAAAGAATGCGAATTGGCTGGCCGTGTATACCTAGCAACCACCACCTTTCTAACCTAGCCTTTTCTTTACTGGGTAGTATCTGCACCGACCTGAAGTCAATATTTCGACTAGAAATAAACTCTGCAAGTTAAGAGCAGTAGCGGGTAGGTTTGTACACATCCTGCCTACAGATTTTCCCATTAGACGAAACGCTTCTGTGCACTTATTTTTACTCGTGCGCTCACACATTCACGTACGTTTCACCTTTATACGCATGTGCCTGCACGCAATTTGAGGGACTGTATAAGAGAAAAGAATAATATACAACTTTCTTAAAAAACCTTTTTTTAACTCGCTTTCAAAATTATTATTTGAACTATCTGATAATGTTTCCCTGGTACATTTTTAAAGGCAATGGCAAGTGCTAGCACGCATATGCTCTCACGCACTACTTATTCGTGTTGATACACACACACACACACACACATATATTCTCTTTCACTCTCTCAAAACAAAGTTTTCCTTTACCATAATATCAGTAGTATGTTGAATAAGTTAAGATTATTGTCCATATTAATACGTTTATCTGCTATTGAAAGTTTTTTTCTTAATATTACTGTACTTCGGATTTGAAAAGGGTCTTATAATTGCTCTGTTTGTCTCTTCTGCGTTTATTAATAATTATTTAATCTTTTTGTACTAGTATGTTACTACTTTTATGTTTTTTTAAGAAAAAAATCTTGGTTTAATGAGAATGCCGTTTTACTGCTCATATACTTCACATATTGTAGGGTTGGAACAGCAAATAGTTGTACATTAGTGCTCTCTTTCCTCTATAAAAACTTTTCTAGCTGTATTCTTTTGAAATTTATTCTTATCAAAATTTTTAAACGAAAAAACGGAGTGAGGTTCCTCATTCCGTTAGTGATAGTTCCTGATTGGCACTGTCATTATTCCCATATAACCTCATTTAATTCTACAATTACAATGCGATCAAAAAAATAATTGTACACCTATATAAATACGATTATATGTTGAGGGATGGTATTGCGTCCGGTGCGAGTAATTCTTTCTACAAAGATTGGTAATCCTGCGTTGTATGCTGTTTGCTTCCGCGGGCCAGCCAGGCTGCTAACCTTGAAAATGTGACTGGTTTATTGTGTTAATTCTGTATTTGTCGCCTTTGAACGAGTGAGACCGCGTCTTTCCGTGTGCACTCAGAATGGTATTAACTTTAAAACGGTCAATATTTCTTGCCGAGTATGTTTCCTGTAAGCGTGATGAGTACACACTGATAATGTAAGACCAGTTTTCCGTTAGATTTTCTGGTACATCTGTTCCTAATCGGCGTAGTGTAAGAGCACTAATCAAAACATTTAGGAAGACGGGATCGGTAAAGGACTATAAGCGAAGTGGTAAGACCGTCAGTACTCGATGAAGAAGTGCAATACATATTAGCTACTATGTAACGTAATCGAAACAAGCCCATGCGAAAGTTAGCCCGAAAGAAACATATCGTTTTTGCAACTGCATACTAGTCATTTCATAAGAAGCTCATCCTTATAAAGTGAAAGCGGTTCAAACGTTATTGGCAGTAGAGAGTAGAAAACGAATTCAATACTGAGAATTGATTGTTTCAACTGTTTCCAGCGGATAATTCTGACGATCTTTTGGATTATATTTTCTATATAGATGAGGCACGGTTTTATTTATCAAGGTATTATTTTCACGCACAAAATTCTCGTTTATTATCTGTCACCGACCCGCATGCTGAAAGTAAAATCCATCTAACTGGCCGGAAGATGGGGTTGTTGATTGCAATACCCTGGGAATAAATAGCCAGCCTAATATTTTTCGTATAAATTGAAATTGGTATTGTGAAATCATTCACCAGTTCGTGGGAGAGCTAACCGAGGACAAAATTAATTGTACTAGGATTCAAGAAGACAGCGCGACTGGGCATACACCCAAGGGTGAAGTTACTGCAAGAGGTTTTCGAAGATCGAATTATTTCGATGGGCTTGTAGCCACTTCGTTCTCCGAAGCCCACCGGATTTTTACTTTCGGAATTATAAAAAAAATAATTTTTATCTAGGAAACATCCAGGAACTTCAAATTGATGTTAGTGATTTCACCAAGAACATTCCGTATGTACAAATTATGAGTCTTCGAGAAAAAAAAGAAGAAACGGGCGTGCAGATATGTCTGGATGTTCATGAGGACCATTTCCAACAACTATTGTAAGGTAAGCCGATGTTACAAATTGTACTAGAGCATGATTCCTGTGTGGTTTCTTTCTGAACGCAGTTATTATAATTAATGTATGCGACAGTAAAAAACAAAGTTATAATCTCTAAACTTTTTATCTTTTATTATGAATTTAAAGTAAAGGTGCAATACTCTGTTACTTATAAATTTTTATATTAAAGTTATTTACAGATCAACAAATATAAAATAATTGTGGATTTATTAGACGGCTGTTAAATAAAATAATAGTATTATAAGAGGAATTTTTTATTATAAAGTTTTTATATACCGGACTATTTTTATTCCCATCAAATTGTTCCCCGCTCGCTGCTAATAACTTGCTTCACGTTGAGAGATGTCATGGTTTCTGATTTTTAAGTAATACGGGTTCTTATTTAAGGTACAACTAAGTTATTTTATTTTAGGTATAATTTAGCCGCTATTTAACTTAGGAGTAAACCACTATTTAAATTGTTCCTACACATGTGGAGATAACGTGTTATAAAATGTCTAGTTATTTGTTGAAAAAAGTAGTAAATAATTAAAAAATCAATCGGGTATGATTTTTTAATCGATTATTTATCAGTTCATTATTTGGCACGTTTTTAATATTGAAAATATATAAGATATTTTTACTTGGAAAATATGATAGTAGAATTAAATTATCGTTTTTAAAAAACCAGTAATTTTTAGAAAAATTAGTAGCAACGAAGACAGAGTGTGCTATTATCTATTTTAAATCAATTCTTCATAGTCCTGTTGCTGAGATTTTGTTTTTTATTTACATTAACGTCTTGCTGTGCGTTGTAATAATTTATAAATAAAATGGATATACATTAACAACTTATTCTGGGTACTAAAAATCATTAGTGAACTATGAAATCTGTAGTGCGTGGATTTCATGTACTTTTCAATATAATACTGTCTCGTCATTATATTAGTTAAGTTCAAAATTCTGCCGAATCTTTCTAGAATTAACTGGTTTAACATAATGTATTTATTTATTAAATATTCCCTCTTTCTGCCTGTACTCTCCTCCCTCGACGTTTTAAAAGTGTTATGTTAAGTTTGTTTGACTGTGTTTAAGCACGCAACTATTGCGGTATTCTGGTCTCGAATTCCTACCTATGATTGAAATCACGATATGCCTCGGTTTACTTAAATGCCAAAATGTTATTCTTACAATGTAATATCTTTTACAATTTTTTAAAATCAATGATCGATAATTTTATTGTTTATTTCATTATTAAACTTCAGTTAGCTACTTATGAATGTTAAGTCCGAGGTTTCTGTAATTTAAACGTATTATTTTTCCTTATTATTCTTATAACATTTAATAAAGAAAAAGTGGTTGTTAGAATAAGGATCCTTACGTCGAACGATCGTATCAAAGGGATTCGAATTACATAGGTGAAACATTAGTAAGATAAAATGTGTACGTTATATTTTGTCTCATCATACAACTGAATACATATAATTATATGTACTTTATGCAGTATTAAGGTCTGCTTTATTTAAAATTAGGTGATGGAATTAGTGCAAGTTAGACATCACACTATTTCATCCTCACGAAAACTCTCTACTATTAACAAATGTACAAAACGAGGATTCATTTATAAATGTTGTAACAGGTGTCATATGAGCGAGACACTAGTCTAACAACAGCGGCATTAAAGTAAAGCCGGGGTGTAGAAATGGTGAGTTTAAAAAGCTGATACGAGAGGATCCACTGACCGTTAAAACTTGTTACTTCGTAATATGGTTATTAGAATTGGGTTTATCTTTACTAATGTTAAATTTTCTACGTTTCGTTTTGTTTTGTATTCCTGTTGTAAGATTTGTTTTTACTTTTTTTTTTATTAGGTTAGTTTATATACTGTTATAATTTTATTTTTATGTAAAAAACGAAGCCTAATGTTTCGATGTCATGGTCTTATTAATTATTAAGTAATAATGGTAGACCGGCTTCCGTGGAGCGAGTGGTAGCCTATCATCCGGACGTCCCGGGTTCGAATCCCGATCAGGAATGACATTTTCACTCATGCTACAAATCGTTCATCTGTATCCTCTGAAGAATGCCTAACGGTGGATCCTGAGGTTAAAAAAAAAAGTAATAATGGTATTGTTAATTTGAGGTTATTTTAATTTTGGCTTCCAAATGCTACATATTAATTTAAAACAAAATCCTCTTTTACGATAATAATACAAAATTTTATCAAATCGTGGTAGAGAAAATTCGAGAGTCTTCTAGTATTTAAACAGCTTGTAAGTTTCCTTTTCGAATTAAGCCAGCCTGTACATTTCATCCCAAATACAGTTTCTTAATATTGTATTTAAAAATTTAGATTAAACATACTTTTCTAAGAAATGGAAATTTTCTTATTTAATTTTTTTGAAAATTTTGGGGTTTAAAACATATGGGATTTTTTTTTTGTCTTCAGTCATTTGACTGGTTTGATGCAGCTCTCCAAGATTCCCTATCTAGTGCTAGTCGTTTCATTTCAGTATACCCTCTACATTCTACATCCCTAACAATTTGATATAAATTTTTATTTATTAAAGAAATATTTGCAGAAAAGAAGCTTTAACTGAAATGAACGTTTGCACCTTTAAGTCTACGAAAACATTTTGATGTGAAGAATACAATAACAAAAAACCTAAATTAATTTTTTTTTCAATGAATAAAATATGACTTAATTTCTGGGTCGGGTCTGTTTTTACCATGAACGAAACTGCAATTTTTTGTCGTTGACTAGATTTTGTAGCACATTTTGATCAATGTCGGTTATATCTGTTGAGATCCAAAACAACTTTTAAACTATTTTAACGCTCCTAGCAACAGATGGTGAGTTAAAATCGACTGAAAATTACTTATCTGAATGGTCATGTGCAAAGGTCGTAATTTTTTTAAGGCTGATTTATAACGGTTACGTTGTTGCCTCCATTTTTTCTCAAGATATATTTAAAAAATTCCTTAACGATTTTTTCTAAAGAAATATTAATATATCGTAATGTGAGTTCATACAATTATTAATATTTTCTGATGTAATAATTTTGTTTTTTTTTTGTTTATACAGTGGCGAACAAATTAATCCGAACACAGTATTTTTAACAGAAAATTTTATTTTTAAAAGAAAAAATGTTTAATAGTCAAACTTACTCAAATTTATTAGTTTATGTGTCCTTTGTTTTTAATTATCTCATTAATCCTCTTTGGCATTTATTCCACCAAGGTAGAACAACGATTTTCGGTTTCTTCATCTCGAAACCAAACTGTATCACTGAACTAATAAGGTCAGTTTTTATGCTACAATTCATTTTCCCAAGTCTTATTTTTAGTATGGCTCATAATTTTTTAATGGGATTCAGGTCGAGGGAGTTTCCTGGTCGAATTTTTTGGTTTTTTTAGAACTCTTTAGCTTTCTTTGACGTGTCACATGGTGCAAGGTCCTGTTGGAAAATGAGTTCTGGGTTCCTCTGCATAAATGGGACTATTTTTCTCTGGCATATGTTATTGTGTTGGTCCGATTTTATCATCTAATGCACAGGCATAAGTGTTCCTTGCCCTTCATGTGTAAAACATCATTTTCGCTGGAGCTTATTGCAGGTATGCTGACGTAATAGTGTTCTCATCTGCTGACTTACAAATGTAGGCTACTATATCCCCTTGGACAAAGAAATGAGTCTCGTCTGAAAAAATTTTTTCCCACATCTCAATATTCCATTCTTTATGTTCCTTTGCCCATTGAAGTCTTTTTATCTTCGTAATCTGTGTCAGTAACTGCTTCTTTTTAGGATTTCCAGCAATCCTTCCCACTGTCAATAGTCTTCTACGAACTGTCATATCAGAAACGTTAGTCCCACTAGCTCTCAAATCCTTCTAAGGTCAACAGCTGACAATCGTGGATTAATTTTGCTTTTTCTTATTAGTAATCGATCCTGTGTAGGTGTGGTTTTATTTTTCCGACCGCATTTTCCTTTTCTCTTTAGAGAAACGGAACCTGTTTCCCTAAACCTTTTCGCGATTTCATTTACAGTACCTAACCCCACACTACACTCACTGGCAGTCTTTCTCCGAGTCATTTGTTTGTGTTGGGACAGAGCAACAATTTTTGACCCCTTTCGTGGGGTTACATCCATTGTAAACTAGGAAGGAATAATAAACTTTTAACAGAAACTCACAAGATCACCAAAAACTAATTAACAATGAATGAAAGCACAAAAACTACTAATTCTGTTTGTATATGAACTAACAATGTAAGGTGAAACACTAAACAGCAAGCATTCTGCCACAGAATGAAAATTCCGTACAACAGAACAAAATTTCCCTTTGTTCGGATTAATTTGTTCGTTACTGTATATATAAAATCTTCCCTCAATTGAGTACAAAACTGTGTTGCATGTAGCAATTTTCTGAAGTTACATAATATTAATTTCACGTTGTAAAAATATGTGTACCGAACGTATAAATTGCACCTTATACAATGAACGGGGCTAATATAAAAAATTATAGAATTGTATTATTTTTTTTCTGTTGAAAGTGTTTAAAACTTTCATTTTTATGACGTAACACCCATTTGATGTCTACAGAGTGGCGCAGGGAAATATGATGATTTTTAATTAATTATAAAATCGTTAGTTTTTGCTTGATAAAAGGTTTATTGGTATGAACTCATTTGTTATTACACAGCATTTAATGATACTGATGTTTGGAAAATCACATCTTTTAAACTATGTCCATTTTTGTTTACGTATTCTTGTATGGTTTTCGGAAGTTCTTCCCAACAGGTTTCTGTTAATTTTGAGGATTTGTTCACGAATACTGTTCTTCAATTCATCTAATGTACGGGACTTGGTCTCATAAACATGTGACTTGAGGTATTCGCATAAAAAAAAATCACATTGATAAATCCGGGGGCCGAAAGGGCCACGCAACATCACCAAATCTGGACACGATACCGTTGGGAAACAAGATTGCGAAGATTATGGTTCATCCATAGAGTCTGTGTAAGACGTTGCCCCTTCCTACTGAAATCACACACGCCGAATAGCCTTCTCCTTAATTGAGGAAAAAAAAGGTGTTTATAATCTCAAGGTAACGCTGAGCATTAACAGTTACGGCATTTTATTCAAAAAAATAAGGACACTGACGTAATTCTTCCCCAAAGGGCACCAAACTGTAATTTTGGGCTGTGCAGTGTTTTTGGTGGATTTCTCCTGGATTCTCAGCAGCCCAGCAGCGATAATTCTGTTTTTTTTTTAACTTCACCATTGAAGTAAAAAAATGAGCTTTATCATTCATCAACTAGACAACATTTTCGTTTTCCTCATAAAGTGACAACATAGTGCCTGCGAAATTCAATCGCTGAGAGTAATCTGTTTCTTTTCCTGCACAACCACTAACTTTTACGGATGAAAATATAGTTCTTGTAAAATACGCCCCACCGAGCGATTGCTGATTTAAAGTTCCGCAGCATGTCTCCGAGAGGATCAGCCTGGACTTCGTAACAATACTGTTCTAAACTTTTTCACATTTTCCAGAGAACGTTTTTACGTGGAAAACCTGGTGATTTGTTTTTCTCAATGAGCTTCCTGGACGAACATTTTTATCCGACATTGTATTTTGTTATGAGTGGGGAACAGAGTTATTTCGGTGGATGTTATCTCTTCTTCGGAACTCACGTTGAACCGCGGTCGCTGATTCACCATTCTTCACAAAACAGTCATATGCAAATACAGTGTTCTGACCTCCACGGCTCCATGATGCCGAATGAAAGTCAAATGCTATGAATAAAGGAACGGAACCCTAACCTGCACTGCTTTCTTACTCCTACCGGCCAAATACTAGCCGTTTCAAAAACATCCTATTTCTATGCCTACTTTGTATTCACGAAAATATTTTTTTAATATTAATTATAACGTATTTCTTTTGAAGTATTTGTAACTAACTTATAGTTTAAAAACCTAACAATATGAAAATGAGTTTTAAAGGAACTGATAGCCGAGTATTTCATTTTTATACCGCTTTTATATTTATAAGATCTAATGTTATGATTTCTTCTTAGATAAAATCACATTTTCCTTTTAAGTTACTTCAAAAATTATCTTTTCAAAGATCATTTTTACCTCATTATTTTGTATATATAATCTAAACATATCAGTTTTCTTTAATGATGCTACTTTTTTGAAATTATTTTAAGCAATAAATAACAATTTTTCTTAGATAAGTCATATCGAAGGATTATATGAATAAGTGTCACGTTTACCACATTCAAATTGATGATTTAAAAAAAAAAATAGAAAATTTAACAATGACATATAAAATTGATATGAAATCGTACGCTTTTAAATTGATTCTTATCTTCTTCAAAAGTGTCAACCCTATTATAAAATAATCCCGGATGAAGAGTACTTTTAATTTAATTATCTTATTATTAATAATGTTAAAACTTGATATACGTTGCGTTGCTTCTTTTTGCTTGTTCATTTTTTATCAGTAAGCTACATTATTACGTTATCAATTTACTGTGATATATTATATACAACCATCAATCTGTCATTTTCATTTATTAATCTAAAAAAGGATATAAAATTTTATATCCTCTTGTTTCTAAAAATGTTTATTGTTCACTTAAATTATTAATAATTATTAACTTTTAATTAAATTTTATTTTTAATTGTTAAAAAAAAGAAGATTACTCTGTTTTTACTTACATGTTAAAACATTTTTATTTAAAATAAAATCAACTCTGTCCGCTATATATTAGGCTGCCCTTAGGCATCCCATCGTATTTTAAATGAAAATGCACTAACATTTTATGTATAATTTATTACTTTTTTCGTTTAGCATAATTAAAAAAGGTATGGTTTTATATAAATTGTCCTACATTTTTTTTAACAAGATAATTATAATATATATATATATATATATATATATATATATATATATATATAGTATTTAATCATATTATTTAATTCTAAAAAAATATTAATAGTAATTATTATTATATTATCCCAATACATAAATTAACATCTTTACCGATCGATATATTATTATTTTTTTATTACATAAAACATTGTTTATTTTTCTCATTTTTTATTGTATCTTATTAGCAACTTTACAATCCGTTCAGTAAGAGTATTTAACAATAAATAAATAAGACATATTTGAACCAACATTAAATAGCCACAGATCCAGTGGTTCGTGAGTTAATAGTAATAACGAAATAAAAGAAGTGAAATAGAAGAGCACTCCGTAAGGCCGAAGTTTAAAGTCACCAACTTGAAACGATAAATCAAATCCAGAATATTGTTTCTCAGCAAGCTTGAAAAATCACTGATGTTCTTATCCAGTAAAATGACTGCCATGTAATTTGGGTCCCGATCCAAACGATTTTTATATCGTAGGATGGCGGAGAGATTTCCTGTCGAACGGTTCGCAATTTAAAATCATTATGTATGAGATTATTGCTTGTTTACCAGGATATGTTTAGTATTTTTCGCAGTGTTTTTGTTTGGTAACGTTCAAGTATGTTAATATTGGAATTGTTTATTGTACCCCACAATTCAAGCCCGTAAGTAAAAATAGGCTTATAAATGGATTTATAAATCAATGATTTACTTTCTACTTAAAGCCGAGATCTATGTCCTTTAGCCAGCACATGTTTTTAAACTTGAGCTCCAAGGGTATCCGCTTAGATTTGATGTGTTTTGACCAGGTAAGTCGACGGTCAAGATGAAAATCTAAGTATTTACATTCATGAGAACTTGGAATTGAAATATTGAAGATAGAAAGAGTTGGACGGTGTTCCTTTCGAATGGTGAACGTGACGTGCTTCGACTTTGTTTCGTTTATATTTTTTCCAACTTGTAAGCCAGGATTCGAGGTGAGTGATATAATCTTGAATATAATGAGATGAAGAGGTCGGATTTTCGTGGACAGCAAGAATTGCAGTATCGTCAGCAAATTTTGTAACTCTGGTATCTGCCGTAATTGGCAAGTCGGCCGTAAACTGAACATACAAGAAGGGTCCGAGAACGTTTCATTGAGGTACTCCTAATTGTATAAGAAACAAATCTTTTAAAACCTCTTCATGTTTAACTTGAAAATAATCTGTAATATTTTAGCACTACATAGAAAACACGCGGTAAAACCTTTTTCAGTTTGTAGAGCAACCCTATATGCCAAACTTCGTCAAAATCTTGACTGACATCGAGGAAAACCGCTGAACAGTATTTTTTTCTTGTTTACAGCATAATTTATAACGTTAACAATTCAGTTTGCCTGCTCCATTATTATTATTATTAACACAAAAAAGTAACTGGTAATTCGAAAAGTATGGGGGGGGAGCGTAAGTATGTATGTATCTATATTGTTTATTTGATGTTTTGTACTTGAAAATTTCATATTTAAAAGTGTAGCTATACCAACGCATTAAGCCTAAAGCAACCAAGAATGCTCCATGAAATAATTTAATGGAAATTTATGAGCTCAATTCTCGGTAATATTTCCATTTGGAAAAACCTATAAATCCAATTATTTTTAATTATTAGTTCAAACTTAATTATATATTATTATTGATTAATATAAATTAATAGGTATTAGATTTAATTTAGAAATATAATCTACTTTTTTTAAAATTAACATGGCTTTTTATGTTTATCGGTTCAAAATTTATGAAATGCTAATTTTTTTCCATGTTCATTTATTTTCCTGAGTACGTCGCTAATGATGATTACTTGACAAGAAGTGGTTTTCACTTTAATGTGACTTCATTACTTATATTTTAATATACAGAAGTGTTTTTCTTTTTTATTTAATATCTTTACGAGCTATGTGTTTAATTTTATAATTCATGATGAGATGATCTAACGATACGTTAGAAAAATTTTATTTTTTAAATTATTTATTCAACTTAACTTATTTTTTTTTTACGTTTATTGCGTTGAATATTGACAAAATTCTTCACGATGGGGTTTTAATTGTCCTTTATCATAGACTGGAAAAAGATAAAGTTTGGGAACACCTAAAAAAATAAAGCTTTCGAATATAATTACTACGTAAGTCATAATTGTAAAAAAACAGTGGAAAAACCTGTAATAAAATAACGTTTTGTATTTTTTAAATTATCATCTTTTATTTATTTTTTGATATTTAAAACATTTGGTAAGATTATTCAATGAAGAATCCACAAGTGAAAATTTTCTATGTTCATTTGTTTCGAAAATTTACAAATTTGTTCCGAATTTTTCAAAAATTTGTTGAAAATTTGCTTTTTCGCGTTTTGGAAGATAAAAAATCCTTATAAATTATATAAGCAGCATTTTTTTTCATAAAAGCTTTATAAGCAAATTGTGAAACATTTATACTGTTTGGCCGGGAAGTCACCGTACCCCTAAAGTTAACGAAAAATATGAGTTAGGATATCTGCTTAGAACATACGGTATTTCGGTTGGGATCTGTTGATTGCCAACAGTTTTTTACAACGTCACAGACTCTGAGGAAAAGAAGGTTGTGCTAAAATGGTTGACACAAGTAGCGTCGAGGAGCGATTAGTGACAAACGTATAGATTCATGAACAACACGCGAATCAAACAATGAAGCTAATTAGTGATATGTTTCGGCAAAGCTTTAATAAGCCGCCACAACGAAAAGCAACAAAGTTTCATTGGGAAAAACGAGCGTTTGAATTAGGCAGAGTTAAAGGTAGGCCATCGAAGTGGCAAAACTTAACGCGGTTAGAAACATGTGCTGCTGCTGTTGCAGTTTCCATTGAACAGTCCCAATGAAATCAACCCCTAAATGGCCAGCTGAACTTCGTATACCACGGACAGGAATAAGACCATATGAAAAAAGACTTGAAAGTTTATGAATTGTCAGATGCAGACATGGAACGTCGTGCTGCATGCAGCCAGACTTTTTTAGAAACATTCCTCCCCTGCAGTGCAAAGTGGAGAGGTGCTTTTTACCGACGAATGCGCAATCTGTCACAGTTCATGCCAGACATGTGTTAAAGTAAAAACTTTATTACGCGACAGAGTTGGAAAGAAATCCACCGCACGTCATATTATGGGCTGGAATGTCAGGTCTTCATTTGTTTGGTCCTTATTTTTCTAACGGGCCAGTGAATACACAAACTTATTTAGAGATGTTGGAGGTATGGTTAATACCACAGCTTCAAGAGAAGGACCTCATGTTCCATTTTTGTGTAAAACACAAAATTTGTTGTCGAATAACAGTTTATATTTGTGTACAGTAGCTTTGTTAAATGACTAATAAATGCGGAAGATTTAGTAATAAAACTTGTACAAAATTTAATTCTGAGAAAATTAATGTAAATACAGCCAAAATTTTAAAAATCGTTTTTTTATTGACGCGAAAAATAGGCTGAAAATTTTAATATTATTTCTGTACCTAATAAAAATTCTTTTTAAAAACAAAAACGCTAATTACTGAAAATATTTTTAAAAGAAATATAAAATTTAGAAAATAAAATTTTAACTGTGTATGTTCAATAATTTACACAGTTAAAACGAATTAATTACGTAATACGAAATAGTAACAGTTCTAGGAATTATTTTATCCTATTGCATAAGAAACCACGAACTTTACTCCTTAATTTGGGTCCTAAAAATTACTCTAGGAGTTCTTTTTACTAAAAGGCTGAAATCCGAGCGAAATCTTTTGCTAGCGTAACTCGAAAACAAAGCGCTTCCAGACCTATGTTTACGTGAACGTTTTTCATTATTTTCATCAGTAGAATCTGTCCTGAAAGTTTCTCCGTTTCTTCGTGGGGCACTCTTTATATAATCATTTCGCAGAACTTTTGCTTAATAAATATATAATTAAAAACATTTTTTTTAATTTTAAATTGAAGAAAGATTTTTTCCATTTCATTGTTTTTTTCGATAAAAGCTATATCAGTTCCTGATTGGTGTACTAAATTTAAATTGGCATAGTAATAGTACGCACGTAATCTTTATTTTTAAAATTCTGTATTCCTCCCAATTCTCATATATGGCTTCATACTGACAGAAGTTCTGTATCTTGAACTATACATTAATTGAAATCTCAAACGAAATGAAAATGATGACAAACCTGTGGTTGCATACCCTTTTTTAATTATTATCTAGAATGTATAATTACAATAAATTACTATCCTTCGCCCAGTTTGATTCCACGTTTCCTAAGTATTTGGCTGTGCCTAGTTTTCTATATTAACAAAATATGTTGTATCCGATCAGTATACTCGCGTACCTTCGGTTGATAGTTTGTGCCTGTTGATACATTACCGTCGAAACGCGTCACGATGTCCCAACAAATCCCTTACATCAACAATGACATTACCCTTCATCTATATGTGCTTTATACAAAAATATTTCTTCAACCATCTCATTCACGATTTATTAATCGTATACTAATTTTAGATTATCGGAGAGACAAGAACGGAACCGGTGTAGTAATTATATTTCATTATAGTATAAATTTCATATCTAAAGTATTATTTCCCATTGTACTCATACTATTAATTATTGTTCTTATTTTTAAATTTCTTGTCATCTTATTATTCCGTCCCTTTTAGAAATTTTATACTATACAGTTTTCTGAAAAAAAAATTAACGTGACGAATACACAACTGTATCGTGTAATTAAATAAATAAAAACGTTTGTACGATAAATTTAAATGTATTTATAATAAACAACGGTTACAATATTGTTTAATTACTCGAATCTAAAATAATCCGTGAGTGTTTGTTGTACTTTTAATTAGCTTTAACGATGATTAAATGAGTTTTGCCTTATTTAACCTATTTAATTATGAGAAAAGTTTCTGACTATTACGCAGTTACAGTCATCATATATTTCTCGAGAAAATTATTTGACTCGGTACCTTGTATTTTTATGGTAGATGAGATTTCAAAATAATATTCCGTTATAGGTGTTTCCGCAAATGTTAATGCAACAGTAAGGTATTTACTAACTTTTAATATGTAACAGATACAGTTGGATGTGGATTAAAAACATTGGATTATAGTGTGGTTAAAAATAACACTGGCTGAAAGTTAATGTTTTTCAATCAACGAACTATTGTAACGTACGATAACAAAGATTTAATCGTATTCAGAATGTTATGCTTATGGTAATATTTTTAAGTTGTATGATTCATCTGTATTTACCTATTTAATCGAATTTTAATTTTAAACTGTAGACCACTGAAATAATCACATTTCATGTAATTTTTACAAAATTATTCATTTTGTGTATTATATACACAAATGAAAGTATATGTATATATATTTATATTTGTGTTTAATTCTTTTATAAATATCTCTTATTTATTAACTTCGTTAATAAATAATTAATAGTGATTTTAATTTATTTGAAAAAACCCTGGTAAAGTATTGCATGACTTTCCTGGCTGTTAGTACTAAAAATGTAGTTAGAACAAAAAAAAAGGTGGAAAATAAATATTAAGAAAAACTTTTCTAAAAATATTCATATACCGGTTGTTTAAGAAATTTGCTTAAGTAAAGTTTTTTTTTCTAAATCTAACATCCCTGTCAATAAAGGATAAAAAAAAAATGAAATTTTTCAAAAACTTTTCTGCTTTTAGGTCCGGGATCTATAATTTTTTTAGAAATTGTCGGCATTTCTTTATAGCATTATATATGCAGTATATATTTTCAAAAAAAATTAAAAATATTTAAACCGAAGGGAGACAGAGCAAAAGAACAAAAAAAAAGTTAGGGTTGATTTTTTAAAAAAAATATTTTGGATTATTTATATACATACTTTTTTTTTCTAAATGAACTAAGTGGATCCTAAATCTTAAAGTTTTGCAAAAAATCCGATAACTCATTTTTGACAACCTCTATACTTTCGCCTTTAAGCTAGTTATGTTCACCAGGAAAGTAAAAATGTAATATTTTTTTTTACATTCAGCAGAAAAGGAAAATTTTATGAATTTATTTCTCCTAATTTGTAATTTATGTAATTTATAATGTAAAAATAGTTTGGTTATCCTATTATTTCTGTTTAGATTATTGTACTATTTATTTACTAGTAGATTAAAAATTATTAAACATTCTTTTTATGTAATTATTAAAATTTTATATTACTCTTAAAATTTTCTTCAAAAATCTTATGACTTTTTTCTTTGATATTCTACGTTTAAAAATTAAGATTATATCTTTGTTTACCGATTTCTCGTTCGTGTTCCAAGTTGATTAGGTTAAATTACAAAACCTTCTTTGGTTTATAACATTTGAATTTATTAAAAATATTTTAAACCTTCTGTACTTGCATGTATATTACTAACATTAATGTTTTTATTATTTTTATTTTTTTTTACATTTTGTAAATGTGAATTGTGCTTTTTAGTATGTTCGTGCAAAATTGAATATTAAAGGCGAACCGTAAAATAAATATTTTACATTAATTTTATAACCTTGCCTGATAGTTTATCATTAAATTTATCTTTTGTCATATAAATTTATTAGCGTTTAAGTGAAATTGATTTGTGTTCAATTTACGATAATACACCATTTTATGGTGTATACATTTTTTCTTTTTTTTTTTAATGAAAATTTAGTTCCTAAGAAGAATATTGTAATTATTTTTTTTTTCAATTAAAATATTTTTTACCCGATTCCAAATGATTATGTTTAAATTTCGACGTAAATTGAAGAAACAAAAAAAACCGGATTTTAGGGAATTTTTTTTTGTTTTATTAGTAAGATAATGGTTCCCGTTTTTTTTTTATCGAGTGAAAAGTAATTATTTCAGTTTTACGAATAATAATTTTTTTTAACTACTAAAATTAAAAAAACAAACTTTTAGCATTTCTAATACACAAAATGTTTGTGAAATTGATTCAAAAAGTTTTTATCGAAGTGATTTCTTGCTTAGTAATAATTATAAACAGATACATTGGATTTTTTTTTATATCATAAATTTATACTTATCCAAAAAAAACACGTGATTAAAATATTTAAAAATGAGTTAACCGAAATTTTCGTTAAAATATTAATAAATGTGGAAGTTTTTCGTTTTCCAATTTCATAGTTGGATTATACTATTATTAAAATATTCCAGTAACCGATTTTTTTTTTATACTGAAACCTTACAAGTTTTATTGCAAACAGAATGACAAGACAACTTGTTTCTTCAAATAGGATTTCAAATAATCAACTTATATCGGAAATTGGTTAGAGAATAACGATTTTTATTAATATTCAAGATGAAAATAAAGTGTAGATTGAAACCATTATATTATGCTACTCGTTTTATTCAAAAAAAATTTCCCTAGAATTAAAGTAACTTCTGAAAAAGGAACATAAATCCGAACCGTTTGAGAGGGGTTTTTTCTGATGGCAAAGTATAAAATTGAATAAAAATTGATCCGTTGTTTTTTCTGCAATGGTAAAATCGTTTAGAAGAGAACCATACGTACAATTATTGATTTTAATTAAAAAGATAAATAAATAAACATCCATGTTTTTAAATTTTCATAATTGAAAGACCTTTAGGTCGTTTAAGTCTGTAAAATATCGAATCGAATATCCTTATGATCTTATTATTTTTGTTTTTAAATTTAAATAAATTAATCTTTAATGAAATAGTTAAAAACAATTTATTTACTTATTAAAAAAAAGGCATATGTCTCTTTAATTGTTAAATGAAGAACTGGAAGTGTAATGTTTACATTTTCAGACTTATATCTGCGTACATAACACCGAATCCCTTGATGCGGTTCATCAGAATTATTTTTATAGGTATCTTTTTTATAAAACGTACAAAAATGTGAGGCAATTTTAAATTCTGCGATTAATTTATAATAAAAACATGTAACATATATAAAAATTAAACACTTAATTACAACATACAGTTTACGTAAATTTGTTAATATTGTATCATACTATGCAAAATGGATGCACTGAGAGCTTACCTGAACGGGCTGACTGCAGACAACAAGTGCTTCGGCAGGCAGCGTGGAACACTTTATAAACTGCCCTTAAGTTAGGGGGGGGTGTGTGGTAGGTAGGACGCCAGTGCCGACTCGGCGCCTTGCTCAGTGCGCGCCGCGACGCTGCCTCGTCACGTCACCGTTGTGCGACGCCGTCCGTTGTATCTGTAACTTCAGTGTGCGTGCAATAATGTGTTTGTTGTTGTTGTTCTGTGCTGTGATAATTAATTAAATTAATCTATATATTTACTTTAAATGCAGAGTTTCTGTAAAGCTTGGTAAAATGTTTAACAACTAATTAATGTTTTAAATTGAGAAATACAAATCTATTCAAACATTTTTTTTGGACGTCGATAAAATGAATAAAAGAACTAATTATTTTGATATTATTTACTTATTAGTATTAAACCATGTAAATTCAAAAAAATATGTATATATATGTACATATTTTTTTTTTTTTTTTAATAATTATCGCTGTCTATCTTTCAGTTCCAAAAATTTTAGATTATTTTAAAAAGTAACATGTAATAAACCGTGTATTTTTTAATGAAAGTATTTTTTGTAAATCTCCTTCCTTCGTAATTAAATATTAAAAATAAAAATTTCAGCAGTTTTTTATTTTATTTAAATGATTTTTTCGTCTTAATTTTTCCTTACAATTCATATTTCAACAAATATTTCTACAATAACAGTAATTATTAAGATATTCCCTATTTAAAAATGTGTAGAAACTAATTTAAAAAAAGACGTAACATTAGAAAATATATATAATTAGATATATTAGATAATATATATAATTTCAAAAATTTTTAATTTACTTGAGCAGAATTTATGAAAATACATGACTAATTTGTTTTTTTAAATATATTGTGTTTTGCTTATTTCATTTTTTCCTAATTTAAATTTTTTTTTTATTTGAATATAGTTTTTTTAAAGAAGAAAAGCATTGATGTTTTTTTTATATTTAACTGAAATATTTAATCTTTGGTAATTTTCATATGTCAGTATTTTTATAGATAAATTAAATTTGAAAGAATATTGATATACTAATTTATTTATAACATTTTAATTTTCTCCGGTCATTATTTTGTCTAAATTTTCCGGTATTTTTTTTAGTTTGTTTCAGTTTTATTGGTTTATGCCTGTTCATTTATTTAAAATTATATAATTATCGTCAGCCCTAACCAGTATCTTAAGAAAAACCCGGGCGTGCTTCTAATTTCTACTAATAATACTAATGTACTTAATTGATTTAATTGTGTTAATTATATTTTTGTCTTTGGTTTTTCAAAAGCCAAATTGGAAAATATTTTATCAAGTTTTACATAAAACTCATTCGTTTTCAATTTTATTCTTAGTGTTTTTGTGAAATGGTGGTGATTTATGTGTGTATTTTTTTCTTTTAATTCTAAAGGCAATTATTTTGGTGAAAATAATTATTATTGTTTTCTTTATTTTTTTTAATTATAATTGTAATTTGAAACTGTTTTATAAATTAGGTGTACAAAATATTGTTTATTGTTTTTGAGTGATTTTTAATATTTACGATTTTACGTTAAAAATTTAAATGAAGTTAATTTTTGTTTTTGTCACCTGTAATAAAATTTTGTACAGTTTTCATATTTATAAACCATTTTCTTTTGTTTTATCGATAATCTTGAAAATGTATTTACCAAAATGATTTTTGAAATTTAATCAAAATATGTTATAAAATATACTGAATTCATATTCTCATTTTATCTTTTAATGTATGTTTGTACCTTGTAAACTTCTTAAAAATTTCTGATGCGGCACGATCCTGTTTTATTCTATCAAGATTAACCTGTATATATAAAAATAAGTCTAAATTAAGAGAAATTTTTTTTTTTTGTTTAAAATGTATATAATTGTGAAAGTATTAAAATATTATGGTAAGGCATGTCTTTAATAGAATTTTTTGAATCTGAACATTTTTACTTTTCGTCGAAAATAATTTTTTTTTTTTTTTAGTTTTTCTTTTTTGTAAATACTTCCGATACGATTACATTTGTAATAAATATTTTCCATTTTGCCCTAGATTTTTTAACAAATCTTACATGAGTTACATGTTTGTATAATTTATATATATAATAGTTAAATAAATTTAGTAATGAATTTGAATTTACGTAATTAATATTTGGCTATCATTTAGGAAAAACTGTGTTTTTCTTAATGTATATAACAAGAAATATTTTTTGAAAGAGATCAGATAATATTAAAAATTATCATATTCGTTCCATAAATTTAATTAAAATTTATTTTTTTATTAGTTAAAATCTCCTTTTTTTTATTATTGAAAACTACTGTAACAAATAAAAACTAAGTTACAATTTTTTATGGTATAAAATTTTTCTGAAGGTATACATAACAGTATATGAATGTATGTTATAATTTTTGAAAATTATGTTAATTTTAAATCATTTTTACATGTTTTTTTTCGAATATATCTTTGAAACCGCGTATATGTTTACATGTATATTACTGAAATTCCTTTTTATGGTTTTTATTTGTGACAGGTTTTACCGTACTTGTTTTTTATTATAAGATTATATATAAATTTTCTATGTTAATAAATGTAGAATTAAGTATTTGTTTTAAATGTGAGGAGTTTATTTACCGATATAATTAACATGTATTTTTTTTTTCATAAGTTCATGTTAGTTTATTTTTATACATACGTACTGTTCGGTGATCTGTGATATAATAGTCCTTTTCAATTAATATTGTAATGTATTTTATTAATTATTTTTCATTTCTGTATTTTTTTTAATCTTTTTGTAATTTAGTTAATGAAAATTTATAATGTTGGAAATTTCGTTTCAATTTATAGCAGATTTTTATAGAAAATATTTTCTGTGTTTTTAAAATGCATTATGTAGTTAATACAAAATGATTCTATCTCTTGGTACTCGTAAAATAATTTCAAGCGTCATTCTTTAGAATGTCATCGTAGCGAATAAAGCTATCATTCTCATTAATATAGAGTAATATTTGTGGTATATTGTATTTGATACTGTTTATTGATTATTCTATTCCGATGAAGTATTTGTTCAGCACTTCTATTTATACCAGACATATTTATTTACTAATACCTAAGTTGTAATTTACTGTATTTATAACAATAAAAATTATCATTTTTCTCTAAATAGATTTAAAGTATTGTAATTATAGTAAATCAATTTATTAGTTACGTATTAAAAACTGATTTTTAGGTTAAGAAAAATGAAAAATTTAGCAGCATTTTCAACAAAAAAAAGAATAAAAATGTGTAAACATTTTCTTTTGAGTATCGTGCATCTGATCTTAGTATTGTGCTCTTTAAACGGAAATTAAATGTTGAACATTCATTAATCATATTGTATCGTTTTTTAAAGAATTCTTTAGTGTTGCAGAGTACAATAATCTTCTTTTTCCAAGTTTTCTTTAACACATAAACCTGGATAGAAGGGTAATTTTACATCACAAGAAATCTATCTAGCGTACTTTCATAAGCCTGCAAATGAATTTATACTTTTTAAACTTTCGGCAATGTGAATAAATAATAAGAGTATAAGAAGACAAAATTTGTTTGGCGGATATAAAATACATGAGTAATCCTAATTTTAGGCGGTATGAGTTAAAATTATTATTAATTAAACAAAAAACCAGACCGTTAATTGTACTCATTACGTAGAATAATTATGAAAAACGAACAAAAAGTCGTTAAACAGGTTTTTATTTTTTTTACAGATATATTTTCAGAATACAGTAAGTTAATCTGTGATATGAAATTTAATATAACTTCTAAATTTTTATGTGGTATTGAGGTGGTTGTTAGTCTTAACAAAGTGGATGCCATTGAAGTCACCATGTCATTTAGTCTACACAGGCATCCGATATTTCATAAAATGAAAAAAGGTATTAAATACCGCTGAATAACTTAATGTATTTTTAAAAAATGCCAGTAGGAAAAGAAAGACAGCCTATTTTAACAATATTTTGTTCGTTTTTCATAAGTATTCTAGGTAGATGTGCGTATACAATTAGCAGTCGGGGTTTTTTTTAATAATTATTTTATTTAGCGCTTTCTTGTTGTTTTCGTCACTTTACCGTTCAGTTTATTAGTCATCTACTTACTATTAAATTGAATTGTCGTTTTTTCAACAAAAAACCCAAAAAATATGTAAATTGTTATTTTGGAAACGTTGTGCTACTTAAGTAGAAATTCAAATAACAACAGTTCAATGCAACAGATACCGGCAACGTACAGCGCGCAGGCGGACGTTAGGCGCGATGCGTTTCCGCTTCCTTTTGCCGAGCACATTTTTCGTCTATAACTAAAGACAAATGAATTTTTTGAAAAAAAAAAATCACTTGAGGCAAAAAGTGTTTTTTTAACGTTTTATGGAATACCATAAATAAAATTTAAAATAACGCATGTTATACGCTAGCCACGATGCATTCCTTCTTCCTTTTTCTGAGCAAACGTTTCGCTTATATCTAACGAACAATGAATTTTTCGAAAAAATTACTAGAGGCAAACGCTGTTTCTTTTTTATCTTTTTATAGAATACCATTAAAATTTGAAAGTAACTAATTTTGTTTAATTTTTTCTCCCAGTGTAGCGTTCCCCTTTTTTGGCTAAGACAATTTAAGATAGTCTATTTGTGAAGCTACAGAAGGGAAAAAATATACTTAACAATTAAACTTATTATCATTCCTCCCCAGTCGGGTAAAAATGTAGCTTTTTTTTACATGAAACAAAGAATTTCATAAAAAAAGCTGTTTAATTATTAAAAATTTTTTCCACAGTTTTATATGCATCAGCTAAAAAAAAGGTAGCAAAAAAGAATTAATTTTTTTTAATTTTGAAGGAAGTTTTTTGTTGCTATTTAACTTCATAATTTCCTTGTCATATACATAAAATATAAAAGCAAAAGCAAAATATGCCATATATATATATATATATATTATAAAATAAATGTTCACAGCGAGAAAGTTGCTGTATTAATCTTTTAATATGCTTAATGTATCTTATATCTCTGTTGACGCTCATTTACTAAGTGCACAACCTGTCTGCGAGAAATGAAATAAAGATGTTAGCGTCTGTAACTTAGCCGACAAACAAATCTAACTTTCAGTTAATCTAAATATTTATGCAATTTTTACATTATTTAGAAGATTTACTACCTTTTAACTTAAAAGTGGTATTATAAATTTACATTAAGAATGTGAATTACGTAGAATACGTATAATTTCTGTTTTAGTTTAAGAAATATTTTTAACACCTTTTTATGGTAACATTTTAAACAGTTTTGTAGAAATGTCTAACTGATGTTAAAAACGGACCTGATATTTACTTCCGGTTTTTTATTTCATCAAATATTTGATGATAAATTCTGAGGAAGCACCGTTTATTTTTATTTATTTATTTTTAAATTGCTGATAAAATAATTATTAGGTATTTTCTTAATTTTCTACTAAAGATTCTGAGTTTAATTTTTCCTCAATCTTAAATTGTATTTTTCCATTTAGTAGAAATCACATTCTAACTTAGAGATGTATTAAATTTAAAGTATTTTATCTGAAAGCTAATTTTTTTTTTTTAACCAATAGCAGTCACATTATTTTTTTATTAAAGTAATTTCACTTCAACATCATCATTTATTATATGAATTGTGCCACAATCACTCGGTGAACGTGGCTTTTTTACATTCGATTTCTTTTCAAAAATAAGAATATTTAAAAAACCTGTTTTTTTAAATATTTTGATTTGTTGTTATATCATCAACAATTAAAGTTATTACCGACTGATCAAGATTTGTAAACGTAATTGTTTGGTAAATGTGTATTCTTGAACAGATTTTGGACGACCATTCCTGAGACGTATGGGTTAATAGAACTCCAACCACCAAAGAACACCGCTATCTACGATTTAGTATTCAAATCTGTATAAAAACAACTACTTTACTAGGATTTGAACCTTAGAAATCTAGCACTTTGAAATTAGCTGATTTACGATAACGAGTTCACCACTAAAAAATATCACCATAATTTTTTATTGTTATTCCTTACATAGATATGGAAAAAAATTTAGACTTTCATTCTAAATTTACTCATTTAGAATTATGATGGGAGTTAATTCTAACATTAGATTTCATTTATCCTTTGATTTTTCTCTGATTTTAGTCATTTTTTATTGTTAGTAATGCTTTATTTGAATACTAAATTGTATAAGTAATATATTGTAAGAAAATGTTGAATCAATTATTGATTATAAAACCAAATTTTTATTTAGAAAACTGCCATGTAATCATTCATAGTAAAAATTTAAGTTTCTTATTTCGCTTTATTTATTGATCATATTTAATAATTTCAGTTTTGTAAAGCATTGAGAAGGATTAAGTTCTTTCGAACTGTAACGTAAATAAAAAAACGGAGGTAAAAAGAACAATTTTTTTTTCAATGTTTTGATTTTTTGTTTTTTGTTCATTTATCATTATTTTACTAGTCATTGTCATTATTTTCGCTCTTATATTTGTGGTTTAAATTCCATTCCATTAATTAATTAGAAACAACTTAATTATTCTTCGTAATCCAACTAATTAAACCCAAAAACCCATGTAATTTTCATTTCAATTATTGTGTTATTTTTATCGTATTTTTTGTTTATATTTCACTGAAACCACGTTTTATAATTACCGTATAAATTTGTGTGCGTGCGTACTTTATTTGAGCGGTATTTCTGCAAACAAAAATGTTTTTTTCATTGAAATATATTTTACTTACAGTCTATTATTATTATTATATTGTATTTAAATATTTGAGTAATATAAATATTTATTTTAATTTTTACAATTTTTTCGTTATAGGATAATTTTGTACGAGTAATAAATATGCTTTTATTCAATTAAAATATAAGTTTTTATTTATTTTTCAAATTAATTATTTAGCATATGAATGATGATTATCTATTACCAGACAAAAATTGATTTATTAGATAACGTAAATTAATGTGACATTTAAAATAACTTGAATTTTAATTATCTTATCGTACAATATATGTTGTAATTTGTTACATTTTGTCCGTATTCTAGATAATGATGGCCTTAAAACAGGTTATTATTTTAAATTTTGCTAGTAAGCATTCCTCAGAATTTTATTGTAATTTACATTTGATTTTATCTTTAATTCAGATGGCAGGTCTTTATATTCCCCATACATATCGTGTTATATATAAATATATTATTGACGTATTCTATAGTTTTTAATGTAATATTTTTTATTAAATGATAATATATTTTAAATTAATTTTCCGTTTTTTGGTTTGAATATTGAATGTTTTATACATATTTTTAATTTTTGTTTCTATCCTTTTAATCTCATGTAATGTCTTTTTTACATTGACTTCGAAAATTTTTTTTTACATTTTGTTTTCGTTATTAGCGGTTAAAATGAGTACCTTCTTTGTCGGCAGACCTGATACATTCTTTGTTTTTCTTTCTTCTATTCTGAGTTGGTGAGGTAATATTTTGTTTGAATGTTGGTGAAAAATAAAAATAAAATATAAGTCGTTTGACATATATTTCACTAAGATCCTGAGGAAATATTTAGTGAGTTGCATAACGTTTGGTTTCTTAAACGTTCATGCTTTCTTTCTGAATAATTTTTCTTTAAAGGATAGATTCTATTTTTACGATTAGGACATTTTATATACTGTGTGTATATATATATTATAATAATAGTAATAAACTTTTAGTAATAATATTACAAAAAATTTCTTAATTCTTTTCCACCAACAAAAAATAAATCTCCCCTAGCCCAAAGAAGAAATATTAGATTTTTTTTGCATGTGTAATTAATTTCCCACTATACAAGAATAAATAACCAGTGCCTAAAAGTATTTCAACTCTGTTTTCAGTTTTTACTTTCCCGTGTAGCACTATAGCAGAGCTTTAGAAGGGAAAGTATTGCAATCGGTCCAATTTGGGCATACGCAGTTTTCACCGGAACTTTGCGTTTTGACACCTAAGGAACCCAAAAACCGGATGGAAATTTTCCGGATGTTCCGGTGTCGCCCTCTAAATCATCTTATATCTCCAGAACTACCCCGCCGATTATGACCAAACTTGGCCAGATTACTTCTATTTATGAGGCATTGATTCCGTTAAATTCTCAACCTAAATGGTCAAGAGGGTGAGGTTGTAGAGCAAGGTCACTCTCAGTATCTCGAGATTTCGCTAATTATGGTTTTACTTTTCTTTGGCACATTTGTTAACAATTAAAAAATAATGTTTGCAAATTTTTTTCTTGCAATATTGCATCCCACCCCAAAAAATACTTTAAATAAACTAGTGACTAAGTGGGTATACTGCGTCAATTGTACCCCCTCTCACCAGATGGAGGGCTAGTGTACCATTGACGTATATAGCTGCTGTAGTCGACTGCTGTTTTGTGACGTCACAGGTGAGGGTGTAATTAAATAAATGAATAATATTTAAAGTGTAAAAAAAAAAATATTTAAAATGGCCAGTAGTACCGTCAACCCGCGCGAATAAAATGCAGTATGCGAGCGCGCTTTAGTTTGAATTATTGAATTAAATAAACAAAAAAAATATTATATTTGAATAAAATGATAAATATTTTAAATTAAGTTGTATATGTATGTTTGTGCAAACCGTGCATCAGAAAAAAGCCGCATGACGGGAAAGTCCTACAACTGTGTTGTCAAGTTTTTATTTTCTGTTCACTTCACTGTAAAAACATGTATATATATTTTACAGTGATGTTAACAGAATATAAAAAAATAATATTAATTTTCTTACTATTTTTTTTTCATAACGTAAAACCCACTTATACAGTTAGTAAATTACATAAAAAGCGCTACACTTGAATGTTTAGTTTCGATGACAGTTTTAAGTATTTTCAATTGTATCACACTAAAAGGCTTTTTCGTGCAATATTAACATAACACCTATGTATTTGGACCGGTGTAGAGATTATGTGAACGTTCTTTCACTATTGTAATCCCCCATTACCGTGCGTCTTTCTCATACTCTACTAAAATTAAATCTATTCCATTGGTTCCTCTTCATTGTAGTTTTCTCCTTGACATTTTTTTATTCTAATAACGTTTGACCTGCAATATCTGTACCGTTGGGTTTTTACATTCTTGTCATTTCTAGAATTATTCTTTTACTACTAATTGATTTGTTTTTGAAAATTTCTATATTTTCTGTACATTTCTATATTTTATTTAAGAGATAAAACGAAAATCAGTTTATAAATTATGTTTTTTTTTATAAAAATCATTGTATATTTATTTTTTATTTTAATAATGAAAAACTATATGTTATATAAATATAAATCCATAACATTCGTATTAATTATTGTAATTGCTTCACTGTATCACGTTTTAAATATTTGAATTGGTAACTCTTTGTATTCTAAAATATAAATTTGAAAAAAAAGCGGTTGGAAATATTTAAAAATGTTATATCCATTACGCTACTTTGTATAGATAGATGTTTATTAATATCCCATCCACCTCCGCCCACTGTAAAAAAATAAATAAATAAAGGAAGTTATAGAAACCATGCAAAAACTTTTTTTCTGTCGGTATTTATTTAAATATTTATGCTAAAGATATTTTTAGTGACTTTTTTCCTTGCTAAAAATCCCATTTACGTGTTAGAACAATAGTTTTATAGAAAACTTTAAAAAACTTCATTAGGGTTGTTTAAATTTCAGAGGTTGTACAGCAATAAAAAAATATATTTCATGTACGTTTTAGTCCGTTTTATAAAATTTGATCATTTAAATGGATAAATATTTACAACCGTAAATTTAATGAGTTAAATTACCAGCGAATACATTATAGTAATTGTCTTCGTAATTCAAGAACGAAAACAAAATGATAGAAGTTACCGACTGACGTTTGGTAACATTAAAATTTATTTATTAAAACTTATTTTATATTTCAAAAAACGTAGATTAAGAAATTTTTTTCTTACTAAAACTTGTTTTACAGTAAAAAAAAGCAAACGCCCAAAAATATTAAAATACAAGTATTAAATTTTTGTTTCAGTGAAATAATGCAATATTTTCTTCTTGTAATTTAATTTTTTTTTTCAGTGAGATTTCTTATTTTTTCTTAATGTGAAGTTCTTATTCAAAACGCGCAAAAATTTATATCGTCTCAGTATATTTAATCTTACATCATACTCATCTATTCTAAATTTAAATCCTTGCAATCAGCGATATATGTTAACAGAGTTAGAAATTAGACTTTATGAAAATGTTTTATTAATACTTTTTTTATAAAATAAGATCATACCGCTCGTTCGAGGTTTTAATTATTTTCAAGTAGTATACCCTTAATTATTGGTATTAATTAATAGCGTTAAAATTAATTAATTTTAGTTTGTAAAAATATGGAAAAATAAAATGATTACAAATAAATTAATAGAATTTGAATTAACTTTCACTGACACGTTTAGTTGAAACTGTTTAAATGGAGATGACTTGAAGTATTATGCTTTTTAACTATTTTTTTAAATTCACTTAGCAAAAAAATTCACGGGCAGCCGTGGATAAAAGAAATTAAATGTGTACATTTGATATCGCATATTGTTTAACATTTTACGTGTATTTTCATCATTAACACATAAGTTTTAATGATGTGATCACCAGCTAACGTGTAGCAGTGCGGACGTGTTTTAATTGTGGCCGTCGATAAGTTTTCGTTTTTTGTGCGTTTTGGTTTCCGTTTTCTAGTTGTATTTTTTGTCCTTTTCCTGTTTTGTGTTCTTTTTAGTTTCTTAGGTGTTTCATTTAGACTAATTTTATTTATTTCAATGCGCGTTGCTCTGGACCAGCTCCAAGCTGTTTCCCATAGCAACGGCGTTTCGTCAAATATAAGCAGCAACATGTTACCTCATGTGAACTTTGCCCTATCAAATAACCGACTAAAATGTTCGGACAGGGACCCTACAAAGCCGGCGCCATATAAGTTAATTAGAGTTGGTATTATCGACAACGTGGTTGACGTATCAGGAATGGACATGAAGGTGACATTGCAGACCTTAACACAAAAACCCTCCCTGCCACGCAGTTTTTTTTTTTTTTTTTTTTTTTGCTTGGCGAAAAACGCTCCGGCGTTGTGATCGCCCGAACATGATGTATTTGCTTAAATAAACGAAAACAAAATAAAAACTTAAAGTAGAAAGTTAAAAACAAAATCAGAACAAACGAAAATATTAAAAACAAAAAACTTAATGTTAATTTTTTTTTGGGCGAAAAACATTTTCATGTTACCATCGCTCGGAAAACAAAAATATGGATATTAAATTAAAATATAAATTTAATAAGACAACAACGAAATTAAAAGTAAATAAGACGTAAAGTAGAAATCTAAAAACAAAATTAAAACTCAAATCGACATATTAAAAACAAAGACAAAATTAAAAAAACTGAAACTAAAATGTTAAATACAAAATATACAACTACCGTACAAAAATGTTTAAGAAAACTATAAAAAAGTTTGCAAAAACTAATAGCTCGTAAAAACAAAAATACCCGGTTCAAAAACTCTTTATTATTGCCCAGGGTTTGACAAAAATTCCTGGGCAATTTAAATTTACGACGCAAGGCGCAGTACCTCGCATGGCAGTACCTCGCATAAAAGGTCAGTTGGCAGGCCGGTGAAATCCGGTGGCGAAAAAAGGCCAACGAATACATTATACAGAACCTACAGACAAAAATTATACATTATACAAACAAAAACGCTGCGAAAAATACTAAACATACCCTGGTACATAAGCAATAGCCTCATGTATAATGAATGATCTTCAGTTGCTAACCGTTCGGCAGGAAATCTCTCTGGTTAGCCTACGTTATCAAAATCGTTTGGATCTGTACCCGAATTATTTGGCGGTCAATTTATTGGATAATACGATCAGTGATTTTTCAAGATTGCTGAGGAACAATATTCTTGGTTTGCCTTATCGTTTCAGTTAGGTGACTGTATGGTCTAGCTGTACGGAGTGCTCGTATATTTCATTTCGTTGTTATCGTTAAGTCACCCAGCCTTTGGGTCTGTCCCTACTTATTGTTAATTCGAATAGATCTTATTTATTTATTGTTCAATTATCTTGCTGAACAGATCGTAAAGTTGCTGTCGTAATAAAAAAAAAAGAAGCATTAACACGTATGTACGTCATCCTTTTTAATACGTAGAATATGTATTTATAAATCATTTGACAGAATTCGAGGATTAATTGTAATTAATGACTGATTATTATTGTCTGAGTCATACAAAAATCTTTTCCTTTTCATTTACGCCATCCTTCTCGAATATTTTTATTGTCAATAGTAGTGATAACCTCCCGTAAGAAAGTCGTGGTGATGCTGCATCGTAGTTTCAACTAAACGTGTCATTGAGTGTGTTTGTTTTTCGTAATTTATTTCAAAATTGATATTTAATTATTCATCTTGTTTAAAGTTTAAACAAAATTTTTAATTATAATATCGTATTCAGGTTCTTTGTAAATTATAAATTTCCCTTAGTAAATAAAATTGAATTCATGTAAGTTCTATCGAAATTAGGTCAAAAGGTAAAACTTAGTGTTTTAGTTTTGCTTTGTGCTTCGTATTGTTTGATATTATATTCTTTGTTAAGATTATTAATTATTATCTCAATTGAGATATGTATTTACGATCTATTAATGTTTACGATTTCTATTAATAAAGAATTTTCTTAATAAGTAATTTATTTTACGTTTTATTTTTCCATAATAAATTTTTTTCTTGTTTTGTATTACGTATATATGCATAATGAAACTTTTTCTAAAGTAGGGTTAAAAATTTCACAGCATATCTTCTTCTAGCATCTATTCTGGTCCACTATTTAACGTATAAATGTATAATCTGCATTACATTATCGTATGCATTATTAAATATCTTGTTCTACTTTTGACACCAATTTGTTATTTTTACTCCAGAGTTCACAGGACATTTAAATTTCATCTACTTCAGATTTGTTTTTGTCGTTCCATTAAAAAGTCATTATTTGTTAATGATATTTTTTTATATTAAAAGAGGTTATTTAATATTTTTAATTCTTTGCTTAAGGAAAGTCTTCGTTGTAGTCGCATATATTTTATTTTACAAGATTTTTATTACCATTTATCATTAAATATGGAAGAGCGCATTTTTATTTTATCTCAAAATTAAGAACCAAAGCTTTGTTTATTTCAGAATCATATGTGATCAGTATGAAAAATAATATATTTTTTTCATAACATTATGCGCACAAATTGATTTTATTAAATATAATATCTTTTAAGCAGAATCATTTCTTTTTGTGTTTAAATCATTCTTCCCCGGCCTACCGGACGATGCTGTTAAAACCTCAATCAGTTTTTCATATTTTAGTAACTGTTACACGGCTGCGTACTTTTAAATATTGCTGTATTTATTTATTTATTATTCAATTTTGTGTTCATTTATGTATTCTATCTTATAACTCCTAGTCGCATTGAGAAATATCTGATCGCTTGACATCAATTAAATGAACTTTATTTTCGTATGACTTGAAAATTCATTTTGTTATAATACCTTTAAATTCACTGAAAAAAACAGAAGTTGGGTAATTCCACTGTTTATTTCTAAATATAGAAGAGAATTACTGGATGTAATTTTCTTCTTGTCTTACTAGTTGTTGAAGTAAGGTGAAATCGACTTGTTTCAATTGTGAATACCGCACCGGAAAATCTTTGTTATTCATTTTTATAAACGATTACTCCCCATAGTTTATGATAAGTTTCCAAAAAGAAATCCCCTACTGTCTTTCTTACACGGCTGTCAGAACCTACCAATGTTTTTCGAATACCCCATTAAATAAGTATTATTTCAAAACTAGTCAATAAAACCGTCTCGTTTTAAACCGACATTAGAAAAAGAGGGAAGGAAGAAACTGAATGGAGGTGACTGCTATAGAGAAACTTGTGACTGCTTTTTACTGCTCCCTGATTGTTGGGTTGTTCAGTTTATTTTTTGTTACGATTTTATATTTTTGTTTTTATTTTATTTAAGAATAATATTTATCTTTTATCCAACTTTATAATTATGATACGATTTTTTTACTTAATCTCTTGACAATTTTTTTATTAGTTTTAAATAAGTGTAGTTTTTAATCAATTTTTTGTTTTAATTTACTTTTAATCCTGAGGGGTTTTATTTTTATTCTCTATTATGAAGGAAAATTAAAGTTTTTTTTTTAAAACTTTTATTTACAGTCGCATCAACAATTAGTCATTAACGACTAAAGCAACACTATCATGTAGTGTTACATAAAAAAAAAAAAAAAAAAAAATCATAACAAAAATAAAGAATAAACATAGAGAAGTAACAACAACAAATACAAACAAAAATACACAAATCAGACAAAAATCACTATAATCATATTCTTCATTCCACGGTAGGGGAGGAACCGCAAATAAAAGATGAGGTTAAGTGTGATTAAATGAGATTCTGAAAATATTTTTAAAGGTAAAGAAATACTCCTTGGATTTTCTTTTTTTTATAATTTTCAGTTAACTAATGAAATACGATATGTTAATGAAAAAAGTATTACTTTTATATGAAATATTATGGCTATACAAACATATAACAAAAATTATAATTTTTAACTATTATGTCTGCTTCAGAAATCTCAAACATAATTTTTGTAATAAAATTATAATAAATTAAATTTTAAATAAACTTCTTATCTTTTAAAATCATGATAATGAGCGCATATTTTATCGTGAATGGAACGACTGATTTTAAGAATGAAATTTTTATTCAAATTATTTTCTTAAGGAATGAATTTTTTTTATTTTGAATACGTAAATTTTACCCAGACTTATTCCGGATCGATATATATGAATAAATTAACAAATATAATCCACCTTACCAGCATGTTGATATGTACTCTAGATCTTTCGGCTTACTTGGAAGCCATCATCAGGAATTAAAATTAATGATTAAAGTCAAAAGTTTAAAAAATCATAGTTAAAATTTAAAAAGTCACGACTGTCTCGGTCCTATTCGTATACTCAGTATACTAGTAGTAGTACTAATTTTAACTATGATTTTTTTTAACTTTTGACAAAATATATTAATTTTAACTTCTGATTATGGCTCCAAGTAAGCCGAAAGGTCTAGAATGCATATCAGCATGCGGGTAAGGAGGATTATATTAATTGTTAATTTATTCATTTAACATATCAGCGGTACCATGTTTGAAAAATTATTATATATATATACACTGTATGTTAGGTAAATCACATTTTAAATAGAAATTTTGAAACAACTTTAGAGTTAAGAATATAGTGGAGTACCTCGAACAAAGAAAACTGAATTTTTAAAAAAGTTTTATTTTTATTATTTCACTTAGACATAGATGTAAATTTTAAATAATAGGTGAGCGTTTCCAAACATTGATCTGTGTTTATCCAAATTTATCGTTTGATTCTTACCGTATTTTAAAGCAACCGATAAAGGCTCTCAAATACTAAAAATAAGCATTAATTTGTAAATCTCTGATAAAAATTTTTTGCAAAAGTTGAATCTATTACAGATCAACACAAATTAATTAAAGCATGCTGAATTCTGTTCAAATACGTTGCTAGCATTCATTCATGTCAAATGATTTTTCCTCAAACGTTTCCGTTTGTACTGTTAATGTTTATTTTTTAATACTTTTTAATTTGTTTTTTTTAAATTTACCATCATATAATCTTTCACCATAGTCGCTTATAACTTTATATTTTCAAATTCTTTGTTTATTATGTAAAACTTCTTTTTACCTTCCACACATCCTCCTATTACCAAATTAACTTTCATTCGTCACAGACCAACCTAGTTTGTCTCTGTTTCTATTCGTCTTTAATCTTTTTGAATTTTAGTTGACTCACTTACTTTTTATATCTATCACGTTTCAATGGCTTCTATTTATTCTTATATATTGTCTCTATAAAACCCTATTGTTCATGTTTCACTGCCAAAAAGTGATATACTTCATACAAATATTTTGAAAGAATTTCTTTCTAATTCTTTGATCCGTATTTGATACTACCTGAATATATTTTTCGTTTTCTTGCAAGTTATCCTTGATTGTACCAGTCTACTTTCTATTTCTAAATTATTTTATTTATATTTTGTAATTTTTGTTAGTAAAATAGTTTCCTGCTTCTTGTTTATTGTATTCTTTTATCATCCCTTCTGTCACAATTCATTATTTTTGTTTTAATCCTATTTCTTGATGTTCTCTGTTAGCAATAAATCTGTGATAATTCATTAATTTTCCAAACTTATTTTGAGTTTCTAACAAAAGAATCATAAAATCAGCGAATCTTAACATTTTTAATTCTTTTCCTTGAATAGTCATTCGAATCTCAAATTTATTGTATAATAAGATTTATTTATATACGATAAACTTTATTTAATTCTATTTTTCCTTCAATGTCTGTATTGTTTCTTATATGTACAAGTTAAATAAACGCTGGTAAAATTATATCATGTATAACTAATTTTCAAATCGGATCTCGCCTATCTTTATCTTCTGTCTGATAGTTCCTATCTGATTTTTGTACTGTTTATTTATAGATTGTTTTCCTTCATTTAAATCCGATCCTTCTGAAAATTGTTAACATTTTATTCCATTTTACATCTCAAAATGCTTTCCCCCAGATCTACAAATACCATACCGATTGTCTTAGGTTCAAAAGCATGTCTTCTAAAATTATCATACTGACAAAAACAACTTTCTTATACTCATGCATTTTTTAAAACAAAATTTATCTTCATGTTTAACTTGGTTAGAAACGTGTTACCGTCTATCGTATGTTTTATTTCCCTGTAATCTATCTTGCTGAATACTGTTACCATTTGATGATGTTCTATACACATAGTAAGTTGTCACATTTATCTGATTTTATTTTGTTCGATATGGTAACAATTCCACTCGTAAATTTTACATACTGATGTATAAAGTTTATTCAGTGTTACTTCTCCCAGACAGAAAAGTGGTTCAGATATTTGTCATCAGTTCCCACTTTTTTATTCTTTTTACAGCTTTCTTTATTCTTTAATCTTTCGTATCTCTGTCAATTTCTGATCGTAGTATACTCTGAATCATCATTAATTCCTCTTTCCTCGTTTAGCTCTTTTATCAGGTAATTATTCGTCTCTGTATAGTCCTTTTATATAATCCTGTTACTCGTTATACCCGTTAGCTCGTTCATTTCTTTGTAACAATGTTTTTGCATCCGCATCTCTGATACTAATACATTTTGGATAATACTTCATTTCCCGAATGTTTTCTCGTATTTTTCTACACGTTGTATTTTTTGTAATCACATTTTCTCTGTCTCATTTCATCTCTTCGTGCAATTTTTCTTTCCTAACTCGCACGTTCTATAATCTCATTTCTTGTACGTACTTACGAATTTCTTCCATCATAATTTTTTTCGTCTTTGTACTTTCTTGTTTATCCAGCAGTATATTTCTGGTCATGGTTTTCTACCTATAGTTATTTTAACAAACATTTCCTTTCCTGATAAATTATCACATTTTTTAACCGTATCCTTTCGTTTTCTAAATGGTAGTATGATTTGTTAACTTATAAGTATAGCAAATACGTTGTATACATTTTTAGAGAGTCCGTGACTAATGCTTTCCTTGTTTCTTTAGAATAAAATTGTTAGTATGATTTCTTTATAATGTAGAAGTACTGTAAATAAATATTCATTGGTGCACTCTCTTACATTTATTTCATTTGTTTTTTTTTAAAGTTATTTTATCGGTTAGATCTCCTACAGAATGCGAAAGTAATTTAACGAGTAAAAGACGTGAAGGGATGGACGTACAAAACACCGCGACGTGATACGGTAACGGAGCGCTGGGTCCAGAACCGAGCTATGAGTACGTCATGCTAGAAGAATATAAATGTATCCTGTACCAGTTGAAGACATCTACATAATGATGCGAACCGTGTGTAATGGCTTTTTCAGGTCCACATCTCTTCTGAAACCACCGCCTACTACTGTAGCTTATATTCTCTTTATTTATTCTCTATATCTTCTTCATTTTGGTCATTTTTAACCATTTTACTGAGGGAGGTATAGAACATTATTCAAACGTTTTCCATAGTAATTCTTTTAATCTACATATTATATGTCTTCTCGATATTGTTCTGTATTTTCTCTAAACTATTTTTAATGAAATAGAGATTATATTTTATGATATATGTATTCTAACAAATCTGAATTTAATTTAACTACTTAAAATTACTTTTATTTTCGTAAAATTCCATAAATTTCTACAATTTACGATTTTTAGAAATTCCCTGAATTCCTTAGTTTTGAAAATTGCATTTTTATTCCCCCCTCCCCAAGATTAGTGTATTTAGATAAACGATTTTACCTTGTTAGATAACGCTATTTAACCAACAAGAACGATGTTTTTTTTTGCTTTGATAAAATTTTTCTTAAATTTTGAGTTATGTTTGTTCTTTGTTTTCAACCACATTCGATTATGATTACAATAGAAAAATATTTAATGTAATTGGACATAGTTTAATGTATTTAAAGTTCCTGCAGTTCTACTTCTGAAAACAATTAAAAATTTATGATGACAATGAAAAAATTATTTACAATCAGAATTGAATTAAAATGAACATTTTTTATGAATCTTTTTATGTTTTTACATTTTAATTAGTAAACTTAAACATTTTAATTATTAAAATTAAATTATATTATTTTTAGTATTGCCAGATTATAAATCTAATAAAATTTTATTTTTAATGAGGTAGCCGACATAAAAGAAATTTATACAAAGTACAAGTATTTTCCTTTTTAAGGAAAAATTATCATACAGCTTTAGAAAGTAGAATTATTTACCAGATAAAAAATCGTAATAAACTTACACTGCACAGTATTTCAGCCCATTGTAAAAATTGTATAATTTTAAATTCATGTTTGTTCGGTAAGTACAACGTATTGGTGGTATAAATATTCATTTTAATGTATTTGAATAATTTTGAAGGCTTACTACTTTACCCTTTTTTGTTTGAATTGTAATTTTATAGATTATATTTTGAATCCAGAACTATTTTTAAAGGAAATTATTTTTACTTTCTTCGCATCATAGCTCTAGAGCTACGTTGCAAGAAGGAAAGTTTGATAATCAATCAAAAAATGGGGTATGATTTTTTTCATTTCTCGACGTTTCATGACCCAGAAACCCCCCTTCAAAAAAAGGGGGTGATATTTGTACTATGTAGGTATGTTAGCATAGAGCCACCGGGTTGGTCTAGTGGTGAACGCGTCTTTCCAAATCAGCCGATTTGGAAGTCGAGAGTTCCAGCGTTCAAGTCCTATTAAAGTCAGTTATTTTTACACGGATTTGAATATCTAGATCGTGGATACCGATGTTCTTTAGTGGTTGGGTTTCAATTAACCACACATCTCACGAATGGTCTAACTGAGACTGTGCAAGACTACAGTTAATTTACACTCGTACATTTCATCCTCTGAAGTATTATCTGAAAGGTAATTACTGGAGGCTAAACAGGAAAAAATAAAAAATAAAGATATGATAGCATGTTAAAGCTTAATAACTTTTGACTGGATAGACCAATTTTGATGAAATTTTGTACAGCGACTAGTGTGTATGGGGTAATTTCTTGGTACAATTTTGGGATCAATATCTCCAAGGGGTGCAGTTGATAGTTTTGTGTGGTCAATTTTCTCACAATTTTGCAAACATAACCACACTTTATATTAAGCAAAAAAAGAAATCTTAGGTAAATTTTTCATGTATAATTATTCTTTTACCTTTTTAATTTTTATTTGCTATTTAAGTATAAATTTTGTTTCTTTTCGCTATCTCTTTTTCCTTTTAAATAGGAAAATGTTAATTGCATATTTTGTTTTGAAATTTATTAAATTTTTTTTCTTAAAATCATCTTTACTTTTTATGACTGTTAAATTATATATATAAAAGGAAACTATATTAAATAGTTACTGGAAAAAATAACAAAGAGAAAAACTTCAAAAAATGTTTAAAAAAAAGAAAATGTAATGCACATTTTGATTTACAAACAGTCATCATCTGTAGATTATTTTAAAAAATAGATTAACAATAAACATAATTACTAGAGCAAAATACAAAGAATAAAAAAATAAGCAAATATTATATCAGGTTCAATTATCTTAACATCTGGCACCCGTGGTATTACACAATTTATATAAAATTAGAGTACCCACTTACCAAAAATTGTGAGTATTGACTACCCAAGCGCTTTCGGATTGTTCCTCCATCATCTGGAAGTACTGATTAATTATGAATTTTATAGTTGTGCATATACTTTTTTGTTAATGGGAATTAAAATGAAAGTAAAATTTAAAATTATTATGTTCATAGCAGTTGATTGCCAATAGTTAAAATAAGTCTACGTTAAAAGAAAAATTTCTTGTCAGTCATATGTTTAGTACTGTTATGCAGTACAAATTGAACGGTTAGCCAACCTAATAATTAATAATTATTGTATAATTTGCTTGAAGAAAATATCATTATCAAATCTGATTTTTTCATTTATAAGTTTATTATTCATATATATGTTTACATATATGTGTAATTTCCTCAATATACTAGTTAAAATATTTTACATTACAACCATTAATCCCTGATTACATTACAATCGGTTATCCCTGATGATGGAGGAATAATCCGAAAGCGCTGGGATAATCAATACTCACAATCGTTGATAATTGGATACTTTATTTTTATATAAAACAATATCATATTAATTTGTTAATAAAAATTATGGAACAAAAGAAAATTTCTACTATACTTTTAAACTAAAACTAAAAGACATAAATAAAACATTTTATCAGTAGACATTTCAAGCTGACGGGAAAAGGTGAAGTAACAATATAATCTATTTAGTCCAGGATACCGCTAGGTATCTCCTATTGGTATCTCTAGGTAGAGATACCTAGTGATATCTCTATCTAGTAGTAGAGTAGTAGAGATACCACTAAGTATCTTTACGGCAAGCAGTCACTACCGGAGTTCCCAATCCGAGTTGAGAGTGTAATTGATGTAATTACCTTTTTAAAATAACTTTTTTTTAACAGCATGGTTTGATGTTTAGAATTTTACTTTTCAGATAAATACGTGCGCGCGTGTGTGTGTATGTTAAACGAATTTTTGTACAGAATACATTTTAAGGACTATTATTTCACATTCATTAAATTGTACCTTAAATTTATATGTGCGTAATGTTATTTCTTAGAATTTAAAAAGTTTCATTTACCTTTGTGATGTTTGTACGTAAATTTTATATTATTTTCAATATTAGAAAATATATTTAAAGTATGTAAGGTTTAGTCAACTTAATTATATGGGTTTTGTTAAACTTTTAGTTAATATTTAAAAATATTAAGAAATAGTCAGTAAATAAGGTTACATTTATTTTTATTAACGTAAATATAGTTTAGCCGAAATTTTTTTTATGTATATATTTAGACTAAGATTTTGAATTATTTAGTTTGTAAAAACCGAAATGTTCCTCTTGTTTATACAACTGGAACTGAGGTTTACAAAGGCTTTTCCGTTTTTCTCCTTTTTTTTATATTGTGAAAACTTTGAGAATTTGCGTTGTTAATCTATAAATAGATCGATCAACGTTTTGCTAAACTAACCGATTTTGCGGTATTGTAGTATGAATTTATATGATTCCGTTTTTCAGTTAGGGTTAATTAGATTAGTGAATCTTTCATAGCATTTCGTTACGGGCTATTTGTTCTTCACTTTTTAAGATACCCGAAATTCATCTGATTATCTAATCTTATTATGATGACGTATAAATATTTTTCAATATGCGAATTTAAGTATACAGTTATTATTATGCGTTGTTAATATTATTATTATTATTATTATTATGCAAATATTAATAAAAAATAAATAAAGACATCAATAGTTATTATTTAAAAATGTAAGATATCTTTTTATTTTTTATTTTTATTTTGTATTGTTAACTTACTTCATATTCATATCTACAAATGTTGTACAAATTTTTAAAAGATATTACGGAAGAATTAGCTACAAATATTCAGTACTTCTTATCTCACCACCGTTATCCAAAGTATTATGAATTCCTAATTTGAATCCATGTAAATTATTACCACCTTTTTTAAAAAATTAAAAGAACACTTTTATGTTTATGGTTAAAATTAATGAAGACTTCGGTAATTCTTGAAAAAGTAGTGGGAAGTCTGTATCGGCGTTATAACGAATGGCTGTAATTTGAATAAATATATGTGACAAACAATGTGGTAACTTTTATCTGTTATTTATGTTTTTAATTTATTGAAATACGTTATAAAAATATATAAATACATTGATTGTCTACCTTAATAAAAATGTAAAATTGGTGGTAATATTACTTTACATTTGAGTGAGCGTCTTCGAAAAGATTTCTATTAAAAAATTTAATACAACTGATTATGGTTTCATATATTTATTATTATTATTATTATTATTCATTAGAGAAGATACATTTTATATAAATACGTTTCTTGTGCGCTTAATACACGGTTAAAGTATTGTTGTAATACGGAAATAATGATTTTAACACAACTATATAAATGTCATGTATATCAGGGATGTGCCATGCTGGTACAAAATAAACTAATAAGCTGTTAGAAGATATTATAGCTGCAATTTTATAATTGAATTACGATGGCACAAAGTTCTAGTTCCTTTTATAAGCGTAATTATGAAGTCGTCATAAGTTATAACAATAATATAGGAAAATTAAATTAACTAGCTCATTCAAACTTCGATTAATGAAGAAAACCGTAGAATAAGATTGTCTAACCGCATTCTACAACTAATTTAAAGATAATTATAAGTTTACATCTTACATTATATGCTTGACAGCTTAATTTTCCAAGTTATATCGATGTTTCATGTTTATATATATATATAAATAATGTATGCGTACAGGGAACAGTATTACCCGCAGTGTTTTATTTTTCACCGTTACCATGATTGTTGATTCGAAGGATAAACATTTTTTTTTTTTTTTAATTAATCTGATATATTAAGGATGATTATTATAAAAGATTTTATAATTTAATATATAGTTATTTAACCACAAGAAATTCAACATGGTTTCCTTTCTATCTAGATATATCGGAGGATCTTTTAACTCTTTACCTATTTGGATTTTATGAAATGAGCTTTTAATAACAAAATAATGTATATTGATATAAATTTATTAATTATAAATGATATAATCCAATTATTAATTACTAAATAAAAGTTGTAATAAATGATATAAAAATCTTTTACACTTTAAATTTTTTTATCGATCTAAACTGTAGCTGGCAAAAATTATTTTGTTACTAAGTTTTTTTTACAATCTGTAGAATTTTAATACATTGTAGAAATGTAAATAAGCACATATTTTTTATTTGTTTGGTAGACTTCCATTTTATAATAAAAGCTCCTTCCTTATGCTTTCTCAATTTGCTTTCATCTTTCGCCTTCATTTTGAGAATTACTTCCTTGCTCTCATTTTTTTTTTTTTTTTGTTCAATCTGATTAAATTATTTGCTCTTTTGTTATTTATTATTTTGTTACAAGATCGCTAATATTATTAAATCTGTCGGAAAATCTTACCGTTAAACAACAATTAACAAAACGGCAGTCTTTTTCACTATTTACATAAAATAAATTTTATTCAAAAATAAAAATAAAAGAAACTGTTATGAATAATAGTAGTTGTACTAAGATGCTTTACAGTCGTAAAAAAAAATTAACAGATAGTGTAAAGCAACAGATTAGTACACATCTTTCTGTCAGAAACAATTCAGTAAATAATATACTGTTTTTATGTAGTAGTGAAAACGTATGTAATACGTTTCCCGCATTAATAAACAGCTGAAGATCTTTAAATTTAAATTATATTTTTCCATCTTCCATTATTTGTAGATTTAATATCCGTACCTTGGTAGTTTGTGTTTGTTACTTCAAAAATAAAATTTAATTTACTTTAAATATATTTACGTATTTTTACTTTGGGTCTTTACAATCGTACTTAAATAATAATTACTGTATTATATACCTGTACCAGTATATGACATTTATTTATATTGATTTTTGTATTGAATTAATGAATTAATCCACAATAAAATCTTAAGGAGAAAAGGAAATATGGAAATGGAATTTTTTAACGTATTAAAAATGGAATGCCTGACGGGATTCGAACTTGGAACCTCCGGATGAAAGGCCGAGACGCTACTATTCCGCTACAAAGATCAGCGGGTAGTATTATTTACTTGTTAATTCGGCTGATGATGTACAGCATGTTAAATATCAGATATAGGTAAAACATATTAAATAGAATTAATAACACAAAATTTTACTACAAAGGAAAACATTGAAGTCGATTAAGTTTTGGATAAAATAATATATAAACCTAATATTACAATTAATTCGTGAAATGAAATTAAGTTTTTGCGAATTAGTTGTTTAATATTTTATTTTGAATCTATCATCCGTGGAATGAAGCTTTAAATTTAAGTGAGAGGTGAAATACCAATAGCTACGTTTATAAATATCTTAAAAATTAAAAAAACGCTAGAAAAATAAAAATTTTTTTTTTTTGAATAGGAGAACGTGTATAAAAATGGTTTATCATCGTTTCTTCTCTTTTTAATTTTAGTGCAGTAGGCGTTAATAATTAATTTTTTCTATTAGTGTCAGAAGAAAAATCGATCCAAATTTAATAAATAAACATTTACATGTTAAAACTTTAGTCATAAAGCGACTCGTTAGAAAAAGATTAAGAAAAATTAATTTAGTTTTTGATTTGAATGACGCTAGTTTTCTGAATTATGAATAAGTTCTGTAACAAAATAAATACAGTAAGTTAGTTTAAAATGACAGCCAGCGATAAAAAATATTTAAAATTATAAACCTTTGAATGACGTTACAAGCAGTTTAATAAATTAACGTTTTTAATAAATTATTCCAAAACGTTAATCACTCGCTCTTGCGTAACTCAGTAACTCTGGTTCGGTTTGTCGTTTCAGTGTGTTTAGATTTAAATAAGTGCATCGTAATTGTAGTATTATTTTTCACCCTAGTGTAAATAAATTAGGAATTTAACTTTTTATACGCTGATTATTTTTTTTTTTAGAAATTTTTGTCAGAACTCTTTCGTAGGGTACACTACTTCATCATCAAAGTTGAGGCATGATATTTTTATTTAAAAACATTAAAAGCTACATAATTAAAAAATATAACGAAAATTAATACCCTTTTAGTAAAGACTTTTTAAAAATATCATGTATTATCAATATTGCTTAGAAATATTATTCACTAGGAATGCGAAAAAACAAAATAAAAAACTAATCTGTGTATAAAGGTAATTAAAATTTTTTTTGTACGCAAGACGTATTAGGTTGGTTTTATTCCATTGTTAAGGAACATAACCTTTTTATTTAAAAACTAGCCGGCCCGTTTAGCCAGAACCTGGACCCTCGGAACTCAGTCCAGGCGAATCCCGGAGCGAACTCAGAGGCTCCTCGGGACCTCCCGGAGCCAAGGGGCCTACCCCACGGCCGCTGAGCTTGTTCGGTCGCCATTCCCATCTACCCGGAGGGGAGCTCTCTCTGGACTTCCGCATTGTAATTATCCTTATGGTCGTAAGAATAATACTGATAAATAATAATTATAGAATTTAAGTTTAATAGAAACCTTAAAAGAAACTAAATTACAAAAGATAGAAAAATAGTAACTATGGTAACTAAAATACAGACATTTTTGACGACGAAAAATTCATTATTTATTTATTTGCATGGTGGCAGAAATATAATAATGAATTAAAAGGATTAATCTATTTTTTCCTTAATGAATATCTTTAATTTACAATTTCATCCTCCTTGAGGGTGAAGAAATGATAAATATTTTCAATAGCTTTGAGGGAGCTACGGCCTCGGTCTATGGCTCAAAACCTTTCCTGGGATAATATGAATTATCCTGCAAATTTGAAAGTAATTGGTGGGTTGGTTCTCGCGTGATGCGATAACAGACAGACAAAAAATACATTTATTTATATATATATATATATATATATGTATAAAATGTGTATGTATACATTTCCGAATAACCGTGATCTGTTAGATCGAGTGTGTACCTGATGCGTGTAAAATTGTAAAAGTTAATCTTCAACTTATTAATAAACACCCCGTTTGAATTTTAAAAATTGGATAATTGTTTGCAGAGATATTATAAGAGCACCTCTAAAAACAGCGCCCTACGGGCATCCGTTTGTTACCAGTTTGATGGGGAATGATCTAGCCTCGTATTCCTCATCTCTCTAGCCTCACACGCAGTCCCCACGGGAAATTTTTTATTTTTAAACAGAAATGTTGTAATATTATTCATTCGATTGATTATAATCATTCAGTTCAAAACCAGCTCACAGCTCACTGTTCATTAATTCAATTTATTAAAATATGTGCGTCAACCGGTAAATCTCCACTTTCTTTTTTTCTTTTTTTTTTTTTTTTGTCTTCAGTCATTTGACTGGTTTGATGCAGCTCTCCAAGATTCCCTATCTAGTGCTAGTCGTTTCATTTCAGTATACCCTCTACATCCTACATCCCTAACAATTTGTTTTACATATTCCAAACGTGGCCTGCCTACACAATTTTTCCCTTCTACCTGTCCTTCCAATATTAAAGCGACTATTCCAGGATGCCTTAGTATGTGGCCTTTTAAATTTTACCCTACCAACCTTTTTTAAGCTTCTAACATTCCACGCTCCGACTCGTAGAATGTTATTTTTTAACATTTTCTGGTGACCCCTTCCTTAGTAGTCCCCACCCGGAGATCCGATTATTTTACCTCCGGAATATTTTACCAAGGAAGGCGCCTCCATTATTGTAATGTGAAAATGCAGAGAGCCACATTTTCTTGGAAAAAAAAACAGCTGTAGTTTTCCATTGCTTTCAGCTGCGCAGTACTCAGAGGACTGAGTGATGTTTATATGGCCGTTTAAGTCATTGTGACTCTCGCCCCTAACAACTACTGAAAGAGCTGCTGCCCTCTTTCAGGAATCATTCCTTAGTCTGGCTCTCAACAGATACCTCTCCGATATGGTTGCACCTTCGGTCCAGCTACTCTGTATCCCTGAGCACTCCAGCCCCCTCACCAACGGCAAGGTCTCATGATTCATAGAGGAGGAAAATCTCCACTAGTACATATATTTTTTTTCCTCGTTATTTTTCGAGATGAAATATTTCCAAACACTTTTTCAGTTATGCCAAGAAACTTGGGTAAAAATTTGGTTGCGATTAATCGGGTAGTTTTTTGTTTATCCTGAATAAATAAAAACACTCTTCCTCTTTATATAATAGTGTAGATATTTTGATTTAATATTCTCAATCAGTTGCGAAGGTGTCCCTCCCCCACCACGAAAGCGAAGGATTTTGTGTATTTGCAGTCCTTTTATAATTTAAATTACATTGTTAAGTTTTATTCTAAGTTGCTTCATAATTACGTTGTGTGAAAAAAGTTTTTATAGCAAATTTTTTTACATTTATTGAAATGTTCTAAATCATATTTCACATTATTTTCAACAAGAATGAATTATAGTGAATGAAAATTGTAACTTATATTTGAAAATTATCATCATATCCTTGATATAGTATAAGAAATAAATTGAAAAAAAAAAGAAAATAATTTCGCGGATAAAATATTCTTTGTATATGTAATTTATCGTGGTCTATATAACTGTATTAAAAGAAACAAGTTATTTTCAATTTATATAAATTTGTTTGGTTTGTATTGAAAAAAGTAATGTACACCTTTAAGTCCTATATGGGTTTTATATAAGCGTATATATTGATATTGGATTTAGTAAAACTTATTCATATCTTAGGTTATCCATTTATATTTTACCAGATAAATCGGTGTGAGTAGCTGCTGCAACACCAGCGGTAGCATAAAGCAGAAAGAAATACTGAACTTTTTTTTTGCTTTTCTTTCGTTTTTTTTCTTATTTCCCCATGTGAATGTCGTGAATATTTCAATTTTCTTTCAGCCGATTGTAAACGAATTTAACATCGGAATAGAAAAAACACATTTGATATCGAATTTTAGTTAAATTACTTTTATTATGGATGTGCATATATTTTTCCTATTTTAATATTTAATTTAAACAATTTGTTGTTACCGATATATTTTTTAAAAATGTTTTGTTGTTTTTATATTCCATTTTTTTTAAATTTTTTAATATAACTTAAATTAACTATTGTGTTATTGTTTAGATTACTTTCCATAAAAATTTTCATTTCAAGAATTTTATGGCGATTTCTATAAATTAAAAAATATATTGTTTTTATTAATAAGATGGAACCTTATTATAATGGTGCGGTCACAAAGTGTAGTGTTTATTTTACATGATAATGTTTGAGAGATGTCACCCAACTGTGTTTGAGAGAAGTGGAAATTTACTACTTCCGATATTTATAATTTTAAGTATTTTTTATTTTTTGTATTCACTTTCATCCTTTTAAAAATGTATGCTTGTGTAATAGGCATAATTTATTTAATTAAAAAATGATTAATAAAACATATTAATAATTAAAATGTGGTAAAGATTGTAAAAAGGTTGCTCAAAATTAACTAATTAAAAATGGTCAACAGTTGTAATTAATGTACGATCTTTAAATCTGTTAACTGAAAAGCTGTGAAGAATCTAAAAAAAAAAAAAAAAATTAAAAAAAAGTGAAATTTTTATTACTGTAAAAAAATCATTTTAAAAAGATTACCTGCTACATAATTATAATTGTAATTAATGATAATTGTCATTGAGGTTTATTACTATTCCGGAAATAATGGTTTAACGATCTGAAATTTAATAATTAACCATCCATATTTTAAAGTATGTTAAAATGTGGTTTGTTTCATCAAAATAGTAATGCTAAAAACGAGTATATTTATTTTTTTTTTAATCCTGCAAAATATCTTGGTTTTTGTATAAAAAAACATGTTTTTCATAATTTTATATTAATTCTTAAAAAAATAATTAAGAAAAACAGGGTTTTAATTTGCTATTTTATTTTTATTTTTTTAAAGTTGTATCATCTAAGTTAGACGTGGAAAAAAATGTTCAAAATTTTTTATCCGATTTACGGATTACTAAAAAATATATTTTTTTTTAGAAATCCGTCTGAAAGCAACTTTTTTTTTTAACCTCCGAGACCATCGTAGGTATTGCTTCATAGGATGAGATGAATGATAAGTAGCGTGTGAAAATGCCATGCCTGACCAGGATTCGAACCCGGAACCTCCGGATGAAAGGTCGAAACGCTACCACTTGCGCCGCGCGTCTGAAAGCAACTAACTTTTACTAGGATTTGAACCTCAGAACCTTCGATTTCGAAAATCAGCTGTTAAACAATTGGTTAGCGACGACGAGTTAACCACTGCACTAACCCGGCTGGTCTGAAATAGTAATAAGTGAATGTAGAACCTGGAAATATCTGTCCAATATCTCCATTAATTAAAATCAGGTAATTTTTTTTGTTGAGTTTTGCGGGCATAAAAACTGCTATGGTCATTAGCCCGATGGAAATTTGTAGTTTATGAAAAAAAGCCATGCGTGACCGGAATTCGAACCCGGGATCTCCGGATGAAAGGCCGAGATGCTAGCACTCCGCCACGGAGATCGGCGGAGTTTGTTGTTTTGGTTTTAACCACTTACCATTGTTTTGGACTCTATACTGTTTTGTTTATATTTAAATTATTCTTTTCAATTAGGCCTATGTATTGTTTTCGAAATTGTCTGATAAATTTTATTATGACACAGTAACTTTACAATCTATTCAGCAAGATAACTGAACAATAAGTAAATAAGATCTATTTGAACTAACATTAAGTAGTAATAGACCCAGCGGCTGGTGACAACGATAACAATGAAATGAAATAGAAGAGCACTTCGTACAGCTAGACCATAAAGTCACCTAATTGAAACGAAAAGGCAAACCAAGAATATTGCTCCTCAGCAATATTGAAAAATCACTGATCGTTTTATCCAATAAATTTACCGTCAAATAATTCGGGTGCCGATCCAAACGATTTTAATATTGTACGCTGACCAAAGAAATTTGCTGCCGAACGATTCGCAACTTAAGATCATTCATTTCACATGAGGCTGTTGCTTATGTATCAGAGTATGTTTAGCATTTTTTGCAATGATTTTTTCTGGTATCGTTCAAGTATGTCAATACTGGAATTGCATGCTGTACCCCACAATTCAACCCCGTAAGTCCAAACTGATTTATAAATCAATAATTTACTTTCTACTGAAAGCCGAGATCTATGTCTTATCAGCCAGTACGTGTTTTTAAACTTGAGATCTAACTGTTTCCGCTTTGATATATATCGTCCAAGGAAGCTGTCGGTCAAGATGAAAACCCAAATATTTGCAATCCTTAGAACTCGGAATCGGAACGTTGAAGATAGAAACAGGATAGTATTCCTTACGAAGGGTGAACGTGACGTGCTTTGATTTTGGTTCGTTTATTTTTATTTTCCAACACATTTTTTTGTGGGCGAAAAACGCCTGGGCGTTATCGTCGCCCGGTAGCTATTAGTAAAAGGGTAAAGTAACTCTGAAATAACGTTTACTTTACAAGGTGTAAACGTAATATCAATCATATAATAAAAATTTACTAAAACAAGCCAAGAAGGCAAAATAAAACTCAAAACTAATACCACAGACAAAGTTGATAAAATATAAAAGTTAAAATAATAGATTAAAGAAAGTATATAAAACTTACCTAACTCCGATGGGTCGTGCAAAAATCCCCTCTCCGGACAGTAAAATTAACTACATAGAACCAAAAATCAAATTGAAAATAAAGATTAAAATTATTAAAAAAAAACTCTCCTTACAGAAAAACATATATGAGCATATTAAATCCTTTGCAGTGACCCGGTACTATGCAAAAAGAGAAACACCCGTTCCAAAATCCCGCTATCGTCGCACAAGACATCACGGATGTTTCCGGGTATATTAAACTGACGACGCAACGCCGCATAACATATGCAGTCCACGAGAATGTGATGCACAGTCATGCGGCAGTTGCATCGTGTGCACAGGGGTGGGTCTTCTCCTGACATTAGGTATTCGTGTGTGATCCTCGTATGTCCCAACCGTAAAGGGCAGAGGACCACTTCCTCACGACGAGAGTTTTTGCAAGAGGAGCCCCATGGCAACACTGAATCCTTAATCCGTCGGAGTTTATTATCGACGGTAGCCGTCCAGTCACTTTGCCACTTGCTCGCAGTGATTGTTTTATATGATTGATAAAATCAAAGGTACTAACTCCAACACATAAGTCACGATTCGAGGAGAGTAATATAATCTTGGAATAAAACGAGACGCAGTATCCAGATAAATAATTTTATTTTTCTTTACTAATTATTCGCTTGCTTTTTTTCTTTTGCGATAGAAGTAAAAATACAGTAACTCACAAATATTCTACTTTGATATACGTTCTACATATGTAATTTTAGATTCACACAAAGAATCGGCGTTCCTTCTTTTATCTTCCTTACTATCTGCGCTAAAAAAAATTATTCATAATTTATAAACTTCAACCGCCAATCAGCCTGTTTGCTGTAGAAAAGAAATAAACATTTACAGCATATTTTAATCAGGTATTATTTTTATACCGATCATTGCTAATCATGTTGATTTTAAAATCATGTTTTTAGTTTTAATTTTTTATTGTTCCTTGAAATTCTGAATATTTTAATTTCTTATCGGCTTTGTACTTTTTTTAAGATTTTTCTATTGTCTTCGATGAAGTTGAAGAAAAGTGGTAAAATTTTTAGAAGTATTTCTATTTAAAGTTACGTGGAATTGAACTTTCAAAATAAGTTTCACCTTATTATCCATGTCTTTTTTTTCAATAAAGATATGTTTTAAATAATTAGTCCCAAAATAAATCTTCGGGAAGTGTAATTTCCATATAATTTTATATAAAAAATTCCATAATGAATTTTTTTTATAATTTTTCACGTAAACTTATGGATTTAAGTAAAAATTAACACAGGAGTAACTTATATTTATTTTTACTTTATGTACTGCCGACACTTTTTGATAAATATCAAAAAATGTTCGTTAGGTAATGGTTATTGTTATTTCATTATTAAATTCATCTTATGTTGCTTTACGCTAATGAATAGTTCTACACTTTGTCATATGAACATTGAGTTTAAGAATATATTTTCCTTAGTTTTCCCATTTTATTTACTATTATCATATTTTTTCGTTTTTATTTTTTTATTTTAGTAGCAACGGTGTACTGGTAATTTTAAATTAGAGTAAGAAAACTGATGGTACATACTAAATACAGGGACTGTAAGTAGTAGATTGGTAGCTAGCAAGATGGTTAGGTTCTTTTACGAGCATAATGAAGAATTTAGCTGCAGGTTGGACGAGGAATATCATTATCATTAGACTATATAACGTATAACCTTCTGGTCGTCCCATTTTACCGGCGTTTCCTTTCCCATCCGTAAGAAATCTCTTTCCTAGATGCTACGTATTTCGTTGAGTCCTCCGTTTTTCTATTCTATCCCTTCCAAAAAGGTGTATGAAATTTTCTTTCTTAAATTATTATAATTTTTTTGTTAGTGTTCTATTCTGTATGCGTCTTTTTTTCTTTAAATATTGGGCTAAATATGCAGTGATCGTCTCTTTTACCTATGAAAGTTTTTTTATGTTTGCAACAGTTCGTTTTTAAATTCTCATATTTATGGATAATTATGAATTATGTACTTATGTTTTATTCTTATCTAAAAATTAATTCGTGCAATCTGTTAACAAAAGTAAGTTACGTAGTTTTTCCTTCCCTTCCAGTTTTTTACCTTTTTTCACCAATTATTTATAACTGATTTTGCCGTGAAAATATGTTGTACGAACGTAAAATATGTAAATATTAACAGAAAAATCTTTTCTTTTTTTTGCAAAGTATTAAATTCGTAAAATGATAAACATAAATATCGTGTATTCATTTAAATTCTGCTGATTATAGCTAATGTTTGTTTATCATCTGCTATTTTATGATTCCTTTTTGCTCTTTTCTACTGCTTTCTGTTTTGCATTTATCATTTGATATGTAAGTTTTCTTTTTAGATTACATTGTTAGTTAACCTTAAACATATATATTATATTCTCGTTCTCTAGTAGCTTTCCTCTTGGCACCAGTCTAATTAAACCTGAATATCATTACATCAAACCCATCAGTTCAATTTATCTTTTTTACAAGGTTCTTCTAAAAGCATCTGTCTTCACAGTTTCATCCTAAAGATATACATTTTAAACTTTATAAACACACCTGCAACACCAAATTTTAAACGTATCCCGTTTTTTCTGATTTTCCTATTTATCATATCTCTAAATCCCTTAGATATGAAGAACCCTCTAGAACCCTAGATATGAAGAATTAACCTACATTTACCTTATATAAAACACTGTACAATCTACAGTATTGTTAATCTTAACAGTTATTCTTTTTCTATGTGGCTTTCGAGGTTTAGTAAAGCCCTAACCTCTATTTTAATGTTTAAAAAATTTATTTTTAATTCCTGAGTTTATGTTTTGCATTAGTTCCTTACCTGTATAAAATGTTTTCTATATGAAAAGCTTGTATACTTTTAATTTAACAAAATTCTTATGGGTTTTTTCATAAGGATTCCTGACTGAGGTAGGTATTACTTTTAAAAAATAGTCGATAGTAGAGTACTATTTGTCGATTTCTAAGAATCGGATGAAAAATGCCTAAAGTGGGTTAGAATTTATTCCTTATCCCCTTTCCTTATCCCTTCTGGATCCGGATCTGCAACTAAGCTTGTACACAGCTCCAGAAGATGCCATCGCCTCAAACTACCTCGGTAGGAACTAAGGTTCTCCCCCAGGTAGCCAGGACTTGGTCTTTAATCATTCGCCATGCCTCTGATGAGGGGACCCAAGGGGCTCCCCCACCGGGACTCCAGTATTGACGCCAAGCCTTTAATGGGGAACCCCAGAGTACGACCCTCCTTACTGGGGATCGTAGTCCCACCGGGACTACGATCTTACTTCCCCCCCCCCCCCCGACGTCTCGAAGTTCCAAAGGGTGTCCCCGTTCAGTCATCGAAAAGAGACACCTGAGTGTCCCACCCCTCCTGGACGAGACTGTTCTAACTCTAGATCGTCTCCAAAAGCAAAAACGGACGGATTTCATTTCTTGCTGCTGGTTCTACAGCCACAGCCTCCAAGTGAATGCCCTCGACTTTTACATAAGGAGCATTTAGCCTCAGTTTGACAGTCTTTCCGAAGATGCCCTTCAGCCCCACAATTAAAGAAATGCCCCCTTCTTTCGGGACCACTACAGGACCCAGCCTGGTGCCCTACCCCTCAACACCGATAAGAGGTCCGCTCTTCGGCGGACCTCTTTGGCACTCGACAGGACGCCCAACCGATACGAATTCGCCCTACCTTCAACTGATCAGTCAGCAGAGGCGGAACCGTCACTGTCACCACCTTCGTCTCTCCAAATGACGACCTCAGGGAGTGTGTCCTGTTGTCACATGTGTCATCATGATAAAAATAATAATATTACGAAGAAAATAGAATTCAGTCTCATTTTAAAAATGGTAGAAATGTTTATTTAGATGAATTGTTAGAGCGGTCTCATATTTATCTTCTTTTTTTTTGAGTATATGTCTATCGTGCTTCAGCCTACCCGTACGAAATGATGCCAGACGTCCTACCACTGAGAGAACATATCAATATTCTTCAGCTTAAACAGCTTAATAATTCTTATGTAGTTGTACCCGTACTGTCATATTCTTGTTAAACATTTAAAGAACGCTGTGAAATTCCGATTTTAACAAACATTCTTTGAAATTTTATCAATTTCTTTTTCCTCCTTCAGCATTTCCAAGAAAAATTTATTTTTTCTTCCATGTATATATTAGCGCTTTCTTCATTTGGAACAGCAGACTTCCTACTGGATCTTAGATATTAAAACACTCCGGCTTTATTACTCCAAAATTTTCTTTTGGTTTTCATACAGTGGATTTATGTTCATTCCTTATATTTTCTTTACTATATAATTGTTTGTGTGTGCGCGCGCGTGCGTGTATTTAATCTTCCTTCGTTGCTTTAAATCATCTAATAAATTTTATTGCTTAAAAGTCTACAGTTTAAGTTTTAATAATTTTTCGTGCTTTATGACTTTTTGCGTCTGTAATTATTTTCTATTCATGGATATGTTTTTCTCGTGTTATTATTGTAATATTTCATTGTTTTTTCTACCGTAAAGATACTTTATGCTTCAATGTTATTTCTTTAAACTTTCCTTGCATTTTATATTCTATCCGCATTTTGTAGTTATTTCTTAAAATTTTCAGTTTCATTTAAATGTTGATAACATCATTTTCTACTAAATCGTTTCATTGTTGCTAATTTTTGTCGTTATTCTTTTAAATTTAAATTTCAACAAAATAGTGATCACCATTCATTTGTTCTCCTACATTAATTTCAATATCCGTGTCGCTTGTTGATCACGTACAGTTTTATTGTTTAGATTTTTTTAAACAAGATTATCAACTGTTGGATTGTAATTTGCAAAAAATATTTTGAGAATTTTTTTAATTTATTTTATTAGTTCGTAATAGGGAAATATTTTTCTCCTTACCGTATCAAGTCTCTAGGTTGTCTATATCCTGTTACTTATGTTTAATTTAATAAATTACAGTTGGAAAGATCGTTATTTTTGTATTATATGTAATACAGTTACTCTACTGCCAAGAATTTAATTTTTTAATTAATAATTTTTGTACTCAGCTTATTTTTTGGTTTGTTTATAACACTTTTCTTGAATATAAGTTGGAGTACGAAGGCTGTCCAGAAAGTAATTACGTTTTGAAATAAAAAACCAACCAAATAAAAAAAAGAAATTTTATTTTATACATTTGAAAACGACAATCTTAAAACTATTTTTCTACATAGTCGCCATTTAAATTGAGGCACTTATAACGATGCACAAGCTTTACAATTCCTTCTCTGTAGAAATCTGTCGCCTTAGATTTTTGGCACAAAACTTGTGATAACCAAGTTTCTCCGATACAATTTCATGCAGTAAATTTCTTGAAATTTACGGGGGAAATGAAGCGAGAATTCCGTAATCGTAATTCCGTAAGCGATAAAATGCGGCGATTTTCACGCATTTTATCGTTGATTTTCATCGTCAGTTCAGCAGTCACAAGGCTAGGCCGACCACTGCGGTCCTCATCATAAACATGATGAAGGTTTTTTTAAACCATTTTTAAATTGAATGTACCACTGCCTCACGCCACCATCACTCATTATTCCGTCTTCGTACACCTCACAAAGTCGCCGATGAATTTCAATTGGTTTGATGTTTTTTGCCAGTAAAAACCTAATTACTGAATGCACCTTACAACTCGCGGGATTTCTATTGAAGTGCACAATTCAATAATTCACAACGAACAAAGTAGAAAAATCACAGTTCACACGCTACGACAGCTTGATGCGTAGTGAGTATAGAAACGTTTTGACACCAAGATGGCGGCTTTTTTTCTTTCGTTTTTTCTGTTTAGCCTCCGGGAATTACCGTTCAGGTGTTACTTCAGAGGATGAATGAGGATGATGTCTATGAGTGTAAATGAAGTGTAGTGTTTTACAGTCTCAGTTCGACCATTTGTGAAATGTGTGGTTAATGGACACCCAACCGCCATCTACGATCTAGTATTCAAATTCGTATAAAAGTAACTGCCTTTACTAGGACTTGAACGCTGGAACTCTCGACTTCCAAATCAGCTGATTTGGAAAGACGCGTTCACCACTAGACCAACCCAGTAGGTTAATATGGCAGCTCTATCCCCACCCACCTCCACGCTAGGCACAAATGTGAGTTACTTCCTGGACCTCCCTCGTATTTCAGTTTTGAATTATCTAATATGTCATTTGATGCTTGTTTTTTTATGATGATTGGGTTGACCCTCTGCGTTCAAATTACGATTTAAAAAAAAACTATTAGTTATAATTATGTTTTTATTAACACTAATTTTATGTTTATCGTTTTATTATGTTTTTCATTCTCGACATTATGTATTTTTTATATTATTATTATTGTATGTAGTGTAGTTGCTAATAAATAAATCCAAACTATAATTCGAATACGTACTGAAATAATAACGTAATGTTTTATAGTTCGATTATATCGGTATTAATTATATTAAATTTTATATTTTATAAAAGTTTTATGGAATTTTCCTATAAATTGTGTAAGATAATGTTTCACTGATGAATCTCCATCCTATTAAACTTGCTATTTCTGTTGTCATTAAACTATGTGAAGAAGATATGAAAATCTAATCTTCATAGTGAACATTTTTTTTTTCTTTTGTTTTGTTTATTGTATTTCATTTAACGTGAATAAGTTAAAAAAAAAGTATTTCCGTAGTTAGTGTGTTATATTGGAATATATTTTAGCGAAGTACGTATATTTAAATGAGAAACATTTGTTGAATTTGGAGTGAGTAACTTATAATGAAAAAGTCGTAAAAAAAAAGTCGGAGTAAGTTTTTTCATTTCTGCTTTTCATATTCACAAAGGGAAGACAGATTGTGCTGAGACCCCTAGGATGCCACTTATGGCCCTCATTTCATTTTCTTTTCCTACAGTTTTATTTCCTACTATAAAAAATAATTATTTTACGTTTTACTCCTGATTTTTTTCGTTAGTTTTTATTTTTAATTTTTCTTTTTTCCTAAAACGTCTGGTGAATTTAATAAAACTTTTACTTATTATCAGGTCGTCTAATGTTAAATATATTATTATATACCGGTTTTATGTTCTTGTATCGATAACATTTCTGAGATAAGATTTTTTAAATACTCGATTAGTTAAAATTTATTTATGTTTTAATCAATAACTTTATTTTAATTTTATTATTTAATAATATTTTTACTGATACCGTTTTATGATGTTTAACTGTTGTTCATTCAGTAATTTCATATCTGTTTATTTAATTAAATTATTTGTAAACGATAGAATTTTAATTATTTTGTGAAAATATTTATTTTTAATGACTGTTACAGGTTTAGTTTCTTTGCAATAAATACTAGTTGTTATTATTATTATTATTTTGTTTTACAGTTTGAATATCCGTGAAGTTAATTTTGTTATTGGATTCTGTATCTGCTGTAGATTTCAGTTTACTGCTAAAGAAATTTAATTTATGTAAAATTATATTAGTATATCGTTGTTGTTTAGTATATAATCTACTATTAAAATATCATCGATATAACGTTGATTGAATTTATTACCTAGGGCCCTTAGTTTGAATAAAATTATGTATTTAATTAAGTGGTAAAATCATAAAAGCTAATAATAGTTTTTGTAATATTATAATAAAGATCTGGAAGAAGTAATTTTCAAAATTATTTATCTAAATCCCATTTATAGTTTTATAACAACGGTTCAGAAATACTGACTGAATCTTTTTTTTTGTTTCTTTTTTAGTTGACAGTTATCCCATAAATTGTATCATTGTTTAAATTATTATCCCATCGTTTACTCAGTTTTCTTATTTTCACTATAATTGGATAATAGCCTATTTGTTTTAATGCTTATTTCATCAGATGTGCTCAGTGCTTATGAATGAATGAATATGTGGTGACAAATTTGTAGCATTAATAATTTAAAAATTTGTAGCATTAATATTAGGCGTTTAGCCTAATATTTATTAGGCTAACCGGTTTTCAAACCTGGAATCTTCCGTTTGTAAGGTTGTTACGACTCGATCACGGATATTGGCAAAAGTTGTTCTGATAAATTTATTTTTATTGCTTAAAACAATTAACGCGAAGAGCCTTTGGATAGGTTGATAATTTTTTTTTACATTTTTATTGTAATCGTAATATTACTTTAGTTTTTAGAATTATTTTTATTGTACGTAATTATTAAATAATAATTATTATTTTTAATTATTTTATAAATATTTATTCTTTTGCAGATATTTGCTTCTTTATATAATTTAAGAGTTTTGAACTGCACTAGATAATCATAAGTGGATTAAAAATCGTTAAAGCTGAAATTATTAGAGATATATTTTCTCTATAATTCATTAGTAAATTAAATAATTTATCATTATTCCGAATTTGAGACGTAATTATTGAAAACTTTCATGTTTGTAAATTTATTGGGCTTTTTATTTTTAAATAATATGTTCTTGTGTACTTACTCTGAACACTATTTTATTTATTAATTTTATAATTTTTTGTAAAATAAAATAAATTGATAATTGTGTAAAATATGAGTATTCACTATTTGCAATATAAAACAAAGAAGAAAGATAATTTTTAACGTGAAAATAAATATCGGAGAATATTTTAGTTTAAATTATTTCTTTTTTATTTAGTTATAATTTTTTTATAAGTTCGATTTATTTAAATGATTTTATTAACGAAGCCCTTTTAATTAAAGAGTTATAGGAAAATTCTTTGCATTAATATTTGATTACGTTTCATTTAAAACGGAGTTGCATTATATAAATCCCTTCAAAGAAATAGGAACGTTACTTGCCTTTTGTAATAATTTATTCTTAATATTATATTATTTATACATCGTATTTTGTTTTATATAATTATCTACTACTACAGTTTATTATTTATATGAAAATATGAATTTCCGTATTTTAAGTAATATTTTCAATGTTATTTTAAATCTTTTTTAATTTCAATTTTTTTATTCGTTCATTATTTTTTACTTTACGAATATTTTTTTCTACTTTTTTTAATAATTTGTACTGGTTGGTGAGTTTTATTGCATTGATCTTTTATTTTTGATTGATTGAAGTATAATCTATATTTTTTTAAATAAAGGACCTTTAAATTAAAAATTTTTTTGTTAATTTTTTTTTAATTAAGCAAAACAAAATCTGTATGGTCGGATTATAATTATTGTTCAAGTTATTGATAGTGGTTCAGTTATTTTACTCGTATATTTACTACAGTAAATTAATTTTTATAATTAAAATATTTTTGTTTATGTATATATATATTTATTGTAAAAAACGAATCGCGCCGTTGACTCTAAAATGCACCTTAGTTGTATTTAATTTTTAAAAATAGAAAAAAAATTGTTAGGAGAAATTTATTGGATGTGCTTCGAAAATTTATATTTTTCTTATTATGATTTTTGTGGTTTTCTTCTTTGTTACCTTATAGCCTTTTATGTTTATTATGAACGTTTTATTTGGATAAATAATTTACCTACAATACTACAGAAATCTTATCATGATGGATTTACTCGTTTAAAAAGTTCTTCATCCGGAAATATAACTTTATAAAACATTGTTTATGTATCATTTTATGTAGATATGGCTGTACGTAGAATCTATTTAGAAATGTGTTTAAAAATTTTTTATTTGTAATAAAGGAAGATCTATCCTATTATACAGAAATTGGATTCCAATCTTAAAACATTTTTATTCCAAGCTGAAATAAAATCTTTTTAAGAAAACTGTAACGATTTTAATAAAATAAAATAGTGTACATCTTGATATTCTGTTATATGTATTAACTGCAATATGTTATATAACTACGTAGGACTGTATTTTAATAAAACGGATTGTATTCCTTTGGAAAGTAGTCTTAACAGTTTTCGTTTTTGTCTTCGTTTTATTTTAAAGTTACAAACTAGAAATAATGATAATTGTTAAATTATAAATTACTTATATTAATTTACTTAGAAAAGTTTAATTTACCTTTTCTATGTGATTTTAATAATTTTTATTTAGTAATTTCTTTCTAAGGAAAGAAAATAAGAATTTTCTAAGGAAAGAAAATTTAAAGCATTTTAAATAAAAATGCTTTAAATTTTCGTCTCATCTTTCTTTATAATTAATGTGTTTCTTTTCAGTATTGAGGTATTGTTATAAATTTAAAAACATATAAATTATCCTCTGCGTTTTGAATTTTTATATTTATTTTTGATACATAATATTAGTAAACAATATTTAATTTGACTAAAGTATTATTAGGTTTATATTACCTGTCATAATTCGTTATTTATTACGTATTAAAAAAAAAATCGGTTGATGTATTAGTTCAGCGATATAAATTTACTGCCATTAATGAGTTAAATTTTTTAAACGCATTAACATATAATTCGTACATCATTTAAATTTACATAAAACTTAATGTTATAATTCTTGTAATATTTTGTTTTATTTTAAACTTAGGTGCATTTATTTATGGTGTTTATTATTATGATTTATTTTTTCTATAGTGCCGTTAAAAAATTTTAACAAAGTGATGGATTTTACGTTGGACTGCATCAATAATATTCATACGAAAAAATTTACGTATATTACGTACGATTTAATTTTTTAAAGGTCATTTAAACATTTTTAATAGTACCGCATATATTTATGTTTTATTATTTTTATCAAAATGAAAAATAAATAACATAAACTTAAAAACTTTAATTTCAATTTATTCTTGTAATCATTAATAATTTCACTGTAAATTTTTTATTGAAATGGGACTTGATAGAGATAAAAGAAAATGTAGGTTATTAAAATTTTCAGCAGCGAATAATAATTTATCGATATGTATTAATTACAATCGATCTCAAACTATGTTATAATGATGAGAGAAATACTTCTGTTATATCTGCTTCTTTATCTATTATTAAAATGACTGTGATAATTAATCATGTCCTAATAATTTTAAAATTATTGTTATTGTATTACTGTAGAGTAGAAAAAATGTTATGTATAAGTGATAATTAATTAAATTTATATTAATATATAAATTATAGAAAAATAAAATAAATTGAGCAAGATTTATTACTTCATCTTTACTGCCCCTGATTCAGGTGGTACTGTGCACACGATGATCGTGAAGTTGGTTGCCCTGCGAAGCGCACTCTTCACTGTTGTTATTCTGCTATCTTCCACTACCAAGGAAGTCTATACAGAGGGTGAGTGAATTTTTATCGTTATTATTTATATAGAATTATTTTTTTGCATGATTATTTATAATAAAATCTTACGAAACTGATCCTGGTTAAGATTTTAAGCCATTTCAATAGTATATTTTATTTAAATTTTGTAATTGTCATCTTAGGGTGGAGAAAAGAACATACAGAAAAAAAATAATAGTACTTTATCGCTGAGTGAAAAAGCTTGATTTTTTTTTTTATGTATTATATTTTTTTCCTTTATTTCGTACTTTTTCCTTCGTTATGTTATTTTACATTATAATTATGTATAATTCCTTAATCATTGTAATAAAGAAGCATTAAATTAGTTGTATGTCTATAAAATAAATTTTTCTCCCGTTTTTTTTTAATGTAAACAAGAACTTTAATGACTAAAATAATTAATCGGAAGTCTTACGTGGTAGTGCATAAGAAAACTTTTCTATCACAATTAGTTGATGTAAGGTGGGAGTATGCTACGATTTTTTCTAGGAATGGAAGGGGGTGCAAACTGTGTGCATGTCGCCCAGTATAAAAGGAGTTATTCCACCCATACCGATAACCGTAACGTAGCGTCCACTTGACATAAATGATAAATAGAATAATAAAATTAATATATGCTACGCAAAGTATTATCGTAATCTTTTATATGAATATATAATTTAAGTTATATTTGCCTTGTATTAGAGATTTTCATTGACTAAATTTCATCCTTCTACTCGAACATCTAAGTATATAAAACGTAATTAATTTCTTACATAATATCCTTCTTTCCGTTTAGTAAACTCAAAACTTTATTTACTTCAATCTTAGAATAAGGTTTAAAAGTAATTGATTTACGCAGATGATTGTAGGCTACGTACACGTACGTACATAGGTGAAAAATATCGTAGATATACAAGAAAGATATTTATTTACATTACAGGGAGAACTGTGTTGAAGGATTGGTAAATACTTAGACGGGCGTTCTTGAACACCACTTGTAAAGTATTGCGTCTGCTACCTTTGCTCCTTGTCATCGTCTTTCTCATCCCTTTTTACCTTTACGTCTTCTATTACTTCTCCTCTTTCGTTCGTGCTTGTAAGCGATAAAACTTTAGCTTTAGCTTTTCTTTTCTTCATCGCCTGTCTCTTTTCTCATCCTTTCTTCTGTTTCGAGTACAAATGAAAATAAGTTTTCTACGTCTTTTCTGTTCCAGATTACGGATGTTTTTGTAGCAGCACATTATTGATGTGTTCCATTTGTTTCTGTTAGAACAGTCCATACGCTTGACTTCAGTAAAGCAGTTCCGTTTTTCCTCTTACATATTTATTTTGTATTCCCTCTTACGTTTTCTAAGTAATCGCAATCGTTTAATATGGTATAATAATTATTTCCTTCCGTCTATTTTTATTTAGAAATCTTGCGTTTATATGTAATTTAATTTTTTAATCTTTCTTGAATAAATAAAATAGTTGTAGAATAATTAGCTTTTAAAATCGTACACTCACTCTTTCTAAATATCTGGATTCAATGAAGTGATGGTTCAAAAGGTTTAGATTGTCTGTCTGTCTTTTATAATTCAACTGTTAGTTGATTTTTTTTTTCAGACTTTACCCGAATAATTTGAAGAACGGTCTTTAAATATATTGAATTTTTGTGACCTGACGTAAAATTTTCAGTTTGGGACCAAGTTTCTAAAATGTTTTTTTCTCTCCAACAAACTGCTCCAATGATTTTATTTTAACTTTATTTATTATAGATTAGTTACAGGCTGTAACATGTGTTATTAGTTCCCAGTAAATATTTGGTATTTCTCATACTCCACTTAATAAAGATTGATTTTATCCGATAAGCTGATAAACTGTTGTTATAAAGCAACCATCGTACTTTAAAAAGTTCTTCGTTTGATCATAAAGCTTCAAATTCATTTGAAAATTTCGTAAGGGTAGATTATATAACTATTTAGAGCGTAATTTTCTACCGGAATAGAACCGGTAACAAACTGTTGTTACCGATAACAAAATCAGTTTAAATTCCGTTACGTTGCCTTTTTTCTTACTGTAAGAAGTTATAAGTTCACGTTTTGGAAGCATTCTCTGATGGATTCATGTCGAATGTGATCGTATGCGGGAAGGTACGTCTAAAGTTCGTAAGGGCTGATGTAACCCAGACTATGTCCATCTATGATCATTTCTTTCAGCATTTTAAGTAACGATATTACTCAGATAATTTTATAATTTAGTCAACTATTTTCTTATAGCTTTTGTATTTATTCGTGTTTTATTTTTCGTGATGACAATTTTTTTTGATGCGAAAGAGTGGGCTCAAAAGCTATGGTCATTAAACTGATGGAAATTGGTAGCGTACGAAAAGATGTCATACCTGGCAGGGATTTGAACCCGGGGTATCCGCATGAAATACGGAGACGCTACCTACTCAGCCACGGAGGTTGGGATAACAAATTTAATCAAACTATTTTAAGTATTAATTACATTATTATTTTTTTTTTTAAATAAAATCAGTTTAATGTGATTGTTACTGTTTTGTTTTATCATTGAAATGGCTTATTATTCTACTGACTTTTTTAGTGATCAGTTTTGTTGTTGCATGTTATTTAAATTATTTATTTCAGTTTACTAGATATTTTACGGTATGATTCCTATTTCAGTGAAAATTAATTTAACTGGATCTCTTCGACGGCATAATTTTTATCCATTATTTTTTCATTCCTTTTGCATACTAATTATGTATTCAAACTGGTTTTATTATTATTATTGTACTTGTTGTTAATTAGGAAGAATGTTAATTTATTTAAAGGAACAACTGTGTAGATATTATTATTTTGATTATTTGATTTAACGTTTATTGAATATCCTAGTACAATGGTTGTTAGTTAATAAAATAAATTCGATGATAGAATAAAATGGTGTGTAATAAAATAATTTTCAAATCACCTGTTGTACATTAATAAATCATTTATAATAATAAAAATTGTTATTATGGTCACATATATTCAAGACAGTAATAAAGTTAAAATTTATACTATTAAACTTACATTAAACTAATATTAATTTAAGAGTGATCAGAGATTAATTACTAAAAAGTAAATAGAGTCGGAATAATTTACCATAGAAATTCTGAAATTCATTCACTAGTTTTCTCGATCTACAGATATATTTTGCGATTGTGTGTGTGAAATATTCATTTTTAACATTGTATTAAATAATATTCAATTACCACTAAAATACAGTTAGCAAAGTTATAAATACACTTGTCTACGTGCTTCGGTAAAGTTAGAAAAGAAGTGAGTACCTTATTATGGAGCATCTTCACGGAATTCATCCACATCTTCGGTATTTATAAATTATTATTAATTTTTAATCCGGTGTGGCAGACAAGAGAGTTTTAAAATTTAACAATGTTTTATATATAACTATTTTAATTTCTCTCTACTTAGGTTGGGACCTGAAGTAAACAAAACCGATGCCGAGTGAGACAGTATGAACCGGGTATACACAAAATTGCGCGACAGCTGCTGTGCGCCTGATTTAGTTTCTATCGTAATACCAATATAGAAATAGTTGCCTATTGCTTAGTATATTGTAAAACATTATGTAATATTTGTTAAATTAAGAAAAGGTTATAAATTGTTAAATATACCAAAAACTATCTTCGATGGTAATTTTATTTTACCGTTACAGTAGTAATTATCATATGCAGCAAGCAGCTACACAAAATAATAATGGTTTAATGAAATGATAACCATAAATAGGTTTGTAAATAGATTTTAAGTGCTTTACACAAAACCTGATGAACTATTTACATGCATAAAATAAATTTAAAAAAATATTTTATGATTTATTACAATTTCTTGTTTTTTTTTCTCAATTTCTTACAGCGAATCACTCGGTTAATCACATTCACTCTATACCTCATCTTCATCTTCACTAACATTAGATTCCGAGGAGTCATTTGCGAAATTAATTATGAGTTTATTCACCTCGATATCAACGAAATAATCCGTCTTCCACGTTTTCTCTTTTTGCAGCACTTGTTTAACACAGTTCCGCCACTGATCTGCCGTTACCTCAGCGTTTTCAAGTAAAACCCTTACGTCCACTAATTTATAAGTTTTGTTATTCCAAGCTACAAATTATTTTACTTGACTCCATAATAGTTCTATTGGATTCACATTGCCGTGGTGTGATGGAAGGCTTATGGCTTCCACCATATGTACTGTATCTCCATTTGCTTCAGCCATATCATCGATTACATTTTTGTTAAATTTTTGCTTTTAACATCTTGTTGGAGTTCAATCTTTAAAATTGTATAACCAAATATGGGATTTGTTCTTCTCGAGTTACGATACTATATCCGCTTGTATCGTATGGTTCATTATCCATAACAACGACACTATTCGGGTAGTTAATTTCATAATCGTATTAAATCGGTTTTTAAAAAATTACCATTCATATATTTGTGATAATCACCCATTTATTGGATTCGAAAACTAATAATGCATCGTTAACAAATCCAACTTCATTCACTGCATGACCTACAGTCAACCGTTTTCCTTTGCTATTTTCCGATTTTATACCGGTAATTAAACCAGATAGAAAAGCCTGTTTAAATGTCTTAACGAAAGTGTCACACGAAACTTAATGACCTTCGGCTGAATGACCTTCATTCACCCGAGTTCCATCCACATAATAAAATCTTTTTTTCATATATTTCCTTCGCCAACTTTTTATGTCATCTCTATCAGTGATAAAATTATTTCTACTTTTTCCTCCAAATTTGATCGTTAAAAGAAGTTTATGTTAATTATCCCGATTAATTTTCGGTAAATCCGGATTATTTGTGACGGCTAAAAATACCTTACTGAGTGGCCAAGTCATTTTTAAAAAAGAAACCATTTTTTCTATTTTACAGCATTTTGATTGAAATCGTTAAATTGGCCTAAAACGAGTTTTGAACGTTTTCTTTTCTTTTTTTGGCGTGTACACTACCCTGTACATTTTTCTTTTTTTCAGCTTGCGATCTCGTAATACTTGAACCGGCTTGTGAATTCAGACGTAAGCGTTTCTACTAGTTTAATTTCTAAATTTGGATGTTTTTCGCGAAAGTTATTGAAAACATTAAGAACCATCGTCTTTTCCCCACTTCCTAATATTTTACCTTTTCTTTGTTTAACTAAACAGCAAGAAGACTCTCGGCCATAGTTATTAAATTTCACTTAAAAACACTTATAAAAAAAACTTAATTTTTAGCACTATAATAAAGCAAATAAGTCAAAATTTCAGTAAGATACATATTTCTACCAAATTAATGGCAAAAACAACCTCGCTGAAATTAATTTCTGTCACGAGCAGTTAACAATTCCACTGTTAAAATAATAATGAAATTTCACAAGACCAAGTTATCATTTTTAAAATAGTGTCGGAAATATACTTTAATTGTGTCATAGAATACAAATAGCTATGAAGTATTGCTGTTGTTTATATAATATAATACTTGATATGTACGAAATTGCAATTCAAATACTTGCACTAACACACGGTACGTTTGTTTACTCTAAGCCTAATCCGTCGTACCCAACGGGTTGGTCTTGTGCAGAGGTTCCAAACTTATTTTACTCATAGACCATTTTCAAACTTTTGCTGGTTCCGGTGGACCCCCTGCAGCTACATTTCTACCATATTTCAGTCGACGGAAAATGTGAAAATTAGATCTAACTATGAAAATTTGCGTTACGGCTGACTTCCACGAACTAACAGCTTCCGAAAAAAAGTGAGAATTGATTGGTTAATTTTTGATTGACTTTGCTATGAGTTGATGTCAAAAAAGTAAAATTGGCCGATCAAAAAAAAATGCTTCCATACAACTTTACATTTTTGACATTACTCACAGCACAAGGAAGCAATCAATTCTCACTTATTTTATTTAGAAAACTTCCCATTCAAAGTGGTAAAAGGCAAAAGAAAAATAGTATATTTTTTGTGTTGCATTTATTCAAATATGTAATCATTACACTATTAATTATTATTGTTATCATATTGCAATGTAATATAATAAAATTGTCGTAATATAATTAAAATTAAACATTAATAACGAATCTAACTTCTACAATGACAATCACAAAATAGTTACAATTTTGCTTCTCAAAACATTATCTGCCTAGATTGATACGGAAAGTCAAGCCAACATTTTAGTTCTTCACTATCGAAACCAGATGAATTTTTGTGGACCCCCGCTTACGAATTGTGAACCCCCATTTTTTTTGTCACGCCAACGTAGACCCCCGTCGAGTCTCCCATGGACCCCTGGGGGTCCACCTGGACCACTTTGGGAATCAATGATCTAGTGGTTAAATTCGTCATCACAAATCAGCTGATTTCGAAGTCAAGAGTTGTAAGGATCAAATCCTAGTAAAGCCAGATACTTTTATACGGATTTGAATACTAGATCATGGATACCAGTGTTCTTTGGTGGTTGGGTTTCAATTAACCATACATCTCGGGAGTAGTCGACCTGAGGCTGTACAAGTTACACTTCATTTACATTCATATCATCCTCATTCATCCTATGAAGTAATACGTTAGGGTGGTTAAGAAAAAAAAGGCCTAATCTGTCTACTGAAGTAGCTAATAATATGAGTATTGTAAAATTAGGAAACTGAAATTAATAAAACATTTTAAATAATACTGCATTTTACATTGGGGTATAGAGACCTAACGTATTTATAATTACATAATAACAACTACTAATGTGATAATTTGAGATTAATAACAAGCGTAAGTAATGATTAACGTTCTTACCGTTAGGGAGCGATTTTTAAAAGTGATATGTCATTTTTGACCACCTGATGGATTGTTTCAATTGGTTGATGGTTGTCATATGTTTTTTGTGTATTTACACGCATCACACACATTTAAATTGTTTACTTCAGGCCTCAACGTAAAATATTCAGAAAATAAACATGTTTATATGTATTTTATTTCAATAATTTTTCATGAAGATGTGATGAATTCCTTGAAAGTACTCCATAGTTAAAGTTTCTTTTGTTATCTTTTATAGCTGTTTTTCTGTTGGTGATGAATGTAAATTTGTTTGTATAAAATATCTACATATAAAAACTATATATTTTTTAAAGTATTTTTTCGCCGTCCACCTTATTGTGAATAACAAGGTGAAATTGTAGCAAAAATCACGTCGTAAGTTATCCTACAATTTTTGTTTTTTTTTAATATTTGTGTATAATAAACGATTTGTTACCCGTTTTTATAAATCGCGAAGTTAAGTTGGATGGTGAATCACTCGGTGATTCTGGTTAGGTAATTATTGATGTGAAGTTAAAATATACGTAACATTACTCTGATAAACGTTAAGTATATGATAATTACCCGTTAAATTACGTTGTACATAAGTTTTCTATTGCGACATACGAATCCTTGATAAATCACTTATTATATTGGCGTCTTTCCTTTAATGTAACCTTTATTTGTGGTAGCAGTTTTAAAAATCTTTATATAGGTAATATATTTTTATACATTCATACAAAATTTGTCTGTAACGAAACCAAGAGAATTAATATATTATTCAATCAATTACCGTTAAAGATTTTATATAAAATCTTATTTTCAGGTTATTATTTATCTATTTTTATTGGAGGAAAATTGACCTATTCTAGGTCATTTCCGTAAATTTATCTTGTTGATTATATGAGTCTTCAAGATTTTTTTTTAAAGATATTCGCATGGCCTTTTTTTAATGGGTGAAACATGATTCGCATATAAAGCTGAATTTTTTAAATGAATTTTTCTCTTTAAACTTAAATAGTCATTCATCATTTTTGTTCTGAATTTTCGTTAGAAATTTTCTCTTTTATAAGTTTAAATTTAACTAATAATTTTGTTATAATATACTTTTACATTTTAATAGATCATTTTGTGGCTACTGAAGTAATTTAATTTAGCTTTTTTTTATTTGTTTTAATAAGATAGCTTTTAAAATATTTAGCGATAATTTTGTTGCGATTTTAATTTTAGATTTATTTTTTTCGTGTAAATGTTTACGAGTAAGTAACCTAATTTTATTACTGCGATATTTCTATCTCTCTCTCTTATCATTATTAGTCTCTTGTTCGCTTAAATTTCACTTAATCATGTAGGATTTAGTGTGGTATAACTTTAACTTCGTTGCGAAAATTACTCTTAAGACGGTTAAGTTATGCTGCAGGGTATATGTGAACTCAAATTTCAACTTCAAACGGTTTAACATGATATTATATCAAACGTATATCAGTAAAATAATTATTTTTATATAATTTTAGTTTTTAAATTGATAAAAATAATGGCGTTATAAAATAAATGTATGAAGGTCAAACGCGTAAAAGAAAAAATTACTTCGGAATATTCGGTACAGCCAAAGGAGTTAGATGGAAACCAAACATTGATGTTTCAAGTGTTTTGTTAAAGTACGGGAGTAATACGAAGAAAGCTTTTCTGTTGATTGTTCCTTGAAAAAAAGTAACCTGTATTTTACTAGTGTTATCGTTTATTATTATTATTTCTACTGCTACATAGAACTCCTTCTTTACTCTTGTTTTATTTACCTATCTTCAGGCTTTTCACATTTATTAATATGATTCGTAGGTACTTATATTTGCGCTATCTTGTGTGTATATGTATATATGTATGTAAAATGTTAACACTTTCACGCACGCATATGTGCATGCTTTCTTGCTTGAATTCACTATATGTATTCATAATTTATGTTAACGCACTCACTGAAAGAATGTTCATTCCAAGTCGTGCAATGAAATATTTATGTGGGACACACGCTAGTGATCGTCTGTACAGACTGTTATCAATTTTTCTAGCGATAACCTTTTTCTTTTCTTATTTTTCTTTTTCTCCTTTTTCTTCGTGTTCCTTTTTTTCTACTTTCTATTCTTCAACTGAAATGCGTATACCGTTCATATTCGTTCTTTTTACCATTTCTGAATGTTATCTCGCGACTTTTTCTTGCAAAAAAAAATCGTATTGAATTTTTATTTCCGTTGAACCGGCAGTATGGTTTAAGAGCGCAGTTTATTCTTTCATTTTGTTAGTATTTCTTTAACGATATTATATGAATATTAAATTTTACTTTTAGTCTATCATTAGCTTTTGTTTTTTAAATAAGTACATTAATTTTCAGTGGTCGATAATAATCGTTTACATTTTATTTTTTTATTTGTGTATTTTTATTGCTAAAATAAAGGAAATTTTTTCACTTGGATTTATTTCGTGTGCATTTCATATGAATTTAATGCACAACGGTTTTATTTGTTTTATGTAACTGAATATAAATTTTGAAAATAATATTTATTCTTTATTTTAATTATGTTTTTGATTAATAAGTAATCTTAAAATTGCTTGACTTTTAAAACAATTGATCTTAGAGTTTTTTTTCTTAGATTCATCATTTGAACAAAAGTTATAAATAAATATGTATAAAAGTTATATATATATAACTGTATGTGTGTTTTCCCTAATGTGTTACAAACTGTTCAACTAGTGAACAATAAGCAACCACCCACGGCCCAATGAGATGATGATAGTATGTATAATATGTAAATGAGATATGGTCTTGTACAGACTCAGGCCGACCATTCCTGAGACGTATGGTTAATTGAAACCCAACCACCAAAGTATACCAGTATCCACTATCTAGTATTCAAATCCGTATAAAAACAACTAACGTTTTGTAGGATATGAACCTCAGAACTTTCGACTTCGAAAATCAGCTGTTAAATTTGTGACAAGTTAACCGCTAGACCAGCCCGGTGAGCTGTGTATTTAAAATTTGATTTATTTTTCAATACGATGTATATAATACTTTTAACATTATTTTTTGTTTAATAATTTGGTATACCTTACTTTTATATCATTGTTACTCGCTACTTGATAAAAGCTCTTTACAATTTGTTATATATCTCATTTTCAAAATTATCCTTTTAAATATTAAATTTTTTATATTTGCATTATCTCTCTTGTCTATTTTTCGCTTTCTTCCACGATTATAAACTGTGTATTATGTCTCTTCTACAGTTACTACTAAATTTTCTTAAAAATTCTACTTATTTTTTTCTTCTTCTTACTCTTTTAATATACATTTTTAATTTAAATATACTCTTTTAAAATTCTAGGATATCATATATAAAAAAAATAAAAATCTTAAAGAGATTACAGCAGTAATTCCTCTATATTTTATTATTAAAATATTTTTAGGTTAAAAATGTACTATAATTTAGAGCAAGTCTACTAATTGCGTGGCTTCTGTGAAAAAACTGGCTTTAGTAAATGCTAGTATCGCAGTGGTTTGGTATTTTATATATGTGTGTTCTATGGGGTGTGTAGTGGAGGCCGTTATTTCCAACCTCCGTTATAAGTGCCTTTGCGTGAGCGAATGGGCCGGCCCGTCGACTGTAGTGTGGGCGGTTACGATGGAAAAGAGCACTTAGGTTTTACAGCCTTATTGACGGCAGGCGAGGGGTGTTTCGTGAAAAAGTAGAAAAAGAAAGGACGATTCCACGTAAAAACAAAAATCCAGTTATCGGGCGAGCGTTTGAGTCTGAACGGGAGAGTTAGGTATATTGAAACGGCTAGAGCTGCTACCTTATATGGAAACAGATCTGTGTTGAATTTAACCGGGCACAGATGTCGCTGAAGTCGATGCAATATAAAGGTAGCTCTTTTCTTGTAGTCCACCTGCTCTTATCAAAGTTCTGTCTTTGTCTTCAATTGTCTTTTTCTTCTGTTTCTTATACTGAATTTGGTGGAGTGAATATTATATCATCTTTTATTGAAATACGAATCTGAATCCCGTTTATAGAAACTGTTCTTTTTTTCATAGAAAAAAAATGTTTTATTTTCATGATTTAATATTAGAATTTAATTTGATATATTGGAGATTACAAAGCGTAAAAATTATTAAGATATTTATATCAATTAGAACGTCTGAGTTTATGATTGTTCGCTTAAAGCTCGTAAATCACTGGACCGATTCGATTAATTCTTTCACCGCTGCAATAATTGAACACTGAGAAAAAGTTTAGGAATAAATTGATTTAAATAACTGCATTTTTAGGTGATCAATAAGTTTTAAACCGTAGATTTTCCTATTTTATAACCATTTTTGGGTTATAATATTTTGATCACTGATAGAACACGTAAGAGATGACTGTTAATTTTTCAAAATTTAAACGATAATTGTCAAAATCGGGTAAACTATTCTATAAATGTCTTCCGTTTAATAAAAAAATGGATTTATTTCTTAGATTTTCGAAGGTAGGAGGAGGTAATTTAGCGAGCGGTAAATTATGATGTACTTATAATTAATATTTTGTCTATAAATTGCTTCACAACTGGTTTTATTTTCTTATTATCTTCACTTTTTACACAAAACGAAATTGAAAGCACGTTACTTCAATTCATGTGCAGTTATGTGGATTTATATCTCTTTGATTCTATTATACAAGAACGGTAAAACCTATTCTATCGAAATTTTTAGAATAAATTTATTTTAATCAAATCTAACAGTTATACTATTTGAATAAGGAAATTAAATCCATTCTCTTTTTCTTACACATATAGAACACATGATAAAAAAATGTATTTCAACATGTACTAAATGATAATAATTTTCCATGGAATTCTTTGTTTTAATTTTAATTTTTAACCTGGAATAGGAGGTCTAACCTTCTTTAAAATAATTTTTTATTTTATTTTACTATTTGAGGATGGATTTTAGCGTAATATTTTAAGCGATGAAAAATTAAACAAATAGATGTTTTAACTGCTTTCATAAATACGTTTGTAATTTCCAACAGGAGTTCGGTCGTGGTTAAAGAATTTTTTTTTTCTTGGGATGTATTTTAATTAAAACTTTAGTTAACAGTAGTAAAACTTAATGAAATATAAAACAATTTTTGTACGAAACATTTTTGTAGAATTTCCCTTTTGAGTAAAAGAGAATTGTTTGAGTAACACGGTAATTTTATCTTTATATTATAATAGTAGAGTTTTATATACGTATACAAAAAAAATTTTTAGAATTATAATTTGTTTTATCAACAAATAGTTTCAGAAAATTAAGTAATAAATTTGTTCACAAAACTTTTATTGTTTGTTAGAGAGCATCGTATAATGTTAGAAATTCTCTTGTAAATTGAATTGTTTAGGGTCTCCGTATTTGATGAAGCGTGTGTAGCTACACAGTTTCACAGACCTAACAATTAAAGCCGCAGATGGGACACTCTTAGATGAGAGACAAAAGATAGTTCGAAAGTTAACCGTAAACAGTAAGACTTGTAGACGAAAGGGCCACACTACTTTTATACTTAGTTACCGGCCGCCTGCTTGTTTGCTTGTCTCTCGGACAAGTTTTACCAAACGGAAGAAAACCAAGCACAACTTCTCTTAAGTTTATGGAACCCCGTAGTATTTAACTCATTTATTTTTTAAATTTCCTTTTATTTTCCTTGTAACCTTTCATGATTTTTTTCACGGAATTTCCATTTTTATTTTATTACATTGTTTCTTGTTTAAATATGATTTTTTTTCCGATACAGAATAAACATATACGATAATGCCCTGAACATAATTATAATACTTTTACTTTGTGTAATTACCGGTGGTCGAGCGTGATGTATTCGATGTGTAAGTAATCTAATAATAATAAATAATCAAATAATTATATTAGATCGATCATTCGATAATCCGATCTATGTTACCAAAATTGCAATAAATTTTCTATTTAATAATTGTATTATAAATGTTGTTAATAATTATATTATTGCAAAAGGAGATATTTTAATTCTTGTGGTATCTTGTACAATAACTTTGTTTCTTTTTGAGTTAAGGTAAATGATTTTGTTAGAATGCTTTACGTTAACATTCTGTTGTAAAATATGACCCGAAATAACTTGTAAAATTTTATTCTTTAGATTCTTTTTTGTTTTCCTGATAATTTCTATTATTTTGTTGAAAATGTAGTATAAATTATGTAGCCTTAATAAGTAATAAATTAATGAAATAGAAGTACTTAATGGTAAAAAACAGGTTTTGTGTGTGTATGTGTGTGTGTGTGTGTGTGTGTGTTTATTTTTTTAAATTATTTTAGTAAATGGTTTAATCTCTTCTAGGTAACTGTTGTATAAATCCTACGAAACAGTAATGTAACTTTTTAAGTCATGATTAGTATTTTTTAATAAAAATAAATTAACGGTGTAGCAAATTTATATTATTTTTTTAATATTGAAATGCTTTATTACTTTCTCTTACTAATAATCGAGTAAAACTGATGAAAGGCGTTCATTTTTATTTTATGTATCTAAATAAAATAGAGGGATTTGTAACTAAATATAAATTATTAAACTTCCTACTTTGTTTTTTCCCATACTGTACAATAAGAAGGTTGACTGACTGTTAATCTGATTTAGGTTCATGATGGCCATAAATATCTTACTGTAATCGATAGTTGAGAGTAGCACTGAAGAACCTAATATCTGTCATGTCAGATACAGATATGTCCTCTTACTATGTATACAGATAGGCTTATATAGATATATAATGTGTGTGTGTGTGTATATATATAAGGTTACACATGCATGTATGTGATCTAAGTGTTAACATTCATGTCATGCTTGAAACAGTTCGTATATCGCTCCCGGTTGTCGCGAAGCGTATCAACAGTGTCTACTGTCCATTTCATGTAGCGTATTGATATTATTCTTATATTAGATAAAGCCTAATTTGTAAGTTAAAAATAATTTTGTCAGATTTCTTATACATTTTTGAATTTTATAAGCGTTCATTTTCTTTTTTATTATTAGTTAGCTGCAATTATTTATTTTAATTCAGTATTGCTGTAGTGTAATTATGTACATGACACGAATTCATATTAAAAAAAAATTTTTAATTTCTGCTCTAATGATAAAGTTGATAATTTTTGCTTATTTTTTTATATAAAGAAAAAAATACAAATTTTTCAAATTTAAAAAAAAAACAATTACGACTCCGTCGTAAATCAGCTGGTTTAGAAGTCGAAGTTCTCAGGTTCAAATCCTAATAAAGGTATTTGAAAAAATATTAAAATTTACCTTCTGTAGCGTAATTCAAGTTCAAATTTACTAGTATACATTAATTATAATTTGAGGTAATTTGATTATTTTTCTTTTGGCAGATCTTGCATGGTGTTTGTATATATAGGCAGTTTGATTAATTGTTATTGTGGCAACAAAAATGCTATAGCTTAATAATCCCAAATTCAGCCTCAAAATTATAATTTATTTAAGTAATATAATGGGCAGCCATAAAAATTAAAACAAGCGCATATTAATTATATAACAGTATTGTGTGGTAACTCTGGTATTTGTATTTTTCATACAGGTTTGTTAAATATTAAACAAGATTATTAATTCGAATTTTACCGCATCTGTAAGTGAGTCAAGTTTGATTAACAAAAGAAAGCACAGAGTTTCAGGTGCTATGTTGCATTTATTTAATTTGTTGCCATAAAATCATATTCATTTTGCTGCCCAGGTTAAACCGAGTAATTTTTTCATTGTCTTTTAAGAAATCGGTTAGTTAAAATTTGAGTCGCAGAAAAAAAAATTGATGTGGACACCACATGACTTCATTGTACGCCTATTAAATTACATACACACGTTTTTTTTTTTAATGAAAAATACACAACTTTTATTTCATTAATAACTTCCAATATTTTTTCATATATTTGTATATTTTTTTTAATGGTATTATTGAATTATTATGTTTCGTAAACATTTTTTTACAATCAGGGGTTAATAATTATTAATAAATAATATATTTAAATTAAAAAAAGTTAAAAAAAAAGAGCTGAAGTCTGATGTGCCTTCACAAATATTTCATTAATTAAAATTTCGTTTGGCTATAACTCTGGAGCCAATGAAAATAAATACCACTTATATCTTTGAAACGTTCTCAGTGAGGGCTTATTACTGCAATTAATGAAAAGTCCTGAATCCAAATGTTTTAGGATTGTGAGCGTTTTTGGACAATTTGGTTTAGTCGATTGCAATCAAAATGGGAGGATACAACTAGATGTTACAACAGTCCTTGATCCAAAATTTCAATATCCTACGGCTAATAATTTTTGAGTTATGCGAGATACATACGTACGTACAGACGTCACGCCGAAACTAGTAAAAATGGATTCAGGGATGGTCCGAATGGAATGGAGATACCGTTAAAATCTGATAACCGAAATTTTTCTCGATCACAGTACTTCCTTTACTACAAATAAAAAACAATAAAAATATTGTTTTTAGTACACTCAATTTCCGATTTTATAAATTTAGTAAAATAATTCTAAAAATCTGTTTAGATAACTCGTGTTAAAATATAGTCATTAACTCTTACGAATTTTTGTCTTTTCTTCTATGTCGATTTTTTTTTTTTTTTTTTTTTTTTTTCTTAATGAGTTCGTATTTCTATCAGTTGGTATTAAATATTTGAAATTAATGTTTCACATTAATAGTAAGTTTTAAATTAAATTTAAAAATGAATTAAGCTGTAAAATTAAAAATCATATATTTCAACGTTATTAAATATTACGTATGTTGTAACTTTTAAAGTATTGTATCGATTTTGATATATGGTTTGTACGCTCGAAGAAAATCGTGTATGTACACACCCTAACAGCGTAAACGTGACGTAAATTTCTCTTAAAATAACCTAGAGTGCTTTACCATTTCCGAGAGTCACTAACGTCACATTTCAGATAGCCTACAATTATACCATTGTTTCGCCTAAAATACATTCATATTATGTACTAAACTAATGCTTCTGGAAAATGAGTTATAACGGGAACACAATGTTACAGCAAAATAGGGAATTATTTGATTCATTTTTTTTTTTTTTTTTTTAGTGAATTACATCCTTGTACGAAGTAAATGAAGTTATGTGATCGCGAAACATTTCGATTTTCAGGTTTTAACGGAAATATCCATCGCTGAATCCATTTTGACTAGGTTCGGCGTCTGTACGTCCGTATGTATCTCGTATAACTCAAAAACGATTAGCCGTAGGATATTGAAATTTTGGAATTAGGACTGTTGTAACATCTACTTGTGCACCTGCCCTTTTGGTTGCAATCGATTGAGCCAAAAGCGTCCAAAAAAGCCCAAAACAACTTCAGATACTCTACTACAGCGTATCTAAATTTCACTGAAATTAATGTTTTAGTTTTGGAGATTTTTGAGTCACAAATTTTATACATGGGCTATACACTTTAAATGAATCGTATTTTCGTACTTGTCATAACACAATAGTAAAAAAAAAATCATTCTCAACCCCCCACCCAACAAACCGTGCGACCGAAAGTAATACCGTGCGTTTCTTCGAAATGTTGGTAAAACATGAAAAGATGTAAATAAATTAAATAAGTAAATTAAAAAAATAAATAAATAATAACCATTGACATAAATGGAACTTACGAATTACTATGAAAATGATGTTCTTTACAAAAGTATAAACAACTGTTGTTTTAGACAATCCCAAAGTAAAAATGATTAAATTGGAGATTTTATTGGTTTAGTTTTTTAAGTTAGATCTCCTTCTTCTATTGAATTTGACTAAATAGATAATCGTTGTCTAAATTTTTAACTCATATTCTAAAAGCATTTCTAAAAAACGATTTTTCTTTATTTCGTTAGTACTACGTATTTGTTAAAAATCTTTATTATTTCTCCTTATATACTTGAGTGACTGCATCCAAATGGCCATCTAATTTTGGATTATAACTAAATATTTTTTAAGTTTTCGAAAGTTAGTAACCTTTTTTTTTTTTAATTAATTCAATAACAATTTAGAATAACTCTTAATTAATTAATACCGCTTAAAATTTGATATTAACACAGTTTTTATTATTTAATGTTGATCACGACTTCATGTCTTTAAACTTTTATAATATCTTATTTTTAGATATTATATTATATTTTTCAATAAGCTGAAAATAGTGATTAACACATTTTAATGAAATTTTCTTTCTATTTAAGCCTGAAAGAGAATAGTGATATTATTTAGGTAAAATTTAATTCAGTTTTGATTGTTCTTAATATTTTATCAATATCTATCGCACCGTTACGTATTTACCTATTTTATTTTAATTCTTATGTTGGAAAATAATTCGGTGAATACCCTAAATCGTTTGATAACGCCGTATAATATTTATAGGTGTATGAGTACAGTTTCACTTAAGTGATCATCACTATACTCCGTATTAATCATTATCCAGTATTAGGTTGATGCTGATGAAATTCTCATTACGTTAAGTTTAGATATAATGTACTATATTATATTACTTAGTAATTATCCTTCCTTCTTGTAAATGAATTTCCTCCCTCTTTCTCTCGCTCTCTGTACTCCATGATGTCGTGGGGGGAGCACGTATCCGAACCTTTCCGTTGTCGCACGTATTTCGAACGGTATTAGTGTACGGATTGTATTTGCTAGTAGCTTTTCAAATATCCTATTGTGTATATCAGTCTAATAATTTACCTTAGATTATTGTTTTCCCCGGCTTACATTAGATCTTGTTCCTCTGTATATTACTTGTATGTTGTGGATGTAGATGTGCGTGCGTGTTAAGCCACAATTACAGTTAATATGAATATACAAGGATGTCGGTGAGATAGTTATAACGTAAGCGTTAAACAACAGGTAAGATAACAAGGCTATTCTCTGATTGATACTGACCGCTGTTTGCACATTAGTGTGTATTTCACACGGCTACCTAGTGTATCCGCCTTGCTTAGTACCGCCCTGTATTTACCGCAGATTCTCGTGTGTGACATGTTAATCGTAATCCATGCTAATGTATGCTTTGTCATGACGTATTACCCCTGCTTTCCCCTCCTCTTGTCTCTTCTGAAGTATATAGCGTTGTACACGTACGTGTATGAAGGGATTTAATTAAAAGCCGATGTGATTATCCACGGGCTTACTTATTATTTTATTGAATCGTTAAATGAAATATCAAAAAATAAAAAAACATTCCATATTTGTTTCTAGATTGTAATTTTTTTATCTGTTCATTTTTTCTCTTCTTTTGCTTCACGGTGTAAATCGTTGTTGATCTGTTTTGGTTTTCATATTTTCTTCGGTCTTCCTGTTCATCATCTACCTTTACGTGCAAAATTCAAAACCATAGTTGGTGTCCTACTATATTTTTCACGAGGTAAAAATCATCCACTACTTCCAGTAATATTAATTTTTTTTTAATTAGTTTTTTAATTCATTTATAAGTGTTTCTTCTCAATATTTCATCATATAATATTGATGACTTGGGCGACACTCCTTGAAAAGAGCATTACCGCAGATTACTTTTATCTCATTATCTCAATTCCTTCTCCAAGAATATAAAAGCTGCAACAGCCGTTGTTTTTTCAACACTAACCTTATTTTAATGAGTTGGATCGTATTAAAAAAATTTCTTTAAATGTTATTATTTTTGTTTTTTTAGTAATATGAAAAATAAATGTCAATTTTCTGAAAAATCTACAAACAAAACTTTAATTTATATTAAGATAAGCAAGCGTGCATGCTTATCTTAACATGATCTCTCAAAACACTTCCCCCTTTCTCAAAAATCGAAAAAACTTATCTTTATTTATTGCATATTTTTAACCGAATTTTAAAAAATATCTTTTAAGGATAGGAGTAATGGAAACGACCCCAAAAAATACTTTAGTGGCAATAATGGTGGGGGTGAAGCCGATCAAAGTTTAAAAGTTTTGAATTTTTTAAAACTATTTTTTATTTATTTAAACTTTTAATTATATTAAAATTAATAAACTTTTAGTACTAATATTACAATTAAAAAATAAAGAAAACCTTAGGTGACCTTTTATTTTCGTACATTTTTTGTGAAATTTTTTAGTTTCATCCATTTAACATATTGAGTATAAAAAATCAAAAAAAAATGTTTTTAAAGGTAATTTTTGAGGTGGGGAAGCAGAAAAAATACAGATTTTTTGAATTTTTAAAACATTTTTAGGCTTATTTAAACTTATAATGATAATTTTACAATAAAATCTAATCATAAATTACCACCAATTACAAAAAATAAATGCTGGGTAAATTTTTCCATGTATCATTATTTTTCTACTAAATAAGAATAACTAACCAATGCCAGTAAAGTATTTCAACAATGTTGTTAGGTTATTTTTTATAAAAATTTATCGTTTTTTTAATTCTCATTTCTCACCCCCTCCCAGAAAAAATTTTCATGTTCGTAAGATTATAATATTTCATATTGGCAAAAATCATGTGAATATAAGTTCAGGAAATAAAAATCGTATAAAACATTTACTCTAGTCCAGTTTATTTATTTTTTTCTTTTCAAGTTTAGTTTGTTTTGAAACCGTTCGTTTTTTCATTCGTAATTGTTAACAAAGTATGTATTTATTCACAACGGCTTCTGTTGATTAGGAAACCCATCTATTACAGCATTTTTTCGTCTTTTCTTATGGTAAATGAAATTGTGCTATGACTGACGAATATTTAAACCAAGAACTTTCAGTATAAAAAAGGCTGAGATGAAAAAACCTTCATGACGATTGTAGTATTAATTTTCCATTTATTACTGTATTTCATAACTGCACTGGTGTTAGGCCTGTGATATATCCATATCTTTTTTTTTTTTTGATAATGCTAATATTATATATTAGTTCCATCACAAATGCACGTGTTCGTGTGTTTTATCGCACAGCCGTCACCTGCAATCAATTATGATAAAAATTAGTTCAAATTCCTCTCTCTCTCTCTCTCTCTCTCTCTGTGTGTGTGGTGTGTGTGTGTGTGTGTGTGTGTGTGTGTGTGTGTGTGTGTGTGTGTGTAATATTGGATGTAATTTTAACTATATATAAATTGATTAAATGCGAATGCTGACAGACAGCCTTTCTAAGTGTAGTAATTATAATTTACATGAATTTCCTGATTAAACTGAACGAGTTTTTTTTGTACTTACACATCCCCATCATAGATTAATTTATTTTATACAACGGTGAATGTAATTGAAACTAATAACCTGAAAGTAATTGTCTTAAAATTAACAATTACATATGGAATTTCTATGTGAAATAGAATAATTGGAAAAAGTAACGCGGTAGATTGATTTCCCATCTACCTTACCAGGTTCAATGTGTTTTAATAATAACGTTGTATTTAATTAGAAACTGTGGTTACAAATACACCTGCTCAATATCCTCTTCCTGTTATTGATGTTGTTATTTTTATTTTTGTTTGTTTTACTTTTTTTCGTATGTAACATTCAGTTAATTTACAATGAAACTGTTGTGTATTATTCAGCTGTTATTAATTTTTTTTTTTTTTTTTTAGAAATTTTATAATCACTTATTTTTTTAAACAAAAAATATTTTTTAATTTGCGCATGTTTTATATTAATTAATTCGTTTCGGTTAGCTAGCGCTTTCAGTGGCAAGAAAAAATTTTCTTTTTAACATTCGTGAGTAGAGTCGCTTAAATCAGGCATAAGCCTGACACATGGAGCGTGATATTATAAAGTATCAAGCTCCAAACTGTTGGATTTTCTTAACACGTGGAAATACATTGTCCGAACTACCATGAATCGTATATACAAAGATATTTATTATCTTTGTATAATAATAATAATTTTAAAAGTTTTCTATGTTATTATCAAAAGACTTTGTATTAAAGATTAATTAAAATCAGTGTTAATTCAACAAAGCAGCATGATGCTTTGTTTATCATGTCCATTTATTTGAAAGATTACTCATCTTTTTAAAACGTATCATTCGTATCTTAAAATTGTAGTTATATTTTCGTTTAATTTTTCAACGAGAAAATTGTAAACTTATTTATTTCATGATCTTTTATTTTCTAATTAAACCAGTTATCACCATTCGTATGAGGTTCTTACTATTACTTAATCTTTTAAAAAAAGGATAAAAAAGCTAGCAACAAAGTTTTAATAGATGCTGACGTTATTTGTTCTTATATAATGGAGAAATATTGATACATGAGAATAAATCAAAAAAAAGTTTTAGAAGATTCAAAAATCTTTTTTTTTTCAAAGTTTGATCGGCTCTTCCACCCTAATCCCAAAGTATATATTTTTTAGGTCACTTGCACTACTATTACGCCTAGGAAGACATAAATTTGGTTTAAAATGAAATAAAAAGATAAATTTTTCGATATTGGGGGAAAGGATAATTTTGGGCAATTTTTTTTTAAATGTAAGATAAGCAAACAGGCTTGTTCTGAGCTATAAATTCGGGTTATGTTGAAAAGTTTTGACAAAATTAACCCCCAAAATTTTACCAACAAATTACGTTATATATACGAGTTTCTGTGCCAGATTTCATCAAAATCGGTTCATCCAGTCAAACGTTATTAAGCTTCAAACACGCCAACACACATATATTAATATATATATATATATATATATATATATATATATATATATATATATATATATATATACGTACGAACGTTGCTCTCCCACTTTTTTGTTATTTGTGGTCTATGGGTCATGAAACGAAGAGAAACGCAAAAAAATTCCCCATTTTTTGACTTTTTTAATTTTTTCATCTTAGCTAGACCTGTGATGCCAGGAAGGTAAGAAATGAAAATTGTTGTTTTCCTAATAGAATTTATATTGAAATTAAATTCATAAAAAAACAAAAAAGTAATTATTTAATTTTCACTTGGTCGGGGTGTTCAACAATTGGTGTCTGAATTATGTTCTAGGTAGTATAACAAAAATTTTGACTGCCAGACAAACTTTCGGATTGCCCAGACTTGTGTATGAAAAAGTATTTGACGACGATATTGTGATGAGAAAGATACTACTGATTTCATAATACTAGATGGTCTGTTTCGGGGCTTACCAGGAACACTGGTTTATGATTTATTCATAGAAGCTTTTTTCAAATCAATCCCGATTTGTTCTTATTCAAAATATATAATCCATTTATCTGTGGTAGAGGCTCATATCATTTTTAAACTATATCACTGGGTATCCGAAACAGAACTTCGGGGTTTCAAGAACGAATAATATTTATTTTATAGCACTCAATAGTGTTTTATGCCAAATCTTAAACCGACAACAGTAATTAAGGTTACACATTCTCCGTCAGATAGCAGTTGCGATAGACTGTTGCACAGGCCAAGCTGTTACGAGCCCGGGCGTCGGTACCATCACGTCGCTGAAGGAGAAAGCACAGTCTCTGGATCACAGAAACAGAATAAGTGACTTTCGTACAGGTTAATTATACGCGAGTCTATCGTAAAGATTTTCCAATAGACAAAGTCAATCGGAACGGTAAGTATGAAAAACAGTAGTAGTGTGAACAGTTTTTGGAAACCGGAAGCATTTTGAAAGGGCAATCACCAGGTAAACCTAAGTACTGAAAAAAAAGAAAGAAAAAGATACGAGTGCTGAAAACATAAAAAGAATTCGACTGTTTTTCTAACGAAGTCATAAAAATTCAATTCGTACTGTCAGTTATGTTAAACATTCCTAAAAGAAGTATCCATGATGTTCGCAAGCGATTGGAACTTCGAACTTATCAGCTACTCTATGAAATTAAACCTTACTGTAAATCACAGAAAATGACGACCATGTTAAACCTCATTTCTGCCGATGAAAATTCCCTGCAACGCATTCTATTCTCTGATTTAGGAATATAGAGTTCATGGAGTTATGCATTGCCATAATTGTCGAGTATGGAGCTTGCAAACCTACACGAATCGGTGGAATTCGTTCCCAGCTGTCTGAAAGTGTATATCTGGTTTTAAATCGATCATAATAGAGTTTTTGGGTATCTTTCCCCACGAGTAAACGATTAAGGGGCGTAGTGTACTCGGACATGTTAGACATGTTTGTTTTTCCGCATATTGAAAAGAGGATGGAGCCCTCCACATCCTGCAGAAGTTGTGCGGACTGCGTTCAAAGCCAGATAAGCGGAAAAGCTCCCATCGCTTGCCCACCGCGAAGTCCCGATTTGTCGTCGATGGAATTCTTCTTTTGGGACTACGTAAACGACATCGTATACTGAGAAAAATCACTTGACAATCTTCGCTGAAGAATAACAATAGCCCTGGAAGCGATTCCTGAATGCTCGCTAGAATGTGGAATGAGGTGGATTATCGATTTGACGTCTGGAGTGTTGTAAACGTTGCTCCTATCGAATAACATGAAAAGGTTAAAAAAAAATTTAGGGTTTGTACTTTCATGTAATAAAAATCGACATAAAATGTAAATTTAATTTAAAACCGCGTAGTTTTTTTTCGGGCACCCGGTGTAATTAATGCCGCCAGAATAGTATAGACTCAATTTTTTAACGCTCAATCGATGGAACTATTTTTTTTAAACAGATTTAGCATGAAATTATTTCTACTTTTTTTGGTTTTAATCAATTTATTTTCAACGAAACTGTCTATTAATAAACACCTTTTTTATTTACAGATACAAATAATTACTTTAGCATTACTTCGTGATCCATAAAGATTTAACTCGTTAATTTTATATTGAAATCGCAAAATAAAAACTTTTTTTATCGTCTTAATGGTGATTTCTGTTATTTACGTGACGATTGTGCATCGATATAACGTGTTTATTTTCATTATTAGCTTTACTTTAAATGATAGTTATTATAGAGTAAGCGTATATAATTATATCTATAAAACGTTTCCTTCAACCTTTAACGTATTAAATTGAATTGCATTTAGATTTCTTATTACCGTTCTCATTACAAATCCAATTCCTGATGTTTACTGATGACTAAGTTTTAGTTCAGTTGAGGTGAAAGGGTTAAGTTAAAATTCTCATCAGTGCAGTACACTTATACAGTATAATATTGTAACAGACTGAATTCAATTGAAGAGATAGCGTGAGAAACGCAATGTCGTCAACTTCCTATCGTGAATACCGAATTGTATTCGCCATCCGTTTCGTTACGTTTCGTCGTCGACTTAACATCAATCCGATGTAGCTAACTTACATATTCCATGAATAATAATATATTCACGATTATTTCTATTATAGATATGTGTGTATATGCACACACTTCATACATTCGTCCACGTTAGGAACAAATTTTGTCCGATATTAAAAGAATTTTATTGTAATAATTTTTTTTTTCTTTTATAGTATATATTTCCTCTTTCTTAGAATAATTTATTTACAGCTTCAAAGAATTTATAATTGTTTGTATTTTTACATGTGCACCTGAACGAAAGACTTTTTATGAATAACATTAAACGTACTGTGTGTGTTTTGTTTTTTTTATGTAAATTCTAAACGATTAACAAAAATCCTATCCCCATTTTCTGTAAAATCTTTACTTTTATTGAGATTGATCTTCATTAGAAAAAAAAACCTTACGTTAAATTGAATACGTCATTTATCAGATGTTTTTATTTTTCATGAATTTTTACGGTTGTCAATTGGTGGCGAAATAGTCATTTATTCACACTAATTACTACTAGTGTTAATTTTTATGATATTCAAACTGGTTTACCGAACATATCCTTTTTATTTTTTTACACAAAATAAAAAAAATAAATAATTTTATGGACATGATCTACCGGTTGTTTGTGAGTTGTGAGTAAATAATTACGGTAAATTTATACTATGATTTCAGTAAAAAAATTATAATAAAACACCAGAAATATAGAAGTAACAGAAAATAATATAATCATCTAATAAATAGGATAATATCGATCAATATTAATAATTATAACAATGGATATTAGCATTTGATCTTGAAATATTACTCCCAAGGAGTATTAATTAGTCTTAGATTATTTATTGATACATAATACAAACAAGAATCAATTTCGTAAATCCGACTCTATTTGGATAACGTAATAAGAATAACGACTATATCCAAATACAATCGAGAAACTCAACCAAAATTATCAAGACAGACTTTAACAAACAAATATCTCCCGTATTAATTCTTCCATCAAAAGGTTTATGGTAAATATTTAAGTTAATGAATAATTTATTAAGCAGATGTAAAGTAATTGCAACTTAAATAATTTGCATCTTTCGTATTTAATAGATTGGCTAAACATTATTAAATACGTAAGGGGTTCCAGTATATCACAACCGTACACAAAAGCGCGTGCACCAGCATATGTATATAGGTGGGAAAAAATTAACTTCTTAACGTTCTTTTTTTTTAATAAAACATTACAAGTTAAGTCAAAAAAAATTATTTAAAAAATTATCTCAAATTTTTTTTAACTTTAAATTCCAGTCAGAACATGGTTTATTGAATTAGGTTTTGAAAATAATATCTTAAATACCGACCTCTGAAGCGTTTACAAATGAGGACTTTTTTTAACCCATTTTGCATAAACCAATATTTCTTTTGGTATTGCCGCTATTTCGACTCAAATATTGTTTTTTAACTCTTCTAGATTTTGTGGTTTATTTACGTAAACTTTTTATTTCAAAAGAAATCAGCAACCGTCAAATCCGGTGATCCTGGAGGCCAACGAAAATTCAAATTTTCGAAATTATTCGATTTCCAAATTTTGACTTAAGGAACTCCATTGTGCTATACTGGTGTGTGAGCCGTAGCTCCATCTCGAATCCATTTTATGGGCTAGTTGAATTTTTTAAGGAAACATTTTTTTAATCCATGTGCTATATTCTGCGTAATGATATTCCACTAACGCCCAGCTGAGTGGAACGTTTTCGTGTTGACATTTGGCATCCTCCGACACACTGTTCCTTACAGACTTAATATTTTCATTGTTTGTGGAAGATTTTGGTTTTCTTGATCTTCTGGAATCTCCCATTGATCTACTCTGCTCAAATTTTAAAACCATTGTGCGGACGGCTGCATCAGAAAGTGATTTCTAATTTGTTTAAACTTTCTAAATTTTAATTGTGTTTTAGAAACACTCCCCTGACTTTCCGAGTAAAATGTGACTATTTGTGTTCTTTCTTGAAGGTTGTATTTTTAAAAAATGAGTCTTTGTTTTATTTGAGTTTAATTTGAAAGAAAAAAAAATTATAAATTTTAATAATAAAAAAAATTGTAATTTCTTCTATAGGAAGTGATATTTAGCCCATCCTTTATTTATAATTACTACATCTATTTAAAAATGTTATTGAGTTATTTTATAGCCACTTAATATCCATATAATTTAATATTTTGCTTGGATATCTTAACCATAGTGCAGTCAGCATTGTGCCTTAAGTATTATCATTGCGAACGGTCCCTAATTTAATACATGCAAGGTTAGATTTACAGTAAAAAAATAGAAACTTTTTTGGATTACCTGAGGATATATATTTTAAGTTATCCTATGTTACATTCGTAATAAAAAAATGTTTTTGCATTGATATTTTGTTTCGATTAAAATCATTGATTTTTTGTGGTTTTCCATCGTGTAGGATACCTGCTTGCTATCTATCATTTATATTATCTCTCATGAGGCATGTCGCTACTAATATGTCTTTCTCTTCTATTTTCTTTATTTTTGGAGTTATTAAACAGAAATTACTTCTATATAAATTCGCCATCAGTGGTAACTGATCTTAACATTGATTCTGTGTATTCTTTTTTATAATCTATATTTTAAATAAAAGGTAACTTTTATTGTAAAAGAAACATAAAAATAAAACTGAATTTAAAAAAAAATTAAATTAGTACTACATAGGTTTCAGGAATTCTCAAAAAAATAGAAATTTTAAAATTTGTGCCAAATTAAGTTTAATAAATTGTTTGTAATTGTTTTTAAATTAATTTATTTTTTTTAAAAGTCAAAATCTAATGAAGAATTTCACATTTTTCTTTTTTTAGAGCTTTTATTTGGTCGATTTGTTTTTATCTTTTTCTAAATTTAAAAAATTAATTAAATTCAACAGTCTAGTTTAAAATTACTTAAATTAATAATGTTAATTTCCATATTTGAACTTCTAGTTTATGATGGTATTTAAGAAACACAACTTTCAAATTCTCAAACACAAACTCTCAAATTTATTACAATAAATACGAGAAGTAAGTTATTTTCAACCAAAGTTTTAATGTAGAAGTTTGTTTGTAATTCTTATACTTTATGTTAAGTTTAGTTGATTAAAATATTGAGGTACTTGACGTTCTTATGTATGTAGTACTTGTATACGTCTTTGTTTATTACTATTAATTTATAACAAAATATTTACTAAATTACATGTAGCCGTAAAGTCCAAAATTTATTTCTTCTTTTTGAAAATTTTCGAAACGAAATGTTCATCCTGGAAATGTATACTTTCAAGAGATTTTATAAAACAGTGAACGAAGTTAGGTTACAGCAACTTAACGACTCTTAACGTATCACTTTATTGATTATTTAAAGATTTCCCTAATAAATTCACAGGTTATTCGAAATCAGCATCATTTCATCTCAACATTTGTCACATTCTGTTGATAGATAATTTTTAAAAAAGTAATAATATATACACAGTTATTACTTTAAAACAATTTATCATTGGATTTGAGAAATGCTCGTTTTTCGTTATCACATAAAAATTAATGTGATTGTAATTTTTTATCAAATTATAATTGTATTGTCAGTTTAATTTCAGTTAATTCTGTAAACTTTTTAATTGCAATTTCTGTTAAATAATTCCTTCTTTTGGTTTACATGTATAAAGTTTATTATATAGTACTAATGGATCTGATAATGCTTCGCTATAGAAAGAATGTTAACCACAGTTCAAACCTCACCAATCTCACTACTATACAAATCACAAAAATGATGTGGACACCACATGACTTGCTTGTACGCCTGTTAAATTACATATTCACATTTTTTTTGTTATTGAATTATTATTCATCGTAAAAACATTTTTACAATGAGAGGTTAATAATTATTAATAAATAAATATATTTAAATTTAAAAAAAACTTAAAAAAAAAGATTAAGAAAAAACGTAGAAAAAAGGAGATGATTACTGCAATTAAGAAATTCCAAAATTCAAATTATTTGGAAACAAATATGTCCAAAAAAAAATCTTTTGTTGGACATTTTTGGTCCAGTCGATTGCAATCAAAAGGGGTAGTGCATAAGTATATATTATAACAGTCCTAAATCCAAAATGTCAAGATTCTACGGCTAATCGTTTTTGAGTTATGAGAGACACACACACGTACGTACAGACGTCACGCCGAAAGTAGTCAAAATGGATATTTCCGTTGAAATCTGAAAACCGAAATTTTTCGCTATCACAATACTTCCATTAATTCGTCCAAGGAAGTAAAAACGAAAAAATAAATAACGTTACACTTTTTTTATTAAATTTAATGCCGTTATTTCTGAACTGCTTGACAACACACTTATTTAGAATAGTGGGAGATTCTAGGTTTGCCTCTTTGTATTGATAAACAAAAAGACAATTTTTTCAGAAAGTTGGATTTAAAAACATGTATAAATGAAACATCAATGATTGTTGAGAAGATGATTTGGAAGTACAATAGGCCTACATTACCACTAGTATTACAACTATAACTAACCTAACTAACTAGTATTACCTTGTTTGAATATACCTAAAAGAAAAATCTATTGCCTTTTCTTCGTATCAATTTAGGAACTTTAAACGAATTCGACATTTTACTTAATAAGAAAGTTATAGCGATATTTTGTTTTTACTGTTTTTGGTTTTGGTCATCCCTTGCCGTAAGAGTTGACCATATCAAATTTGTTTCAGACAAAAGTTTTAGGCAATATTCAGAGGACTAACGATCACTTTAAATCGATTCGATTCTCCGATTAAGGGAGGTATGACTTTTTTGTCTTCAAAACCCTATTTTTTCCACCCTCTGTGCAAATGATTGGTGATATCAAAAAAATTTACTTAGATAAGTTTTAGGCTCTTATCCAAAGAATTTTAACGAATTCGATATTTTTTACTTAATAAGAAAGTTATAGGAATATTTTGTTTTTTCGAAAAAAACATTCCTATTTCCAACCCGATGGTTCAATTTTGGCCGTTAACGAACTCGACCGAGATTTTGGGACGATTTATTTTTAAGTAACTATCTGAAAGTGATTTACGCAAAATTACGGCAGTTATCGTGTTCACAAGAAAGTGAAATATATGTATATAAACTTTTTACTGATGGTAGTTTTGGAGCCTGAGCGATGTGAAACGCGAAGATATGTCGAAATTTTCCGGAAGTCGAATCATGGCACCCATTACAATAGGTAGCTTTCTTATGAACTACCTAATATGGTGATTATAGAACTACGAGATTCAGATGAAGGTTGCCTTTAAAATACTGAAGATAATTGTGTTTCAGAATTTTAATTCTATTGCTGGTGTTTATTGGTACATATTTATTTTTTTCGAATTAATTAATAACATTTTCATCTAATATAAATGAGTGAATCCTACTTAATATCAGATGTGGTGAGAAGCGAGTTTTACGGAATTCCCAAATTAATTCCATTACAGATTCATCTACATCGTATTGTAGCTTTTAAATTCTTGGTTTCATTTTACGATAGAAACATTTCCTTATTTGTAGAATATATAATGGGGGTGGAATATGTTGTAATGAATATTACTGACAGTTTTACTTACGGTTAAGTGAATAATTAATTGTGTATTTTATGAAATATGTCCTCGAATATCAGTTCATTTTAACGTTCATCGTACTTTAGTTAATGTATTTTTCTACTTTAGTTAATATTGAATTACGGTAGGTTGTATGCTTTATTTAATTATTTTTTTGTTATTACTATTATTTCTATTTTAAATTGTTTGCCACGAGTAAGTTGTAAAGAACGCGGACAAATGCACGCTGTTACGTTGCCGTTCAGAGGACACAACTGACATTATCTATTTGTAATGGAAAGGGAAACTCATTCTGAAAGAGATCATTAGATACAACAAAGCTTGAAATATAGGTACACGGCACTGTGCGGTTGTAGAAGAGGGTGACAAGGCGAGAGGTGTTAACGGAAAAGATCGCAGGAGGAGGGCGTGAGATTCCAGCCAGCTTTCACCGGGAGTGCCTCTTCCTATACACCGATGTCTCTCTGTCTCCCAAAATCCATTACCAGACTCCATCAGTTGTCCCTTTACTCATTTTTTATTTTGTTCTACGTCCTTTCCCACTTGTAACACCTTTACCCGATTTCAACAAATTAATTATGCATCGCATTAAAAAGTTTGCTTATTAAGAATTAAAGCGTACTCTGCCATACGAAATGTTGGCTTCTCATTCCACTTACTCACATTCTTCTCCTCCGGTTTCTCTAGGCTATATTTTTTTTAAACTTTCAACTAAGTTACCTTTACCTCATTCACTCGCCATTTGCGACCCGACCAGGTCACTTTTATTTCTTTTGGATTCTTTCTTTTAAAATTTATTTCAATTTAGTTGATGAAAATTTTATTTTAAAAGTAATGGTACTTCTTTTTATTAGATTCAACATAAATAACTTAAAAATTTTATCTCGTTGTATTATTTAATTACTTTATTGTTATTATTCGATTGATAATTAACGAACCGTACATCATGATTTCTTTATGGTAGAGTAATATTATTAAAAATTTAAACAAAGAAAAGTACAGTCGTAAAGGTAAAATAATTTAACAGTTTTTCATTTGGGAATGATTTAAATTTTAAATTGTATTCAAACATCGGTAAACTGCATAATATTTTTCAGTTTTTTATTATTATTTTATAGAAGTAACAGTATTTAATTTATATAAACAATAAAAATGTATTCTCCTTTTTAGGCCGGTAGTTCTGGTTTTTTTTTAATCTGTAATCTTGGATTCTTAGATTATTAATAAAGTTTAGATCCTTTTATTTTTCATTTGCAATAAGATGTGTCCAACTTGATTTTTTTTTTCAAAAAAATTATAATAATAAATACATAAATAAAATAAACGCGTAATTTTCATCTGTGAAATCTATTCACTCAATTGTACCTCTTAATGTGCGTCAACAAAATTCTAAACAGTTGTCTGTTTCTTTCTAATATAATGCGGTCGACTAATCAGTACGGTGCTTCGTTACGTTTTGAATAGATACAGTATTTTGGTTCATGTAATAAACAAAAATTTTGTGTGTTAAAATAGATTACATTAATATAATGGTTGTTTTTAGCACAGTAGTTTCAAAAAATCAAGAAACAAGTCTTGATTGGTAACGGAAAAATTCTGTTGTTTTATTATTAACAACGATATAAGTTTCGATTATTTTTTTCTATTTCTAGTTAACATTTTAATTAAAAAATAGAAAAATTTTATTAAGTAGGGTTATAAAAAAAAAAATATTTTAAACAGTTGATTGTATTATGGTACATTTACTTATTACTTCCTTGTACGAAGTATTGTGATCGCGAAATATTTCGGTTTTCAGATTTCAACGGAAATATCCATTTTGACGATCCCTGAATCCATTTTGACTAGTTTGTGCGTGACGTCTTTACCTACGTATATACGTATCCCGCATAACTCAAAAACGATTAGCCGTAGGATGTTGAAATTTTGAATTTAGTACTGTTGTAATATCTAGTTGTATACCTCCTTTTTTGATTGCAATCGACTGAATCAAATGTGTCCAAAAAAGCCTAAAATAAAAGAATAAAAAATTGATTTTATACTTTTTCTTAACCGCAGTAATATGACCTCGCATTGAAAGCTGGTCAACGATACATACGTGATACTTTATGATTGATGATTTTTAATTTTACAGCTTACTTCATTTTTTAATTTTTTTCTAAAATTTACTATTATTGCGAAACATTAATTTCAAATTTTTAATACCTACTGATAGAAATAAATACTCATTAAAAAAAAGAAACTCAAAAAAAATCGAGATAATAGTGGAAAAGACGAAAATTCCTGACATGACATAAATTACTATATTTTAACACGAGTTACCTAAACACATTTTTGGAATTATTTTACAAAATTTATAAAATTGGAAATTCCTTGTACTAAAACCAGTATTTTTACTTCCTTGTACGAAGTAAAGGAAGTATTATGATCGCTAAAAATTTCGGTTTTCAGATTTCAACGGAAATATCTATTTCGACAATCCCTGAATCCATTTTTAGTAATTTCGGCGTGGCGTCTGTACGTATGTATGTATCTTGCATAACTCAAAAACAATTAGCCTTGGGATGTTGAAATTTTGGATTTAGAATTATTGTAACATCTACTTGTATCCTCCCATTTTGATTGCAATCGACTGAACCAAAATTATTGTTACGAAAATGTATCCAGTAATTTGCAATATGTAATTGTTGATCTCGGTGAATTAATGTTGTCTTGTGAAAAAGATTGCAGCATGCTGAGTATGTAAACATAATCTGTCGTACATGAAACAAGACGTCATCGGTCTTGCTGCTAAAATAAGTTTCTTATTGTCTTTCTTGTGAAGCCAGAACTGAGTTTTTAATCGTAAACACAAACATTTGTTGAAGAAAATGAAGCTGAAAAGAGAATTTTCAATTTAAATTTTAGATTAATGCGAGGTTTTCTGGTAACTGGCAAAGTACTGAATCTTCCACCACCTCCTGATAGGTATCATCAGCATGAATTTACCTTAGGTTCTGTAATACAGAAATTGTGCTGGTCATCAATAAAGTATACCGTACAAGAAGTTGTTAACAAATTTGACAGTAGAGGAACTTGCGTTACAGTCGATGGGTCGTGGCAAAAAAGAGGCCATAATTCTCTCAATGGTATAGTAACGGTAACATCTATTGATACAGGCGATGTGTTGGACGTTTGAATCGAGTTTTGGGAAATTAATAGATAATTTAAAATAGATAAAAAGTGTTTTTATCTATTTTACGTCGTTTTCACTGCGTTGAAGAAATCCAACACATTTCTACATAGATTCTTCAGTGAATCTCTTACTAAAAGACATGCAGAGGTCATTTTATTAATTTTTCCGATGCACCATTTATTTCCACGCATTAGATTATTTAATTTTCGAACTTTGTATTATTACGATTAATCCTGTTATTACATTTTCTTTCATAACGATTGTTTTGATCGTTTACAGTGATGAAATCTTTAAAATTATTATTAAATTTTTCATTTAATATTCCACTTATATAACTCACATTCATATTTAAAGCAAATGTAAAACTGCAATGTAAAATAACAAATCGTTGTACATTACAGGTACTAAGATTTATGCAATTAAAAGGAACCGAAGCAAAATGGGATTGACCGCTCTGTGTATTTTTTGTTACATTACTTTTATTGAGGAGTGTAGTGGGTATATTACATAAAGTCCTCCCCAGTGCTCGCCACCGCCATCGTGTCTGTTAGTTGATTTCTTTAATTGGTTAGTTGTAATGCATTACATTCGCCCATTTGATGTGTTAATGTCTCGTTTAGCCTCATCACTAAACCGTCGGTGAATTACATCATAGTAGATATGGAAAGAGTGGGTACAGCAGAACGTACCGTACGATAAACTGTATATATTACGGTTGCTGTACGTGGACGTGTTAAAATGTTTAGATAAGAGTATTTTTTAACAAAGCTCGCTAATATAATGGATTCTCTTTTCGGCGCTTTAGTACAGAAATTAATAAAATAACAGTAGATATTATCCTATTCTATTACTGACCAGTAAATAAATATTTATTAATTATTATTAATTTTACATCTAATTTAATTTGTTTTATACAACTTTATTTTTTATTTTTAAGATGTATGCATAAAATACTGTTCAATTGTATTGCATTAAGAAGGATTAGGAGACCTGGCTTTTACCAATAAGCACACCTCATTTCTAGGTTGAGTTTTTTTTACCACAACCTGGTAGGAAACAAAGGTTTTTGGTCAGGTATATGGGCAAAGAGTTCTCTCCGTCAAACCATTCATATATTTTATACGCAGTAAGTCAGAGTACCCTACATATTTAATACTGCTGATCCAATTGAAACCAAAAGAACAGATATGATCAAGGATAAGAGAAAGATTGAATTTTTAGTATAGGAGATCTACCCGTAGAAGGAAATAAGGTAAACAAACCATCGAAGCTGTTACGTCAAGCCGTCTCAGGCATTGGGAATTCTCTCGTTCGATATCGTTCATTAGTTCGAGTCGTCTTAACCCAAACTGAAAGCGTCACATTACATAGATCATTAATTTTGGGTTGGCCGGTTTAAATGCACGTTAGAAAAAGTAGGGGGGTTTTCCTTCAAATATTAAAAAACTGCCTGAAATGAGGTAAAGTTCATTAAGCGGTGTGAGCATCTTTGTATCAAGTATAGGGAATTAAAATCTCAGACAGATTTCCCACTAGAGAGTAATGAAAGCATAAATATAGGTGGTTTACAACCACCTAGTTATTTGCCTTCACTTTAATAGTCGCTTAACATAGTTCCTTATTACGTTATTGCTTGTGTTTATACCCTATAATTCAAATTATTTTCGTCAACTAACATGAAGGGTAGTAAAATCAATTAACAATCTGCAATTTTCTTCGTCTACTTCCGGTATTTGATACGTTTTTCTTTACAAATAGAAATGGAAATATGTGTATTTTTAGATCGCTTGTTAGTTTGTACGTGTATTTATTTGCAGTACAGGATTCTACGATGAATCCGATTCAACTTTTCATAATTCACGAGACTAATGGTTTGTTAACAGGCCGTCAAGGTTCTTTCTGTTTGTTGTCGATCAGTACTTAACGTTAAACTTCATCGCGTCCAAACTTTTCCGACTTTAGTTTTTTGTTCTCTTTCTATTTTAGAAACATTATTATAATCTTTTCCTTTTTTTAATTCTTTGTGTTTGGAGATTTTTTAAAAAATAATAATGAAATTCATTTTTCAGTCAGTAATGGTACAATATATATACATACATGGAAGGGTTTATAGATAAGGACAGAAAGTGCCCTAATTCAAGCAGTATTACATACGCATTATATATATCGATTGTAAGTAATGAAAAAAAAAATTATGAAAATAAAATCACAATTTTGTCATATGGAATATAAATGCACACTAAACTATTTTAAATATAAGTGAGAAGCTGTTCAAATATATGGATTGGGAAAAAAATTGTCTTGCCCAGAGATGTTAGAGACCAAAAAAAAAAATGTAATAAATTAAAATGTTTTTCTATTTAAAATATTATATAAAAATAACAAAACATTAATCGATTTGCGAACTATTCGGGACTAACATGGAAGATAGATCATTGGAAATTCTACACTCTTTTCTCTAATTCAGGATTCTCTTCCAATAATTTTGAATCGTCCAATGATTTTTAATAGAATTTTTAAAAAAATTTTCGTAAAACAAAAATTCAGAATTAGTATAGTTTTGTTTTGTGGACTGTGCTTTGTAAAATATTTTTACTTTTTTTTATAAAGCTTAATATAAAAAAATCATGGGATTAAATTTTAATTACTGGTAATTTTTGTTAGATCTACCTATAAAACAGTTTTAAATGCAATTATTGGAAATTACATTATACAATAACAGTATTTGCATTGTTATTATTAACATATGTCGTGTATTTTAAAAACGGGTTTAAAAGTAAACAGTGGTGTAAGGAATCGTGAGGTTTCATAATACGAGAAATTTTGCAACGATAATACTAATGCTATCTGTTCACATACACTACTGTTTTGTTTACTTAGCTTAAAATCGTGTTAAACACGTACCGACAACGTTTTACTCGTTTTATTACCGTTTCTGGTAGTAATAGAATTACAATACAGTTTTATTAATTGATGTTTAATTTAACGTGCAGTTGTATTCGTTCTACATTATAGGCGGGTAACTATTGATTTTTATAATAGCCGTAAACTGTAATTTATTTTCTTTGATATAGTAATCGTATGTTGTAGTGGTTTGAATGGCTGATAAACCTTTTTTTGTTGTTGTTTGTCGTGAACTAATATGTTTTTTATATACAAAGATAAAAAAATTTTTGTTAAGCTTCTTGAGTAATTTTTTTAATTTTTACTTATATCTACTGAGGATGATTTTTATTTTTTTAATAGTTGGAATGCGCATCTAGTTGTGATTTTTATTTTTTTTTATAAACGATTTTTAATCGTTTCTTTTTGTTGTTTTATTTTTGTTACTTCTTTTTTTGACAATCCTAGGATTGGTTTGCGGTTGATTTCCGATCTTCCCGATTTTCATCAAATCTCTTTATCTCCCTATAGTTATCACATCCCATGTATTTCATAAACCGGTCGATATATTTGAGCTTCGGTCTTTTTCTAGATTCTTTTCTTTTTTGTTTTATGTTTATCAAACTCATTTACTTTAAATCTGCAGCCCATTGGTTGCAGGTGATCCTCCGGACATGAGATACAAATCACGTCTAAAAGTAGTATATTCGTATACTCACGATAAACATTAAATGTTATTAGGGAATGAAAGACGTTTAACTAGTTTTCTTCTTGAATAAGATGAATATATAATTGTGCATCAACATTCAAAGTATTCCAAAATGTAGATGATGTTAAATACTTAAATGGACGATATTGATAGAAAATCACTACTTTTAAAGAGAAATCTACTCTGATGTCATGTTTTTCTCAAATGTTTTACATCAATGATAACTAAAAGAATAAAGCGAAACTTTGGGTAGTCTCTCTTTTTATGACGCGATGCGATAATTTTTTTTTTACAAATTCTTTTTCTTAATGGAAAGTATATAAAAAATTATTGGATTTATTTTGTTACACTTTTATTTAGTAAAATAATTATTATTTTATATTTACATCGATTTGAAAAAAAAAAATAACTTGTTTATTAAAAATAAATAAAGATAGATTTTATTGACGTTATTTTTCTTTAAGGAAAGCAAGGTTATGTTTCGAACGATTCGTGCAGTTCTTGCGATCGCGTCTGATTGATCTTATATATTAAAGCTGAAAGCTATTTCCAATCTGTGGGAGTTCTACTGGACGGATCGGGCTGATTTTTTTTCATTCTGCTCGGAATGAAAAAAAATCCTGCTCTGAGAATTCCTGAATAAATGTTGATGTGTTACTTAATTGACGAATTTTCTGAGGTTATTACTCGCAGGAAAATCACTTTGATGGTCTGTCGATGCTTGATGACACATTTGTAAGCCAATCGGAGCAGAAATAAAAATCAGCCCTATCCATCTAAGAGAACGTCTGGATGGACTGGAAATAGATTTTAAGTACAATTTTTCCTGTGGTAAGAAAGGAAAGGGTAAATCAAGGGGTTGGGGTGAAACGTCTTGTAAGTGGAATAGGTTTTTACCCGATTTCTACTTCCTTGTAGGAAGTATTGTGATCGCAAAAATTTCATTTTTTAGATTTCAACGAAAATAACCATTTTGACTATCCCTGAATCCATTTTTACTAGTTTCGGCGTGACGTCTGAACGTACGCATGTAGATCAAAAACAATTAAGCGTACGATATTGAAATATTGGATTTAGGACTGTTGTAACATCTAGTTGTGCACCTCCCATTTTGATTGCTATCGACTGAACCAAAAGTATCCAAAAAAGCCCCCCCAAAAAAAAATGGATTTTGGACTTTTTCTTAAGCGCATTAATAAGCCCTCATTGAAAGCTTTTCAACTTTATATTACCATAAGTGGTACTTCTTTTCATTGATTCAAGAGTTATAGCCAAATAAAATTTTAATTAATAAAACTTTTGGATTTTACAAGGGGAAGGCACATCGATTTCGAATCAGACTTCATCTCCTTTTTTTTACTTTTTTTTTTAATTTAAATATATTGATTATTTAATAATTATTAACCTCTGATTGTAAAAAAAAATTACAATAAATAATAATTCAATAATAGCAATAAAAAAAAATGTAAAAATATCAGAAGTTTTTAATAAAATAAAATGTTATGTACTTTTCTTTCTAGAAAAATGTGTGTATGTAATTTAATAGGCGGACAAGGAAGTTATATGATGTCCATATCGGATTTTTTAAAGTATATAATATTACTTTGTAGCAATAACGCTGCGGAGCAGCAAGGGACCACTAGTTTAAAATTAAACTGATATCACCATTAAACTTATATTTATTTCTTTTTTAATTTTCTACTTTTGAACTGTCAAAACTGATTTATTGGATAAGAAAAAAAAAGTTTTTTTTGTATGAGATTTTTTCTTACACCTAATATTTTCATTTTAAGCACTAAAATAATTAATAGTAAATTAGATATTAAAACTTGGATATCTTAATGGCATTCTTATTGCGTGATTCTGAATTATGCTAATGAAACAAGAATAAATTCTGTATACATATAAATATGGATTCGGAGGATACACGGTGTCCAATCGTTCTTGATTGGTAATACTGTCTACGGATTCAGGTAGACAGGCTGCTTGGCACGTCACACAACGCGGTTAAGGGGCGGAAAGAGGGTGGTAAGCATTGAACTTAGGAGAGGATGAAGTTGAGGCCAGCCATTACTTGTGATTAACTCCACTAACCGCCTTCATGAAATGGACTAGGTTGTCATTTCCAGACGTACAGTCGACGTTCAGCGTTCACTGCTTCAATACAATCCAAATCTCTATATTCAGGACTTGAACTGAGTAGCCGATAGCCTATTACTATGGTTAACCTCAGAAATACAGTAGCGTATCAAATAATTCCAAACTAACGTTTAAAATGAAAATTTCCATTTTCAAACAATTAAATTGTATATATAATTTTGTAATAAAAAAGCCTAGTACTTCAAAACTGCTTAACATTTAAAGAATAAACTAACACCAATTTAACAGCCTTGTCTTAATCATTCATACGATAGTTGATGATTTTATTTTATACATGTAATTTAGTAAGAAGATACTTTTATTTCATTTATTTATTTTGTAATATTTCAATAAACCTGGAAAATTACTCAACGTATGCAGTATTTTTAGATACCTTTAATAAAGGAATTTCTAAATTTTACTTCGTTTTTCCTCATCTGTTTGCTAGTTCGGGAACAGCTTATCCAATATTAATAAAATTGACATTTTAATCAGAATTTTTCCCGAATTAATGCTAATTATATAAATTTGTTAAATTAAAAAAAAAATAAGCAGTTGCTTTGTTGGGCCATAAATAATATTTAATTCCATTAAATCTACTTACTGGATTTGAAATCGATTTAATAGCAAAACATACTTTTAAACTTATATTTTTTAATTACGTTATATTTCTATAGCGTTTATTTATTGATTTCATGTGAATGAAGTGTCACATAATGTGATAATGATTTGTCTTATCATTCAAAAAATGTATCATATATATTACGAATACAATCCTTTGACTAACAAATAAATCAATACTGTATCGTTTTGTAAATTGGTATTAGAAAACTTCTAAAAATATACAAGAAAAGCTACTAAAATTATACATTTAAATAATATATTAAATTGTAAATAATCGTTATTTTTAATACTGTATGAATTAATTAATTTTCATTACTTAAAACTACTTCGTTCCTAGAAAATGATGCATATTTTACAATTACAGTATTTAATTAAAGGAAAAAAGGAATTGAAGAAAGAGTGTTTGTAAGTACATGAAGGTATAAAACACATGAGCATGATTGGTATAAAGGAAATATTAAAAAATTAAAATAAAAATTAGTTCGAGATAGTAGAAACCGCATAAAAATATTTAAACAGATTTCTTAACTTTAGCAAATGATTTTACTTTTTTTTTATAAAATTGGTATCGTATTTTTACTACGTCGTTTAAATAAAATAATAATAATGTGTTTTTATTTAACTTAGTAGCATATACATAGAGTATATCTCAGTAAATGTTTTAAAAAAACCCGACATAATTAAACTGATTACAGAAACCTTCTCTCCCTTCTAAATAGAGACATAATACTTGGTTTCTCACAGAAAGCGCTACATTAATTTGTTAGTTTATATAATATATCCAGTCTTTCTAATAGCTATGATTCATGTAAAGCATTGAGATACAAATGACACTAATAATAGTTGTTTTCTTTAATAGTAATGTTGTTTATTGTACAAACACTGTGGTGAATTATCATTTAAGGGTTATGTAACATCAGAACTTCAGTGGATTCGGGATGATGATATATGTTTAACGGACTGTGTTCGGTTTATTATGAAGGCAAACGATTAGCTTTTTTAGTCAGCTTTCTAATTTTGAGTATTGTTATACTACTCGTATTTTCGTGAGCGATTGGTTTCTTGTTTCACATCCCCTGCAACTGTTTAATTATGTAACCTAACAAACTGTAGAGAGCTCCCGAAACAAAAAAGTTCATCCCGTCACGAATTGTGAGTTAAAACATATGGTTCATTTAATTATCGTGGTTTCGTTGACTCGTTGCTTTTTATTTTCAGAAATAATTTTTTAATAAATTATTTATTAGGAACCTTGTTTTTATCGTTTTGTGCTAACAATAAAAATCTATTTACTGTCTTGTTGTTAAGGTAGATCTTAGTGATAAAATATAACCTACAACAGCACAAACGTAAATCTAAATAAATTTTTTTTTCAGAGTTCAACTAAGAACACAGTAAACTCTCAAAAATTTTATGTTGGAAAATTGTCCTAGTTTCATTCCTTATTTTAATTTTAGGAAAACGATAATAGGTACGATTTTTCCTATTCCGTTTGTAGATGCTTACTGTTTTGTACATCCATAAAAAGATTACTTCTAAAAATTGAAGCACACATTTAATAGGCTTCTATGAAATGACCCTTTTATAAGTTAAGAAGAAATATATAATTGTTATGGGTTGCAATTTTACAAAATATTATTCTTAGAGGTTGATATGGCGTCATTTCTATCTGACTTGAACAGAGAGGTGCACCGACCGAGTTCTGTTAGAGTTTGTTTTCGGTACAATAGAAGCGACACAAGAAAGCAAGCGAGCACGCACTTGTCTGTCTTCCCTCATTACATTTCAACGCCCTGTTGTTTGTATCGTCACATTCCATTATTTATGCAAAGACTTTCCACTGTACCAGCAGCCAACCCTTTTACTCTCTCACTCATTCTTTCTCTCTCTGTTTTGTTACTTCACATACTCCATTTCTCCTGCTGCCACACATACCCTATACAGGCACCGTAATGTACTGAACTAAGCGAATGACGCAATCTTGGCTTTATACTAACCTATTTACAGCCATACATGAAACCGGTGTTTAAACATTTATAAATACCAAGTAATGAAAATGAATTAAATATGTAGTTACCTCAGATAATTAAATATGAGTACTTTAGAAATTATTAAAATTGCTTTTTCAGCTTTTTTTTTATTTCAACATATTCATTAATGAAACAAATTAAAGAAAATTTAATTAACAAATGATGGCTTCTTCGTACATTATACTTTTTTGTAAATTCTTCGTTAAGATCTTCACAAAGAAAAAAAAATCAATGAGTAGAAATAATTTTCAGTCTCGTTTTATCATTGGAAATTAGTTTGAAGCTTTGTAATTGACATCATAATGATCATAAAATTTAGCTTCATTTTACGGATTTTCGAAGAAAAGCTTGGTATTACTTTCGGTTGCACGTGACGATTGCGTGGGGGGAGGCGATGAATTTGAATTTTCTTTACCTTCTGAGTTATGAGTACGAAAATGTCATTCAATTAAAGTGTAATTTCCTTATATGAATAAATAATATATATATATAAATTGAGGCCTAATATAAAATTTTGTGGTTCGAAAATCTCCAAAAGTACTTTATGAATTTTATTAAAATTTAGATAAGTTGTAGTAGTTGTGCATGTGAAAATTTGACGGAGATTGATTGAGTTGTTGTTGAGTTTCGCTCGATTTAAAGTCGGCAACAGACAACTTGATCTTAATTTGAAGTTATGTTGACTGTAGTGGTGTATTTTTCATACCCGCTTATGCAGTGAGTCACAGTGGTGTTAAAACTTGATGTTTGTGTTAAGGATGTAATCGTTAATCGAAAGTATGTCGTGCGTTGAACTCCGAAAATCAGTGCGTTTCTGACTACGAAATAGTTTGGACGACGGAAACGAAAAGTCTGTCTTCTTGCGCAGAACTGCACAAGAGTTTTTTTTTTCATTATTCTTTTTCACGTTAAGATGTATAACTTCCCTTCATTAGGCAAATTAATCTTTAAATACTTGAAAATTTTGAAAAGCTGAATAAAAAATGTTTCCACTTAACGGGTAAAAAATTATTACGCCGCAAATGAAGTTGTAGATTAAACATCTCGGAGTAAACAGTACGGTCGATTTCATTAACTTCTGTAGGAATGAGATAATTCCTACAAATTTTCTTCTGCCAAATAAGTAATAGTCCGTAGTAGAAGTCACGTTATATATTTATTGCAGGATCTTTATTTATTTTTTATTTGTTAATTTAGTTAAAAAGATGGTATTAAAATATTGTTAAGATTAAAGAACAGAGTTTTCCTGTGGAATAAGTTTTTACTTTATGACTGTTTTGCATGACAGGTTATTAAAAAAAAACTATTTCGGCTTTCGGTAAGACAGTTTTTTTTTTTTTAGTAAATACACAGTTATTTCAAAATTTTAATTAACAACGGTATATAAATAAAATTGTGAAGGAAATAAAATAAGTTGGAATAACTGGTGAATTTTGTCGAAGATTGCTATCGCTTCAAGTAAGCGTACAACATATTCGTATTAGCGATCATCTTTTCTACACAGCTGTTTTCTTTATGATGCATCGTAATTCCAAACGGTTTTCTTCAAATAAATCTGAAATCTCAAGATTTGCATAGAAAAAAAGAAAATCTATTATTGTATAAAACTTAATTTTGTTTTAATGATCTTATATTTTCTTTTTTGACGCATACTACAACTATTTTTATTTCGAAAAAGATGTCTGCTATTATCAAAATAGTTTTAACCGCAAATTAGCACCATTCAAGTAAATAGTAAATTAAAATAATTTTATGATTTTTCCACTGCTGCTGCATTTTTGGTCTTATTCTGTCAGTAAAATAAAATTTTTTCACGATAACAGTTAATTATTAGTTCCTTTTACGAAGTAAATGAAGTATTGTGACCGTGAAAAATTTTCGGTTTTCAGATTTCAAAGGAAATATCCATTTTGATCATCCCTGAATCCATTTTGACTACTTTCGGCGTGACGTTTGTCCGTACGTATTTATCTCCCATAACTTAAAAACTATTAGCCGTAGGATGTGAAATTTTGGATTTAGGGCTGTTTTAACTTCTAGTTGTGCATCTCCACTTTTGATTGCAATCGACTGAAGCAAAAGTGTCCAAAAGAATTTGGATTTTGTTTTTTTACTTAAATGCAGTAATGAGCCCTCATTGAGAGCTTTTCAACGATGTATCATAAGTGGTACTTATTTTCATTGGTTCTAGAGTTATAACCAAAAATAATTTTAATTAATGAAATATGTTGATCGTACAAGGGGAAGGCACATCGGTTCGAATTAGACTTCATCTCTTTTTTTTATTTTTTGTTTAATTTTAATATACTGATCTATTAATTATTATTAACCTGATTGTAAAATAAAAATACGCTAAATAATAATTCAATAACAATAAAAAATAATAATAAAAAAACATGAAAAAATATCAGAAGGTAATAATGAAATAAAATTTTATATCTCTTTTTCATTTTAAAAAAATGTGTATATGCAATTTAATAGGCTTACAAGGAAGTCATGTAGTGTTTACATCACAATTTATTTCTTTGGAAATACAACAGAGAAGTAGAAAATTGTCCAAAGTGTTTGTCGTTTTATCGAACGAAGTTTGTGTAATACATAATTATGAATAACGTAATTCATTTTCAAACCGTACGAACATTTAAGCTAAAGGCCTACATCGGTTTATCATAAAATAATATATAGTAAATATAAAACAGTTAATCTCTAAAATAATTCGATTGAATAATATCTAATTTTAAATTCATTAATTTTCAAAATTATGTTACCCGGTAATATATTTACACTATAATATTTAAAATAATCCTTATACATTATGAATATATTCAGTATTGTTTTGGTGAACTATCATCATTAATTAAATTTCATCAATACAGACGACAACTAGTCGATTAAAATTTTAATTAGTCTCAACGTATGCGTATACAAAATTAATTAAAATATAACAGTAAGATTTTTTTTTAAAAATATAATAAACACTTTTCAAAAAGCTTTTGACAAGACTATAATTTTATAAATCTATAATTTTATTTTAGGTCAAAGGATAATTAATTTTTTTTTATTTAATATAAATGAATAAAATTAAAAAAAAAAAAATTAATGTAGGTTTAAAATATTTTATTCTGTTTAATTATTAATTTTGGAGAGTGAAATATTATTATTTCAGCCGAATAGATATATATACTGTACTACAAATGATTTGCATTCATTTTGGTATTTAATCATCCATTCGTAGAAAGAAAAAAATATCTGATTGTATTTTCTTTATTGAGGTATTTATTCCAATTAATTGTTTGATTAAAGTTGGAAAATTATAAAAAAAATAATAGTTGTATTGAAAATTATTTTTTAAACTTCTTCTACTAAATCTAATATTTTTAAAATAACAAAATCAATCGAAAACTCTTTTTGAAATTGGTATTATAATTTAAATACGTTGATGTATCACAATTGATGTTAATGGAAGATGTTTGTTTATATTTAATATTCTTTCAGATAATTTTTTAATATATTTTTTGTTTACATTTTATCGAGTTAGGGTTGTTAACTGATTTTTTGGATACCACTTTTTTTCATGCTATCTATCTTCTTCTTAAAATAATTTTTTTTTTCAGTAATAGATAATCAGTTTTTCTGAGAATGCAGTAAATTTAAATATTTTGTAAAAACAAAATTTTTTTATCTGTAAATTATTATTTACTTAAATCACAATAAATGTTCTTTAAAACTATTATGTAAATGTGTCGTTTTCATTTCAGTAGTGTATCAAGATTGGAGTAGTGTACGTGTAAACAGAACGGGAATTAACATTACTGGAGTACAAAAAACTTACTTTGAAATTATTAAGTATTGGTTTAAATAATATTCAAAAAATAATTAATAGTGAATTTAATCTAGATTACAAGCTTAATAGTTATTTAAACATCGGGAGATCAATTCACATCTTAAATCTGATTCATACTTAATTTAACCAGTCGTCTTTTATTACAGTTGGTACTTTCAAATCAGGCTTTCGTTCACAGTAGTTGCTGATAAATTTTTAATATATATATTGAAGACTATATCACACTAATTAATTTATTGATTGTATTATATACAAACTTGTAAGGCAGAATTTAATTCTGAATAATTTACAGTTTAATGAAATACGTTAGGTCAATCATTCAAACGGCAAAATAAACCTATTGTTTACCAGCAGGTGTTCCAGTTTTTCCTCACCAAGTCGAACCCAGACGTGGTGGTATACACTGATGGGTCGAAGCATGACGGTAACGTTGGTTGTGCTTTTGTTTTCAATGAACAGACTTATATCTTTGGCCTACCTGGTGTTACTAGTGTATTCACCGCGGAACTACTCGCTGTGGATAGAGCTCTAAGTATCGTTGGCCCTAAATATAGGAACATTCTTATTTGCAGTGACTCGTACAGTGCTCTCCAGGCGTTGGAAAATCTTTATTCCGGACATCCTGTCGTCGTTGGGATTTATGATAAAATCGCTGAGTTAGAAAAACGAAACAAGGGGGTAGGTTTTTGCTGGATCCCTAGCCACGTTGAGATTCTTGGTAATGAGAGGGCAGATTCTGCTGCGAAAGATGCGTGCATTCAGCCTCCTTTCACCACCCAAGTTACTACCTTTGATGTTATCAATCATATAAAACAATCACTGCGAGCAAAGTGGCAAAGTGGCTGGACGGCTGCCATCGATAGTAAACTTCGACGGATTAAAGACTCAGTGTTGCCGTGGGGCTCCTCTTGCAGGAACTCTCGTCGTGAGGAAGTGGTCCTCTGCCGGTTACGGTTGTGGCATACGAGGATCACACATGAATATCTAATGTCAGGAGGAGACCCACCCCTGTGCACAGGATGCAACTGCCGCATGATAGTGCACCACATTCTCGTGGAGTGCGTATGTTATGCGGCGTTGCGTCGTCAGTTTAATATACGCAGCAGCATTCGTGATGTCTTGGGCAATGATGACAGGGTTTTGGAGCGAATGTTTCTCTTTTTGCATAGTGCTGGGTTACTGCAAAGGATTTAATATACTTCTATATGTTTTTCTGTAAGGTGAGTTTTTTAATAATTTTAATCTTTATTTTCGATTTGATTTTTTAGTTCTATGTGTTTAATTTTACTATCCTGGGTGGGGATTTTTGCACAACCCATCAGAGTTAGGTAAGTTTTTATACTTTCTTTATTCTATTATTTTATCTTTAATATTTTATCAACTTTGTTTGTGATATTAGTTTTGGGTTTTATTTTGCCTTCTTGGTTTGTTTTAGTAAAATTTTACTATATGATTAATATTACGTTTGCACCTTGTATAGCTTATTATTTTGGAGTTATATTACCCTTTTAATAATAACTACCGGGCGATGATAACGCCCACAAACAACCAAAAAAATAAAAATAAATTAAAATATAAATCGAATATTATTTTTACTCTGAGTGCCTTGAAAATTAGAGCGTTTTTATTGAATGAGTTAAATAGATTTATTTTTGCTTTTATATTTTTATATAAATGAAAATGTAGTTTATTATTAATATTATGTAATATATTTTAATACTAATAACTCTACATTAAATATTTATGTTTTATGTTCTTCTATTATGTTATTTGTAAGCAATGCATTTAATTACCTCTGTACTTTGTATTAAATTTATAAATTTATTTTGTTGGCTGATTTTTACACGTTTTAAAATTATTTGTGCGTTGTTATATAAACGATTTATTTTTATGTGTTAAATCCAGAAACAAATTATTGATAAAAAATATAATTAGTATAATATTTATAAAGTGATCCGAGAGGAAAAAATAATTTAGTTACATCTCGATTGTTACTAATGTTGTAATTTTTCGTGGTTAGACATTCACTGTGCATCTTATATACCATTACTGAGCATCTGGTTTCATTCAGTGTTTATACCCACTGGTATTGAACAGGTTGTATTGTTGAAACTAGTAATTATAATAAAAAATCTGATATGGACACCACATAAATTTCCTCGTACGCCTTTTAAATTACATATACACATTTTTGTAAAATAAAGAGTACATAAAATTTTATTTCATTAATGACTTATGATATTTTTTTTTTTTTATTGTTATTACTGAGTTATTATTTATTTTAAAACTTTTTTTACAATCAGAGGTTAATAATTATTATAAATCTATATATTTAAATTTAAAAAAAAGTTAAAAAAAAAATAGGAGGGGAAGTCGGATTCGAACCGATGTGCCTTCTCCTTGTAAGATCCAAATATTTCATTACTAACATTTTATTTGCTATAACTCTGGAACCAATGAAAGTAAGTACCACTTGTGATATATCGTTCAAAAGCTCTCAATGAGGGCTTATTACTGCAGTTAAGAAAAAGTCCGAAATCCAAAGATTTTGAATTTTGGGCTTTTTTGGACACTTTTGGTTTAGTCGATTGCAATCAAAAGGAGTGGTGCACAACTAGGTTTTATAGCAGTTCTAAATCCAAAATTTTAACATTCTACGGTTAATTATTTTTGATTTATGCGAGATACATACGTACGTACGTATAGCCGTCATGCCGAAACTAGTCAAAACGGATTCAGGGATGGTCAAAATGGATATTTCCGTTGAAATCTGAAAACGGAAATGTTTCGCGAACACAATACTTCCCATGTAAAATAAAGGTAGCATTAAAAGCAAAATCTAACTGAAAACACTTAAATAAATTAAGATGCCATCATTTTTAAATACGTACGAGTTTTTATTTATTTAAAAAGTTTATTGTAACATAAATCATTTACTTGCCTTTTTATTTTTTCCCCCATTTACTGTGTATATAATTAAATAATATTTCATTACTACATTTTGTTATTTTTGAATTCTTTTTTTCTTTCCTGATTTTTAAATTAAAGTCTGATTAGTTAGTAGAGAAATCAGACTAGTAGAGCGGGTTTACGTAGTCCAACGTAACCGGCTTCAATATTTCAGGTAATCAATACTATACTGAGTTTTCAAAGCCCAGATCTAATGCCTAAAATCGCAACAAAACCGTGTCTATACATTAAAAAAAAAATTGCTTGTATTATGGAAAGAAACACATTTTTTAACGTATAACTCACGATTTATAAAATGAAAAATGTAAATATATTTCAGTCATATACAACACGCGTTGTATGCGTTTTAACAAAGCCATTTGTTTTACATGTTATTTTTTAGTATTTCTTACGGCTTGCTGCTACAAATTGAATGTATGACGTAAAAATATATTTAAACTGTTTATCATTGTAACAAACGTTAAATTATTTTACACCATCTTTAAGAATAAAATACTTTGCATAGCGACTTAAAACAAAAGGAATATTTCAAGGGTGGCTGTAATAGGACATTTCATTCATCATGTGTCACAGGTTTAAATAAAATTTGTTCTTTCTCGGTTTAAATATTTACTTTTATCCTTAATATTAGGCGTAACAAATAATCCTTCATTATAACGTAAAATTTCGAATTTTCTTACGCCGTGCTGAGATTTTAACCGTTCCCATCTGTACTTTATATCGAAAGACTAGCACTGACTGATGACTTGAGTGGACTGGCGTGAAGTAGGCTTTATCCTGTGCGTAAATCAAGGCTGTTGCAGGACAAATGGAAGATGCCTGTATAAACAGGAAGCTTAGATTGTAAATCTTGTGCTTTGTTGTCTTACCACTGGGTCTTCTCGTATCTTCTTCTTTACCATTTCCACCACCATTACATTATGCTTATCTTTCTCTCTCATTGTATTGTCTTTTTCTTTTCTCCTAAACATCTCAATCTCCTTTTTTCATTCTTTTCTAATTCATTCAGTTTTTTATGTGAACAGGTATATATATATATATAAAACAGATATATATATATCTGTTATCTGTTTTATATATATATATATAACAGATATATATATATATATATACATATATATATATATATATATATATATATATATATATATATATATATATATATATATATATATATATATATATATAATTGTATTACTTAAAATCATTGCAATAAATAATACTGAATCATACCATTATTTGCCGTTAATTTAAAAATTCATCTTAGAAATTAATAAATATGCGAAACTGGAAATTTTAAATAAATATGCAAATTTTTTTTAAAGAAATTTTTTACTAAGATATTGACCCTGCGAAATGGTTTCGTATGTCATCTACGTGATTTATTGTACCAAAAGAGTGATTTTTACTTCCTTGTACGAAGTAAAAGAAGTAGTGTGATCACGAAAAATTTCGGTATTCAGATTTCAACGGAAATATCCATTTTGACTAGTTTCGGCGTGACGTACATACGTATGTATCTCGCGTAACTCAAAAACGATTAGCCGTAAGATGTTGAAATTTTAGATTTAGGACTGTTGTAATATCTAGTTGTGCACCTTCCCTTTTGAGTGCAATCGACTGGACCAAAAATGCCCAAAAAAGCTCAAAATCCCCCCAAAAAATTGGATTCTGGACTTTTTCATAACTGCAGTAATAAGCTTTTATTGAGAGCTTTTGAATGATATTTCATAAATTATACTTATTTTCATTGGTTCCAGAGTTATAGCCAAATAAAATTTTTATTAATGAAATATTCGAATCTTACAAGGGGAAGGCACATCGGTTCAAATCTGACTTCATCTCCTTTTTTTAACTTTTTTTTTAATTTAAATATATTATTTATTAATAATTATTAACCTCTGTTTCTAAAATAAATTTACAATAAATAACAATTCAATAATAACAATAAAAAAATGAATTAATATCAGACGATATTAATGGAATTCTTATATACTTTTCATTTAAAAAAAAAAATGTGTATATATAATTTAATAGGCGTACAAGGAAGTTATGTGATGTCCACATCAGACTTTTTTAATTAATATATTAGTCAGTTAGCTATACTGTAGAAAATTTTTAATTCACGATTAAATTCAGAAAAAATTAAAATTTATACTAAACGAATTTCAAGAATTAATTCTAATGATCCATGATATTGTTAAGTCAAGGTTATTCTTTCATTGTACACGTTATAATCTGCGTCCCTACGGCTCTTCTCTGGAAGAGAAGAGTGAAATATCAAAATCTGAATTTTTCCGTAAAATTTCCATACGTATAATATTTATGTCCATTTGGTTGTGTGCGCCACACAATCGTAGTTATTAGTCTGTGAAATTTACATACTATATGCTAGTGTCATCGAGTAGAAGGATAAATGGGTTAGCCTCTATTCCATGGTATGCAGTAATATTTTCATATTACTTTAGATGATTTTGCTTTAATAAACGTACTATTGTAGTAAGTTTCGAATAGTCATCTGCGAATTTTATGAGATTATCTGTATTTACGGTTCTCCTTGTAGTGCTTTTATTGTTTTTGAATGAATATTTCTGTTCATCATAGATCATTTCGATCCGTCAGTATCTGTTAAAAGTACCCATAAAAGATCTCGTTCAATAGGTTATTTTTACTTATGTTTCTCGTACTAATCTCTTGTAAGCACTGCAATTTTCATTTCATTTGCTTAAAGTATTACTTTATTAGTAGCTTTAATGTTTTCATATTTATGATTATTTCTTACAAGTTTTAAGAAATCTTTTTAAGGACTTAAATTCTATTTTGTTATGTACAGTTTCTATTATTATTAGTTTTAATTTTTCTATTTTTTAATGTTTTACTGCAATATTATTGCTCATTATTAAGTCTTTATTACTGAAATAAAATTGTACGAGAGCCGTTCGGAAAGTTCTCCGCCTAACAAAGTAAATCAAGGATTTTTCAGAAATTTTTGTTTATTATTCAACGTTTGTCATCTTGCAATTGTATGCATTTAGAACATCGACTTACCGACTTTTAATATCCTCATATAATGCGATTTGTTGAACTCTGTAAAATAAAAGGTTATCTCAGCTTTAACGTCATCGTTTCAAGTGAAGTTTTGTCCAGTGTGCCGTATATTCAGGTTGAGAAAAAGTAGTAATCGCTGGAAGTTAAATCCGGCAAACGCACGCATTTGAAAATGCGTCGTAGGTCATGGAGTTTTCAGCAACAACCCAAAAGTGTGTGTGCAGGCTCATTAACTTGGTAAAAGAGCACTTTCTTTTTGCGAATTTGGATATGTGAAAACACCTTTCAATCTGTTCAGTAGTGAAGTAAAACACTCCTTGGCGATTATCCTGTCATTTTCTAGATAGTCTACTAGTACCACACCACGAAAATCGCAAAAAATACTGTAAACATGACTTTTCCTGCAACAAGGAATCCTTTTCGTTTTCTTTGGAGCATTTTCACCAGTTCCCAGCCATTCTTTATTCTCGGTTTGTAATTGTGTATCCTTGTTTTGAATCTCTGTTATAAAATGTCGAAGAAATTCAGATGATTTGCATGTAAATAAGTTTAAACATTCTTGAAAAGTCGGATGCGTTTTTGGTCGATTTGACCAACGCGGCATTCGTCGAGCTGAAAGCTTTTTCATACCCAAAAATTGTGTAAAATGTAGTGAACACGATCTCTCCCGATGTTTGCGATGTTTACAAGATCGCGTACTATCAATTGGCAATCTTTGATGCAGCATTGTGGAGTTTTGTGACAGTTTCGTTGGCCGCATCAGTTTTTGAGCATCCAGAGCGTTTATTACCTTCATTGGATGATGACCACGTTTACATTAATAGCCCACTTTTTACCGGCGAAAAGGAAGAGAAAAATCCTTTGAAATGGAATCTTTTGTATGTCCATCGGGGTTAATCCTTTTAAAAACATTACTTTATAAGAGCTCGAACTTCAATTTTACCCATTTTTCAGAAGATATCGAAATTTGTTTACTGTACTCGATAGCCACAAACAAGCGACTGAACGCATGCGTCTGAAACTTCGCGGCACTAAAGCATATCTTACTTTACAAATACTGTAGTCATTTGATCATACTTGCGTCTTTTTGTTTCAGGCCGATAATTTTCCGAAGAGTTGCTACTACAGTCCTACGAACCTTTCCGAGTATATCTTTAAGTGTAGTTCAATGAACAATCTATTAAATTCGAGCCATTAAACTTTCTTTTTTTTAGATCGATTAAATATACTTTTAAACAATATTTATTGCCGGCCTCCTTGGCGCGAAAAAAAAACAATGTTTAATTAATGACATAAATAATATTAATAAGAACGGTATATTATATTAATAAGATATATGTTATAAATATGTTTAACTACTTTATTTGGATGTTTTAAGTATATTGTCTGCGCATAAGGTCTAGTGATATGTTGATATGTCTTATCGTAAATATACTTGTGGTGGTTTAGATTCATATTACAATCCGGCTTCTTCATGCGGGTAAAGTTATATCATGTTTACACAGCAGGTACTTTAATTTCATGGGTATGATCCTAACTGCATCTAGTATAAAAGTAAAAAGAGGCAAAGTTGTTCTTAATTTACTGTACAGAATTGTAATACCATTACTGTAGTTTTGATATTATAGTGTTGTTTTTATCTCTTGACATGTGTCACAATGTTCAAAATATTTTAAAATTATGTCGTAACTAGATTTTCTCCCCGTAATATTTCATCGCTGTTTAATTTATTTTATTGTTAATATTTGAATACTATCAAACGATTAGAAACTTTTAAAATAATTTTATTTTAATCTCTTTACTTAATTATTAATGTTTTTTTGTTAATTTTATAAAACAAATAGTAAGTTTGAATGTGACGGTCTCTATAATGAAAATCGGATAAGAAATGATAAAAAACCAATTTCATTTTTACGAGGAACATCAGATTAAGATATTATATCTCTGTTTTTAGTTATATAAGAACTCATTTCGTGTAATATTTGTTAATTTTAACCAATTTAAGACGTTATATATGAATCTGTTGTTATTAAAAATGAAAATTAGGTAATAGAATTTCGTTTAAGAATACTTTTTTAACTAATATTCTTATCGCATTTAACATATTCTTTCTCGTCATGTCTACTTCTGTTCGATTGAAAATTACGAATATATTTAGGACAAAACATGTCGCCTATCAATGCCATTACTATTATTATTTAGTTGTCCATTACCAGGAATATTTAATGTAATAATTTCCATAATGAACTAATTTTAAAAATGGAGTAGTATAGAATAATAATGGCATAAAGAAAAGTTAACATTTTTACCTTAATTTTCCTTTTCATATTCCATTAAATATTCATGTTATATTACTTTTATTGTAAGTAAATCTATACATCGTACCGTGTACTAATGCTTAACTTAAATAATAAACAACATATATTTTACACCCCGTTTTATTTTTATCGATTGTTATATTGAATTCATTTGAGCTTGCTTTAAAGAAGTTAGTATGTTGCTTTCTTAGAAGCCTTTGATAGATGAAACTAAATTACAGTGTTGTTGCATTATTTATGAAAGAACTACTACCGTACAAGATGCTGAGATTCTTTATACATATGTAATCTAAGTCCCTTTTATTTTTACTAGTGTTTTACGCCTCATGAATTCCTAGCGTGAATTTATATCTGTCTTATCCTAATTGTTCGTGTGGTATAATTTATGATGTCACGTATTCTTATTAAGGTGTAATTCAATTATTTCGTTTTATCTTTGCATTAACTAATCCTAGAAGGAAATAAGAATCGTTCGACTATTAAACTTCTTGCTCTTTCTTGAAAATTGGACATCGACTTACGGAAAAACTAATAAACAAGCACGGTCTGTTTATTAGTTAATCCATCAGCGAGGCAGAAAGAAATAGGCGGTCGTTTTAACCGTTTGCTTGTAAGGGTTCTGTGCGGTTCTGTAGTAAAAGAATAACTGAACCAATTTAAATGCCGTTTTCTTTAACAGTAAATGTCTTGGAATAATTTTTTTTATTTTAGGCAATTCAGGCGATTCAGCAACCAAAAACAAACCAGTCTTTTACTATTTAAAAAATTATCAAACCGGTTACATCTTTATTTCTATTTGTCTATAATTGATACGTATCCATTTCAGCTGAAGAAACAAAAGAAATGTTGATTGTTTATTTTCAGAATCATATCAAATAAATTACAGAAAATCCTGACAAGGTAGTTTAGTTTAATACAAAATACTATTTATAGGTTTTTTTAGAATTCATTGCAGTGCCGTAAATTCTGGAATTATTATGTAAATATATTTTTATTCTTTATAGAAATAAAATTTGTTTTAATTAATTTTTGAAATCTTTATTTCGTAGCCTAAATATTAATGTTAATTTAATATAAAGTAATGTATAATTATAAAATTCCAATAGAATTCGAGAACATTTTTTTTTTAAGTTATTGTGTATACGTATTGAGTTTTTAATTATAAATTTTATTATTTATTTTCTTAGAACACGTTTTAGTTTTCTAGGTATTGACCAACGACTATATTGTGCACCAATACCCTGGCCACGTATCGATTTTCATTCCTAGCTTTCCTCTGTCAGTATTAGTAAATTTTTATCAACATTGTCACGATACAAGTTATTCATTGTTTTTTTGTGCTTATTTGATGGTGTGGTGTGCGCGCGTGTATATGTGTATATATATATATATATATATATATATAGAGAGAGAGAGAGAGAGAGAGAAAGAGAGGGAGAGAGAGTTAGGTTTCACACACATTGCGTAAAAATTATTATTTTACTATACAAATTCAATAGAAGGTGCACGTTCAGTATACATTGCGTTTTATTTCTATTCAAATGTTTACTTTTCATGTTTAAAAACAATTTTTTTTTTTCAGGGTAAATTTAATTTTATAAGTATTGAGAACCACATATTTTTATCATGTCTAAATGAATTTAGACATGTCACATATTTATATGTATATTTAAATTTTTTTTGAATGCTTGGGGAAAACAAGAAAATATTTACCCTACATGTATCCTAAATTATCAGTATTGCAATCTCACTACATGGAAATGGGGTTGTTCTTGCACAAAAAGTTGCGTAATTATTTTTTGGGAACGGTCATTTTCAATTTTTTACTCACTTAATGAGTTCAGCACTTACCATCCATTAGTTTTCGTATACTTTAAACGTAAACATAATTGTAACTCTCGTTTCGTTTAGAAAAGTACTGAATTTTTTTTACGTCATTAGGCTAATTCAGTACTTGAATAAATATTGTAATACTTAATATACTGGTTGTAATATTTATATATATTGTATTTTTTATAATTAAAAACTAACTCGAACAACCCAAGTACAAAATTACAAAGTAAATGAAATGGCACTTACCTTATTTTTTCTTTATTCCAATAGCACTTTCGCGGAATCCCGCATCGTCAGTTGTATATGAATTTTATAAAATTACAATATGTTTTATATATATATATATAACATATTCAGGTACGAGAGGCGGCGCTAGTGTTAGTTACTTTCTTTAAAAGTAATGATCCTCATTCTGCTTACTGTGAACAGACTGGATGTGTCATTTTTATAAGTGAATATTCCTTTATTCATTAATTCGTGCTGTGTTTAGCAAGGGATGCTTGTTATACTTCAGAATGGTTGTGCCATTTTTCAGATTAAGTTGTGATTTAAGACATCGCCCACAGTTTTTACACTTACCCAAATAAATATTAATTTTCAAAATAATTTTGTTTTCTCAGTGTATTCAAGATACGAGTATAATATGTGGAGTAAAATGATAATTGTTTGTTACTGATTAAATAATCATTATGAAAAGTTTTCATTTATTTAATTCTGTTTTTTTTTTTTTTTTTTTTTTTTTTTTGTAAGTAATTTTCTATATAACATTTTTTATTATTATTATTATTATTTAAACAGTGAAAATTCATTATACAAATGAGGTGCAAACACTTAGTATGCATGGTTTTAAACTATTTGTTTCCGTGTAGTCAATGCACGAAGCTTTTATATAATTTATTGGAAAAAAATATTTCTCTTAAATTAGTTTTAAAAATCCATTTAGTTGTTAATAAAATTTGTAAATTAATTCTTCGTATTTTTATTTATTATTATTATTTAATCCTGCAAATGTATTTACTAATACTTTTTTTTAATTAAATTAATTTTGTTTATACATAATGCAGAGTATTTGTTTAATAGTTGTCTTTATTTATTTGTTAATGGATTAAATGTAATCTATTTCAATCAGTTTTATATTGACAAACCGAAGTGGTTATACGCATCTCTGATAATTTAAAAATACCTCGTGAAAATTTCAGTAAACTTTTTTCAGGTTTAAAATTATTAAACCGGTTGAGACTCATCGGTTCGAAAATAATTTTTACATCTACAATCGAGTATAGGTTTAGTGTTAATAATAAATATTAACAGGAATAGAAATAAAGTTTTTTTGCGAATTAAATGAGCAGTGAATAAAAACGGTCATATTACTTCGATTGAATCATAATGAAGTGGACCGCATTTTGTTGTTACTAATAATAGTTGCACAATATCGAACTGGAAAATTATGTCCTGGGTTGTGTGGCGTTCAGTAGAGCCGATACATTGTTTTTGCATCGTTGTGTGTGTGTACGGTTTAATATGTACTGCGTTATGAGATTGACTGTAAATGAATGACCATCTATTGAATGAATCGGCTCTGAACGGTGATATTTTATGCGGTATGGAATAGCGTGTCAGAGGCGTACGGCTGCTGATTTCAAACAAAACATCATTAAGAGTGTATCAGAAAAATAAGCGAGCCTGAAATTTTGCATTCTATAGTCATTATTGTTGTTTAGAACATTAATGAGGGAAATTCTACCTTATGAAACAAATACCGTTTTACCATCGTTATTTTTCATTAAATTCAGTATATCCCCATGGTGTTTTCTTTTTTTTGTTTTGTTTGGTAACAGGGTAGTTAAGAAAGGTAGAATATCCCTTTTTTTAATTAAGTTCTTTTGGTTTAAATTTTTTAATGCTAGGTTAAATGTTGTAAAAAATTTAATTAATTTATGTTTTTATTTTATTCTAAGCAAATATATTTAAATCCTTTATATATATTTATAAGTGTAAAAAAGCAAAAAAAAATTGTTTTATTTTTTAAAGAAGTAGCTTTACTATTAATTTAGTGTTTTGTATAATTGAAATAAATGTTTTTATTAATTAATTTTTTTCTTAGCGATGTATTTTATAATTGCTGCTAATATACAACACATCATTCCATTATTCATCAAATTAATTAATTTATTATTGTTATAGTTTTAAAATTAACGGTCGTTAAAGGGATTATCACTGAAAGTAAGCGCAACCTCTTTTTTTTTAATTTTTAGGATTATGCATCATATACATATTAACAGTGCAGTGACCATCGCTAGTTTCTAATATACTTTTTATTCGTTTTTAGATAAATTTATTATTACGAATTTATTGTATCCATTATTAATTTACTAAAAATGTTATATAACTATATTGTGAAAGCATAAATTCTAGGAACACACTTGAATTTTGTTATTCAATTCATGTGCATTGTTTAATCAAAATGATTAGGATTATTACATCGTTTTCTAAATTTATCCAGATATAACCAATCCTGTTTTCGTTCTGTACTCGATTTCACTGCACTGCCTTTAATTGTATAAAGAAAAATTGTTGAAAAATGCAAGTAAAAATGAATTTACAGCAAAACAGGGAAAAACTTTCCCGGAACGCGGCTTAACCGAGTGACCGTTAAGTCAGTCCTACAACTGTGTTGTCAGCTTTTTTTTAACGTTATTACCAATCTTAACGTTCATCCTCATGTCATCTTCGGATTTTGAAAAAATAAATTGAGTAAATAGTGATAATAATTGGGCTGTTGACCACAGCGATTGATGCTCGTAAAACTCAATAAAAATGAAATTAAAAAAAATGTATTTGTAATACAGGTAGTCCAATAAAATATGAATTATACAGTTTATTTTGGTTAAATTAAATGTAAGTAATCATGTACCTATAACCAAGTATTATTTAAAAAATTAGAAGTATGATGCTAATGTTTAAATAAATTCTTTCCATGAATAGTTAAAGAAAACTAATTAAGTAGCCTAGGAATTTCGAATTATATCTTTACTGCGTTAAATGTACTATTTGGTTACACAAATAATGTTACTATATGTTGGAATGCATCTTAATACGAAAGATTGTAAAGGAAACACGAGTATATTATTATCGTATTAGCTGGTTTATTGTAAACCGGAGGTAATCCTACAAAATTGAGAAAAAAGTGAATTAATGGACTTCCAGATCAGAAATTTTAGTAAAATGTCCGTACATTTATTTTCACGAATTATTTTTCATTACTTAAAAATATACATTTCATTTTGCATTTAATTAAAAATATAACTTACTTAAAGATATTTTTCTTTTTTAATGTTAAGTTTAGTTAAACATGCTTCTTACACCGTATGTTTTTACTGTTGTACATTACTGTTCAAAAAGAATATTGTTATATTTGTCTGCTTTCGCCCTGATAATCTCGGATTTTTTTTTTTGCTATGATGAGATGTTTCACACATTCTTATCTAAGTTTGAAACGCAGTCGAAAGTTACTCGGTCAATACTCTCTTTACCCTCTAAAGTGCTATTGTAGGCCACTTATTATCTTTAACGCTTTTTCTGATGGGCTTGAAAGTTTTGCAGTCTTGTTCTTTTTCTCTTTCATCAGTTCACTCTTCCTCTTATGTATATCACTATATTATTCTGTATTTTCTTCTCTAATAATTATTACGCTACCTTATAAAATTATACAAATGAGGTCATTGGATTTCAGTCTAGTTTTTTGAGTATATTTTAATCAGTTATATTTCCCTCGGGTACGCTAACGTTTTGTCATAACATTTGAAACCGATTTGCTTCAAACAATATATAACGGTTAATATTTAAAATTCTTCCTTTCTTTTAAAATCACAGTATTTTAAGCATCTGACAAATAACATTCTGATGCCACTTTATAAGTTAATTATGTGTTATTCTCTGTGTTGTTATCGCCACTATTGCTTTGCTGTAAAATATAATATATCCCATAGGCATCATTCGGTTCTTTTCTATGTTTACTGATACCCATAATCATTTAAATTATTAGATGTTATAAAATTGACTTGTAAAGTTAAACGAAGTAACATTATGACAATAAAGTGAGATTTATTTATTTAATAGGTGATTTTCTTCCCTGCTTATCGTTTCTGTTTATTGTATTTACTTAACCGTGGTATTTGAGTAGTTGCAGTGTATTTAACGATAATTATTGTTTGTGATATTCAATATGAAAATTTGGGATTTAGCAAGTACTGGGGAAACCGCGGTTGCGTTCTTACAGCAAAAGGGTATTTTCCTAACGAAACAAAATGTCAAAATGATATCACGATAAACAATTTCATGATATTCATTTATATAACAACGAAGACACTGTATGGTGTTGTAATAAACGGGCTCCCATAAGAAAATATGATACGCATCTCCGTAATTGGTTTTGCAATTCTAGGCTTCCGTTTCTTGCGGTCGTTCGTTTTGTTTATTAACGGGCGCTCGACCTGACCATCGTGTGTATTGATGTGAACGAGAGTTAGGCACGGCTTAAGGAACTGTTGTAGATTGGAATAGTTATCTACGAAAAGTGTGTGTAGGTTTTGTTGATGCACGGGTAACCGGAAAATTAGTAGAATCGGCCGAATTGTTAGATTAGAACTTATTTTCCGGGCATAAAAATCACTCTTGTCGTACTTTTCCGCAACAGTGGGTAATCGGCGGAGTCTGCCGCAGACTAACAAATGTTTTCTCGTACAAGTATCGGACAGATCTTTCCCTACTCTGCTGAAGGCTATAAAATACCACATTCAAGACGGTAACGCGGTATATTCCGATTTCTGGGAGTTTATCAAACGAAATAAATCGAAAGGGAAGGTGAACCATACGTTTAATTTTGTTGATCCGTTTATAGGTGTACATACACAGACAATAGAAAGGTTTAGTGATCGGCAAAATCGCGTAACAAGAAACTCTCTGGTACAGCTCGTCATAATATAGAAAGCTACTTCAGCGAATTCATGTGGCTGCGGCTAATAGACAATCAGTATCCATTTCAATGTAGCCTAGATGCAATAAAGCAATATTGGCCACCCGAAACGCGTATATAATTAAAAACGTAAGTAATATTTCTATGCATAATGTTAGGAAAATATGAGTAAATGCTTCACTTTCATGTAAAAATAATTTATCAAATGAAAAAAAGTATTGTAGCGCCTGTATAATAATAGAAAAGACCCATCAGCATTCATTTAAAATAAAATTAGTTTGCATTTCAATTTGAATGTAAATGAGAATTTATGATTTTTTTTATCCTGTTATTTAAGAATAAGTTAGTAGCCAATTGTTTTAGTTATATTTAAATTTTGTGTAAATAAGATATTCCAAATAACGGAAGTATTTTTATTTGTAAATTTCATCTTAAAGGTTCAATTTAGCACTATTTAATATATTTCAATGAACGGTATCGAATAAGTTTTCAAACTTAACTGTAATTCCAGTCGAGTATCACGGCGTAAATGTATTCAAATCCGGTTAATGTTATATTCTGATACCGGAATGAAATTATTTAACCCTCATACAACTACTGTAAAATTAATATTGAGAAATAACCTTCTGATATCTATTAATATTTTTAAATTCTTAGATTTGGCTCGTTTTATTATTTCTTTAACTTCATTTCTTCTCTCAACATATATTTTCTGTTATTTACTTTTTGAACTGATATATTCCTACCTTGCTACTTTTCTGTAACCTTTATTCCTTCATCCTTTATGAATTTTTTCTTAGTGTTTTCTTTCCACAAACATTTTCCATACTTCTTAAGAGTAAATATTTTTCTCTTCCAGCACTCAGAAATTTTTATACGGTAATCTTTTTTATCAATTATCCTTTGATTTCTGGGTTTTTCTTTTCCTTTGCTCATTTTCATAATTTTCTTTTTAATTTAATCATTATTTTTGAACAATAAGAAGTTTAATCTGACTTCATACTAAAACGAAAAAATTAAATACTTTTTTATTTTTTTATTTTCCTCTCTTAATTACCTTGCAATTAATTTAATAAATTGAATTAAAAAATCCACAAAAACATAAAAAGTAATAATGCCAATCAGTCTCTCCTTATTTTGAATTCGGTATCATGTTATAAACAACTGCCAATAACTTTTTTAACAACTAATAAAATTAACTTTCTTAATTTGTACCTTTAATATAATTTCTTATTTGAATTCAAATAATAATTTTAAGAAAGGATTAAATAGCATTATGTTTTACGTTTTTAAAGTCGTTTATATTCCATATTATTTGTTTAAAAGTTTATTGTATATTAAACTTCTCAATATAATTTTTATTTAAGATATGCGTAGGCCTACAAAAATATACCGCCCATATGGGAAAAAAGCACTTTGGCAAGATATTCAAAAACTCTAGAGACTTCTACTTTTTCATAGAAATTGAAAACAGAAAATAACGACTTACAGTAACTATCAACAAGTCAAAGATATCTTGAATGCCAGTTAAATTTTCTTGTAAGTGTCGCGTGAAAATATTTTTTACTATGAAAATAATTTTACGCTATTTATCATTATTCTATAACAATCTATTGTTAGATAAATGAAGTATAATGACAAGTAAATTTGTTTAAATAAAATCTTCCATCAGTATTACCTGGAAGAAATGAACAATGTGATCACCAACGGAAATACCTTTATCAAATAAAAAAGATTCCGAAATCGATGCGTTTCAGATAAAATGTTTATAGGTAAGGCTGATACATAAAATAAACTGTAATGGAATTGAGAATCTTCTTTTATAAAAGCTGTTAAAATGCAGTAAAATAAATGTATACCCTGTTTGAAATTTGGTGAATATAATTCTGCATTTATTTTATTTATGCAGAATTTCGTCCCTGTAGATGTTTACATGGTACAATGAAACTTTGTTGCGTTACAATTTATACAAGTAATTATAAATTATACTTACAAATTCAGTTATAAATTTCGGTACATTTTATAATTTTTCGTTAAAATTGTACGTCTAATATCTCAGTCATTTCTCGTGTACTGTTTTTGCGTTTTATCGAATTGATAAATTTTTATTAAAATTTAAAAATGATTTTTCTACGAATTTATATTATAATGATGTGAGTTATACTATAATATGGAAGACTGTATTATACGACGTATTTTTTAACATTATAACGGGTATACTTTGCCTCCTTAGGTGCATTGTAATCCCTTAATGCGATAAGCTAACACTGCTGCTCCGTTTCTTATCTCCTTCGCGGTTTATAAAATAATTTTAAGGGGTGAGGAATAAAGGAATAATTTTCTATTTTAGTGGACCATATTATGGAAGCGGGTACAGAAAACGTGGGTGGGGTTGAAACAGAGAAGCATGAAGATTTTACAAGAGGAGTTTTTGTATATCTTACCCGCACAACCTGGCATAATTACTTCTTTTGTTCTTCGCAGAGATATATCACCTTGTTGTTTTCCCATTATTTCAAATCCATTTCTCATTTCCGTTATCGCCTTCCGGTTAAACTTATCTTTCAGTTAAACCGGTGCAGTATACTGGTGATATACTGGGTTGCAGAATATCTCTTAACTTCAATTAACGTACGGCCACCGCGTTGCTTGCAGTAGAATTTCATTTGTTTAAGCTACTGTAGATTCAAGGTGGGGTCCGTAAGCTTTCCATTATGCATATTTAATTTCTTTTCTTCTGTTTAGTTATTTTTTAGATTCCTTTAGCGTATCATTTTAGCCCTATTGCATTTTGGTATGTTGATTAATTTTTCTTGGTTAGTTTTTTTAATATCGTTTATTCTTGTAATAAAATTGTTTTAATAATTTCTTTTTTATTAATAAAAGTAAGAACTAAAGTTTTTTCATTGTAATTCTATTTTATTTTTTTTAAATATGAATATTTCAGTAATTTGCTGTGTTGAGCCTTATAATAATATCTTTCATTAAATCGTATGAAGTTAGTGTCGCTACTTTGCTAAACCACTTCCGAATTCAACTAACCTATTGACGTAAGGTACGTTTGAAGAAGATGGCAATAATTTACTTCTGCTACGAAAGTTGATATAGAAAGACATATTTGGAGAAAACGTTTTAAATCACTAGAAAAACAAAAAAAAATGTTCCTAACGATTTCGAATATTTATTAATATATTTTAGAAATAGATATTAATTTTTTCAGATGATTTACTTACCAATATGACTGGTTTGATATGCAATATTGAAGATTCGTTTTGAGGCTTTTGGTTTATTAAATAAATTTAAGAAAAAAATATTCAGTAAGCAATAGCGTGTGTAACATATAAAATCTGCTAAAATCAAACTTAAGAAATAAATAATTTATTGCAAATCAGTTCCGGTTTTAGGGAGAAAAGATTTGACCGTAATTTTGGATTCATCCGGGTAAATCGGTTTTTAGTACTTAAACCATAAACTTTTTATCGATAAAGTAAGTTATGCTATACCATTAATGGTGCTTGACTTAGTTGAACAAGTTTCACAGTGTCAGATCTGTTGGCTGTACTAATAACATTCTCGGGTGTTCGCGGTTCTTGTCGAACCGCGATATTGAGGATAGCACACGTAAAGATTCATTCAAATATCATTTATTTACTCTTAAATGCCTTATAACGTACAAAATGGATCAGTTATGAATAGCAAAATACAATTCTGAGTTTTCTATACATTTTACAGCAGCTGATATTAATTAATACAAAATTGACAGGAGATTATAAAAGTAAGATAGGAATCACAGAATTAACAATTCATTAAATATAAGAATTAATTACTTTTATTGTTTACAAAATAAACTAGCTTACACTTATAGATAAATATATCACTTTTTTCCCTTGTACAAAACGAACTCATCGAACAGCTGCCCATACTCGCCCTAAGACAACAACATTATCTCGAAACGGAATACTCGTGACGTATTCTTCGCATATTTTTTACCGTATAGTTTCCGTATGCTCTCGCACACTGTCCTCGCATTTATCGCAAATCATACTCGTGTTTATCGCACACTGTACTGAACTGTAACTCCTTGATCCCCAACACTATGTCTATCTCCGGCCTTAGGGCTTGACCTGTAGTAACAGTAGTCGACCTACTCTTTTGTTCTTTCAAGCGTTATTATTTCTATTGTCCGCGCCATCTACGCTTTTTTAGAAAGAATTTCTATGTCGTTTCTTGTAGATATTTCGTTCTTCATTTTCTCTCACTTTCTTCTTTTGGAAGCTCCTCTAATCTTTAGAGTATCTGAAAGTAATGAGCCACGGGAAGATAAAACTTTTCATTTAATGTTCCAGAAGTTTTTCTATGCATAATTGAATATATGATTTGGTAGTATTACGTGACAGTTTTAAAAGCGGTATAGCATTCCCTATCCAAGAATGCTAATCTATATAATTAATATGAAGACTACATAAATATATTTTTTTGGTGAGATGACGGGCATCGACTGCTTGGTCATTTTGCCCTATGTGAATGGAAATCTACATCGTATGAAAAATGCCATGCCTGACCGGGATTCGAACTTAATACCTCCGGATGAAAGGCTGTGAACGGCTACCACTCTGCTGTCCATATAGTTTACAAAAGAAATAGATTAATTTTAGAATAAATCCCAATATTAAGAAACGGTTTGAATAATGAAAAGTTAATTCGAAAATATCCATAAAAATGGAGTTATATAATATCATATATAATTAAATGGAATTTATATCACCCTTTTGAAGAAGTTTGAATATGAATAAGTTTTATACATTCTTATAAAAAAATTTTTAATTATTATCTTATTTGTTATTAATATAAGTGGAATATTATTTTTGCGAATAAAAAACTGATGAGCTCATAAAATTATTTTAATTAAACCAGCACATTCCAAATTTTGCAAATTATTTTTCGTAATCTCCATAGGTATCAATTTAGTTTAAAATTAACTACTTAAACATTTTTTCATAATTCTTTTTTATGAAAAAAAAAAATTCAAACTAAATTTTTACAAATTTTCAAAAATTTATATAAAAATAATAATAATAGTATTAGAACGCGAAACAAGTTTATGGTTTTACAAATATATGGTTTTACTGTTATGTTAAAAGAACTGTAATACATTTAACATTTTTGTAGTTGACAAGGTTATAAGCAGAGGAATTTGGTTCTTAAGTGCTATTCAGAACGTCGTCTTCTAAAACGCTAAACTTTATTTAGCAGAGAGAGTACTTCTATTTTGAATAGATGGGTTTAGTATAACTACAGTTTAATACATTTGAAGTAATCTTATTTCATAATTTTTTTGTTAATTTAATTATCGAGATTTTTCAATATGCATAAGGATAATTAAAATTCGTCGTCTAATAGGCGGTCTCGTCTTAAAATATTTGTAACATATTGATGAAAGATTACGTAGAAAGTCCAATATCAATTTATAATGTTTTTTGAAGTTATTTTTGTCAGAGATCTAAATTTTTGTTTTTAGTTTTTGTAATGATTCTATTTTATTTTTTTGTAGATGTTATGTAATAAAATTTACTTTGGAATTGTTATATTTTATAAACGTATAGTTCATTTATTATTTTCTTCTTTTCAAGAGAAACTTGTGCGTTAGTAGTAGATTACTCATATGCTTAACAGTTTAATATTCTCTCTCTCTATAAAATGTAATGAAACGTAAATTATGATTTTAATCAAAATAAAAGTGTATTTTCTCGTTTAGATACAGTTTTTTCCAATATTCCAGTTTATTTTCTTTCACTTTAATTACATTAGCCAGCTATGCTTCTCGACGGCAGTGTCTTTGTTAGTGAATATACCGACAATCACTAAGCGTATGCATTTTGTTCCTCTATATGTAAATGAAATCGTTTATTTGTGCGGCTTTTGCTTGTTAAAAAATATTTATTTTAAACGTACAGCGAAGTCGTCTGTCAGAATAATCTTAAATTTCGCGGAACTGAATCGGAATTATTGCTCTATTTTTCTACTTCAACCTTTAGTTTAAGTCAATCATCCTGTTTTATTATGTTTGCATGATTTCTTCGTACTAAATGTACTAAACATGAAGAATGTTACACACGTTATACTAAACATGTATATTATAATATAATAAGTAAATTCAAATAATATTGAGGAATATCTTTATCCAGAATCCATGTTGACTTTTGTCTGTTGTAAATGTTGTTGTTTAATTCATTCTTTCATGGAATTACCTTTTTGTGATTTATAAGAAAAAAATGTTCTTTTCTACGATTTTTTCTTTAATTTGATTTTTGTTTTAATTTTTTTCTTTTATACTCTTATTTATAGTCGCATCAACAATTAAAATCATTAGCGACTTATCAGTGTAATGTAACTGTACCGGTAATTTTGTAGTCTAGAACAAACTCAGATCGACTACTCCTTAGAAGTGTGGTTAATTGAAGCCCAACCACCAAAGAACACCGATTAAAATCTGTGCCGGTCTTTGCGGTGCGAGTGGTAGCGTCTCGGCCTTTCATCCGGAGGTCTCGGGTTCGAATCCCGGTCAGGCATGATATTTTCACACGCTACAGTTTCATCCATCTCATCCTCTGAAGCAATACCTAACGGTAGTCTCGAAGGTTAAATAAAAAAATAATAATAAATAAAATGTATTCAAATCCGTATAAAAGTTCAAAACCTTTAGTAGGATATGAACCTGAGAACTTCGATTTCGATATCAGCTAATTTACGACTAGGAGTTTATCAGTAGACCAACACGGTGGATTTTGTTTTAATTAATTTACATCCGTAATAGACAATTTTTGACGTTTTGTTTTGTATTTTATCAATAGTTCTTTTTACCATAATGAATAAACTACGCGTAGTAAAAATAATAAGTATTTTATATATTTTCTACAAAACAGTCTGTGATCAATTTATTTCTAAACATATGAAACTTTTGAAAAGAAGCCCGCCGTGTTAGTGTAACGGTTGAACTCGTCATCGCAAAATCAGCTGATTTTTGAAGTCGAGAGTTCTAAGGGTCGAGTACGTGTAAAGGCAGTTGGTTTTATATGGATTTGAATTCTATACTGCGGATAATGGTTTTCTTCGGTGGTTGGATTTCAATTACACCGCACGTCTCAGGAGTAGTCTACCAGATGTCCTAAAATTGTTGTTTAAAGGTTGACAAAGACACTACCGTGAGCTCCTCTTATAGGTCTTTAACGCTCCTGCCAGTTATTGGAAAGGTTTTTGAGAAGGTATTGTATCTTCGTATTACTGATAGATAGAATTCTAAAAAGTTGTTGACAAATGATCAGGATGATTTAGCCCAGACAGAAGCACGGCTATTCATAAGGTTACGAACATTGCCTCTTCTAGTGAGTCTGAGTGTGCCTTTGGTATTTTTTTGGACATACAAGGGGTTTTTAATAATTTTTGATGGGCCTATGTCCTGTTTCAGCTGCAGAAGCGTGATTGTATGCAGAAAAGCTGAATTTTTTATATAGTTACGCATATATCTGCAATCGAGACGTTGTTCTTCGAGTTGGCGTCTCAGAAGTGGACGCTAAAACACTACCTAAAGGTTGCCTGCAAGGTAGTATTTTAGGACCTGTGCTCTTGGTTGATGAATTCGGTTCTTTGATGCGGTTGAGGTTATCCAGTGGATGCTGCGACATCGCGTATGCAGAAGATGAGCTTTTGTTAGTTGAAGGAGATTCGAGGAATGAGATCGAATTCAGGCTTGCAAGATACTCCGGTTGTGGAGTTAGCAACATAATATGGTGTGTAGCTCAGAGAAAACAAAGAGTAGACTAGCTGTTACACGACGACCTCGTGTATCAATGGTGGGTCATCGAATTAGGTAAGTCTCGCTGTAGAAGTATCTAGGTGTTATCCTTCAAGGATTCAAAAACCAAGTTACTGTCAGAAAGGCTTGATCTGTTTTCTTCGGTGTTCAGTTTACCCACAATTGGGAACTTAATTTCAGTGGTCAACCAGAGTCTGTTTAAGATTACATGTTTACCGTTTACACCCTAATTGCATCGGTAGCGGTGTTATTTTTATTTTTTAAGTTAAGTTAAAGTTTCAGAGGATGAGATGAATGATTTGTAGCGTGTGTAAAATGCCATGCCTGACCGGGATTCGAACCCGGGACCCCGGTAGCGGTGATTGCAGTTGCTAATCTATACACACTCACCGCCCATGCCCGGCAGTAGCTGGAAAACTGGTTGGAGAAAACAAGCAAATCTTTTAAACTAGAAATGAAGTGAAATTTGTTATAACTTCTTAGAAATGTACGTCATAATCTTGCTACACCAAAGTGCGGTTATTTTCAGTCGCTTTGGAGATCATCTTCAGAGACACTTTATGTTATGTTTATATATTATAACATCTTGATTAGTATATATATTTTTTTTAATCATTATATCTGATAATAGGTTTTTTATTTATGTTATAAAAAGAATAAATTATTTTCGTTTTACTGAGGAATCCGTTGAACATTAAATTCAATATAGCTATAAATAATTCACGTCTTTTAGAGGTGCAACTTGGGGTTTTCAAATGTAATTTTTTATAATAAATAATAAATTTATGGTAATAAAAGAAAGTAAAATTCAGTAATAAAAGGAAATTCTAAAACAAATTTTTCAGTTATTGAACTTTTTAAAACGGACCTCTTGCAAAATAATGAATTTATACAATATCATTGTGCTTACATTGTACATTTTTTATAGAATTTACTGTTAAATTTTTACACCGTTAGTAAATACGGGATTTTTACACCCGTATAAAATAATTAATAAAATAAAACAGACTACGTTAAATATGACATTTTCTTATATATGTTTAATGCAAATTTAAAACTAAATAATTAACATGACATATAAAGGAATAAAATTCCATAAAATTTACGCTGTAGTTAAAACAGCAATTATTATGCTGTTTATTCATTGTTCATTACGCCACTCGGAATATAAAGGAGAAATTTAAAATCTTGATTAATTAAAATGAAGAAAGACGAGGTTTTTATTTTGCAAATGTAGAAATTCAAGTACAATAATTATTTATGAAAGATTTTATACCTTAATTCCTGTTAGTCAAATAACAATGAAGTCATTCGTAAATATTCACTACTATTTAAAACTCAGATTTCGTAAAGATCAGAGGATAAGGAAAAGCAGTCAGATACGTTCTCTAAATATTTGATTGCTACGCAGTCGTTCTGTCTTAAACCAACCTTAATCGGTAGAGTTTATATTTTAAAACATATTTTACTTCTCACATTACTGAATGCGAAAGCTATATTACACAAAGATTAATTGCAGTTATTTTGTTTTTAATTTTAATTGAAATTTGATAAGTCAGTTTTATTATAAAAATGTATACAGGTGTAACTAATTGCTGTATTTTTCCTCTTTGTGAAAAATTAAAATGAGAAACGGCAGTAAATTTAAATACTAAAAGTTATGATTTTGAGATTGAGGGAATGACTTTTATTCTTTAGTAAAACACGTTAATTAGAATTTGAATGGTTTAATAGTCCAGCATTCGTCGCCTTTAATTGTAAGTCTCGGCGTTGCGTGCACATCAACTAGAAGAGAGAGCGAGTAAAAGCATTCCAACTCCCTTGTATCTATTATTTATACTCTCAAAACAAGCTACCTGCCTCAACGTTCTGCCGCCCTCTTTTACACTCATTTATTCTATCTCATCCTCTTTCTCACTCTCTTTCTCTCTCTCTTTCTCTCTCTCTCTCCCCTCTTTCGCTGTTTTCTCGTTTTACTTCATACTCTTCAACTTGTGGTTTATAATTATATTCATATTCCACGTTATACAACATTTATTTACGACGTAGTCGGATTTTATAATGCTCTCCTGACGGCCTCTGTTTTTATGGTGTTTCATCAGCAACCAGGATTTTATCTGAATCGTCGAAATTTTATATTTAGTTTACTTTTAAAGCAATAATTATGATTTATTTACGAGAATTTATACATAATTTTCTATTAACCCTCGCCCGCATATCTGTCCGAGTTGTTATTCTAAACGTAGTACGTGTATTTTGTACTAGTAATTTTTATAATATTAATTTTTTACCTGACAGTGCATTAATCTTTCTACTGTGACTTATTCGTGCTTATCAGTTTAAAAGGAACTGGCTCCTGTTCCACAGCTGTTCACCATTGACACTTCAACTATGCTTTCTATGTTATATGTATATTTGGATATAAATTAAATATATATGTATCTTATATATTAAACAATTTGAGCTAAAAACTATTTCTAGTCTGTGTGTGGGCCGTTCTACTGTACAAATGGGGCTGATTTTTAGGTAGATTTCATAAGAAAGCTACCTAGTGTAATGGGTATCAAGATTCGACTTCCGGAAAATTTCGACATACCTTCGCGATTCACATTCCCCAGACCCCAAAACCACCGTCAGCTCAAAAGTTTATATTTATATTTCACTTTCTTGTGGACACCATAACTGCCATAATTTTGCGCCAATCACTTTCAAAATGTGCCCTAAAAATAACTCGACCCAAAATCTCTGTCGAAACTGTTAACGGCGAAAATTGAACAATGGTGGTGGAAACGGTGTGGCTTTTTCGAAAAAGAAAAATATTGCTATAACTTTTATTACTTTATAACTTTTAAATTAACTTTATTACTTTTGTAACTTTTTATTAAATGAAATATTGTATTCGTTTAAAGTTCTTACTATTCTTTGGATAAGGGCCTAAAACTTATGTAAGTAAAGTTTTTTGATATCGCCAACCATTGACATAAGGGCTGGAAAAAATGGGGGTTTTGAAGACAAAAAATCCTACTTCCCTTAATAGAGGGACAGTATCGAATCGGTTTAAGGTGGTCGTTAGCCCTCTAAACATTACTTAAAACGTTTGTCTGAAACAATTTTTAATATCACCAGCCCTTACGGCAAGGGATAACCAACATTTTGCTGAAATTGTAAAATGGGGCTTATATGCTAAACATGTGAAACTTTTTTCACATGCAACCATTGCCGTATTGAGTAAATTTGAGTATGTTTTTTTAACTTTAAGGTGGAAATTTATTTTATCTCCTACTTAGCACCGATGAAATCTACCTCCGCCTTCCGTCGTGCCGAAAGGGATTTTTTTTATTCTGCTAAGAATTACCCACAGATATGTCATCAAGCGTCATCGAACGCAAAACTAGAATATTCTTTGAGAATTCCTCAAAAAATCTCACGTATTACTTAATTGAAGAAATTTCCGAGGTTAATACTCACAGGAAAATTACTTTGAAGATCTGTTGATGCTTTATGACATCTACGGTCTATTCCGAGTAGAATAAATAAACAATTGTCCGATCCGTCCTGTTGAACGCCCATTTGGACTAGAAATAGGTTTGAGAACCCATTTTACGTGTTGTAGAAAAGGAAAGAGTGAAACAACGGAATTGGTCGTGAGACGTGTTGTAAATGGAATAGATTTTTAGCCATTTTTTAAAAATATACATTAGTAACAGCCAGGGGCCAGTAGTAGATATATATATAAAATATATGAAGTTGAATCACTCTCTCTCTTCCTCTGTGTGTGTGTGTGTGTGTGTGTGCGCGCGCGCGCGTGTTAAAATATGTTATATCGTTCTATAAAAGAAAAAATAAAGCAAAAACACAGAAACAATTACATTTAATAAAACCTATCGGTTAATTAGTTAAAATGTTTCGTAAATTAATTATTTTATCTTCAGTAACATTTGAGAGCATAAATATAATATAATTTTATAATTTACGTTTATGTTTTAGTTTAATTATGAGCTTGTTGTATATTTTAACTTAATTATTACTCTATTGTAGCAAACGATAAAACTTGAAATGTTTATTTTCTTTTCGAAAAAGTTTATTTTCTTCATTAAAAAGTTACATTTTCTATCTAGTCATATTTGTTTTTCTGAAATGTAATAATGCATTTTCTTTTAATTAATTTTGTGTTCGCTTTGTTATAATTGTGTTTTTGTGTGTATGTTTCCATCCGCATTACGAATAATGTTATTCTTATAAGATACCTTTTAATAGAAATATTGCGTTTGTTGTAATTAGTTTTCCCTTATGTAGAGACTCTTTGTTCCTTTAATACACAAAAGGACTGAGAAATTTTATGCCCGGTTTGAAAAAACCGTTTAGACCAGATAACAATATTTATATATCTTTAATATTTACCAAAAAAAATGTTAATGAAAGGGTTTCGTGTTATTTTTAAATTTAAAATACAGTAAACTGAAATTAAAACGTTTCTGTAGAGGTGTACACCCGTTTTTGTAGGACCGACCGCTTGATAAAGGTGCCATGTCTTATTACAGTATCGGCAAATTTATTGTGCCGTATCGTAATCTTCAAGCATGTTGGTTATACTGTAAATAGGAAACGTTGAATAAATGTAAAAAAAAAGGTAACTAAAAATCGATAACTCACCTTTTCGAATGGTAGGCGAGGAGATCTGACGTTTAGTTAACTTTCCGTTTGTTGTTTTTTCAAGTAGGCCTACACTAATCTATTTGTTTGCTTTATATTTTTATCGAGCATTTTTAAAAGAGGAATAGATAAACAGTCTTTAGTAAACGAAAATATAAAGTTTCGTGTAAATGCACGCATAAAAAAAGAGAAATTTTAGGTTAAGTAGAAAACTAAACGTAAAAGATTAAACAATCTATAAACAAATTAAAAAATAAATAAGAATCCAAATTTAAAATCTTATTTTACTCTTTATCATAAACTATTATGACATGATTTTGTCACGGAGTTACAGATTGGATATTTAATGATTTTTCTGGGGAGGAAATATTTTCGAGCACGTTATATCCAAATGTACGACGACTTATAATGGGGTTTATTGTATTGTAAAATCTTTATAAAAATTATTACATTAATTCTCTAGGTTAATATACGATAATTTATTCCGATAAATTTTAATTCTTTTTGTAAGCTAAATTTATTATCATAAAAATAATTACAAATTTAAAACAAACCTAGCTTATTATTATTATTATTATTGATTTACAACGTAAATAGTTAAATAAATTGAGTAGTACAGTTGGTGATCTTTATTTCATGCATATTACAATCTCTCTGCTAGTTTCGATCAGTGTGTTCATTTTACCTCCCATTGTTTCGCGTGTCGATTTGTTATCTCGTTTTTTACCGAAAAAAGTTGAGTATGAGGTGAATTGTAAAGTATTTTGAATAACATAAAGGATAAGACCATATATATATTTTTTTATTTAGTTACGAAGATTTATATTTTCATTCTTTATTTTATTTTGTGTAACTGTAAATAGATACAAAATTGTTTACTTAAATTTTTTTTAAATTCTAACAGCAAATATGCGCTTAATTTTAAGATAATTAAGTTCAAAAATTATGCTTATCAAAATCTGTTTTTCTCATAAAACGAAAACTGATTTTAGAAATAAGACTTTAACCTCCTGTTTTTAATTTTATAAGATGATTATTTTATGAAAATAATTTTTATCTTTTTTTTATGTTTAACCTTCGGGTCCGCAGTTATTTTTCTGTAGGATGAGATGAATGTTTTGTAGCGTGTGTGAAAAATGACATGCCTGACCGGGATTCGAACCCATGACCTCCGGGTGAAAGGCCGAGATGCTACCACTCGCGCCACGGAGGCCGGCAATTTTTTTCATTTGAAAAAATTATTGATCTTTTTTAGCAGCGATATACATGCTTTAAATCTGTACATTTTGTTCACTCCATTAAAGTTTTTATTTATTTGGAAGTTATGCTTTTACTATAATTCATATTTTATTACCTTTAATTATAAAATTTATAATTTATTGTTTTCGTTAAATTTTTTGCTTTAATGTTTTTTCAATAGGTAATTTTTAATGTGGCGTAAAGTTTTGTTAAGAAGTATTACGAGAAGACCAGTTTGGTTTCAGGAAAAGTATAGGGACAAGGGAAGCAGTTTTAGCACTAAGGTTAATAGTAGAAGGGAGATTAAAGAAAAACAAACCAACATACTTGGCATTTATAGACTTAGAAAAGGCATTTGATGACGTAGACTGGAATAAAATGTTCAGCATTTTAAAAAATGTATGGTTCAAGTATAGAGATAGAAGAACAATTGCTAACATTTACAGGAACCAAACTGCAACATTAATAATCGAAGAACATAAGAAAGAAGCCGTAATAAAAAAGGGAGTCCGATAAGGATGTTCCCTGTCCCCGTTACTTTTTAATCTTTACATAGAACTAGCTGTTAATGATGTTATAGAACAATTTAGATTCGGAGTTAACAGTACAAGGTAAAAAGATAATGCTACGATTTGCTGATGTTATAGTAATTCTTGCTGAAAGTAAAAAAGATTGAGAAGAAACAGAGAATATCATAGATAAAGTCCTACGCAAGAACTACCGCATGAAAATAAACAAGAACAAAACGAAAGAAAAGGAAAGGTAGTAGAAATAATGTAAATGGACTACGGATTATAAAAGTAGGAAGAGAAAAGATTACAGAGGTAGAAGAATTTTGTTATTTGGAAAGTAGAATTACTAAAAATGGATGAAGCTGGAGCGATATAAAATTCCGAATAGCACAGGCGAAACGAACTTTCAGTAATAAATTTAAAGTGCTTACAACAAAAATTAATTTAAACATCAGTAAAACATTTTTGAAAGTATATGTTTGGAGTGTAGCTTTATATGAAAGTGAAACTTGAACAATCGGGAGCACCTGAGAAGAAAAGATTAGAAGCTTTTGAAATGTGGTGCTATAGAAAAATGTTAAAAATTAGATAGGTGGATAAAGTAACAAATGAAGAGATGTTGCGACAAATTGAATTGATGAAGAGAGAAGCCACGTTATAAGCCACGTATTAAGGCATCCTGGAATAGTTGCTTTAATATTGGAGGGACATGGAAGATTGGAAAAATTGTGCAGATAGGCAACGTTTTGAATATGTAAAACAAATTGCTAGGGATGTAGGATGTAACGGGTTTACGAAAATGAAACGACTGGCACTAGATAGGGAATGTTGGAGAGCTGCATCAAACCAGTCAAATGACTGAAGACCAAAAAACGTTTTGTTGTTATTAACTTGGTAAATATTTTCGGGAATTGAACTATAAAATTCTGTTAGATTATTTAAATAGCAATATTATGCATTAGAGTTATTGAATATATAATAACGTTATATTTTTAATTATTGAAGTAATTGTTTTTGTAACTATTGCAATTTTTTTAGGACGTGAAGAGGTTGGATATGAGCGTACACATTTGTGTGTTTGTGTACTTTCACCTCTTTTAATTCCATGATTCTTGTAATGAAAGAGCAACAGTGCAGCATTAAAAAAAATCGAAATAGAGTGTGTATGCTTGTGACTATGTATTTAGAAGAGGCATTTGAGGGTGTTGTTGCGAACTGCTTGAGTGGAAACTCTTGTTTGAGTTGCGACGCGTACAAAAAAAAGTATAGTGGTAGAAAAAAGAAGTAAGCAGGTATGTAAAGAAACAGAGTAAAATTTCGGTTTTTCCATTACTAAAAACATGCTTCAAACAGTTCATGAAATGAATTGTGTTCACCGAGCTTGAGAGTGATTTGTGACGAAAAAATCCAGTTATGAACTTTTAATGTAAACCTCGATATCGAAATTAAAGTTCTCTTTCTATTCGATTTTATTTAGAATGTACATGAAGAATAAAATTTTAAATAAAATCAAAATCCAATGATTAAAATGTCAAATAAAGATTACATTCCAGTCTTTACACTTTTCGATAATAGAAATTTTTAACGCAATTTTTTTTTTTTGAAAATTCTCTTCTAAATTTCCATTTTATCATTTAACAAAGATTCTATTGAAACATTTTTTTTATTATAATTTGAGTTCTACGGAGATAATTATTCATTAGAGAAAGAAAAAATTAACCATTTTTTGTATTTATTAAAGCTGAGAAATTCATTGGCATTCGGTATTTACCGTACGAGTACAAATGATTTGCGTTGAATATAATAAATATTGTCGCGTGTTTCGCGGCTCGATCAGAATATTGAGAGGTTGTTGACAATTTAGAATGTTTATATAATTACAGTTTATTGGTTAAAAATGTTCATAGTTACAATCAGACAAATTAATAATAATAACAATGCTGATAAATACAATAATGATAATTGAAATAATAATAAAAAATTAATAAATACAAATATTAATGTAGTAATTACAACCACAATATCAGGATAATAGCAATAAACGATAATAATATTACTTAATAACAGCAAATCAAATAATATAGTACGTGACATAATACATAACAAAAACAGTAAGTATGACATAAAAACATAGAAAAATAGATGACGTAATCAGCAAAGATTAACAATCAAAATATTACACATCAAATAATAGTGATAGGAAATAAGTAAATCGTTCGGAATTTATTCCAGGTAGATAAATATAAAACTAGACCCATTAACAAAAGAAACCGCTAGTCTTAACCCTTTTTAACCACTAGTTTTGAATTAACAAACAATCGTATAGTGTTCACTTGCAAATACCTTTACTATCTACCTAACAGTTTTATGAATGAAGTCATTATTTCTTTCACTTATACACTTATAGTTTTACACTTATAGTTAGTATTAGTCATGGCGTCACCTTACTTGTATCGAACTCGATTCTGGACTCTCCTCGCTGGTGAGTATGCAGTTGTTATCTACAGAAATAAATAATTAAAATATATATTTTCTTTATAAAAAAACAAAACTCGATAATTACTACTCTGATGAATCCAAATGGTCCAATTAAAATTTTTTTCTTCAGTATAAATAGTTAAAATTTAAAAATCTGTAATTGAAATTTAATCTTTATTAATATAAGTAAACTTAATTTTCATTTTTTTAATAAAAATTATATATATATATATATATATATATAATTTTTATTGTTTGTCATATAAATGCATATATAAAAATGTAAAACTATGTGTGGGTGTGTCCCAACATGATTTTGTTAAACATTATATAATAACCACTGCATTTATTATTTAATAATGTTAAAATTAATGAATACGTTCAAGTATTTTTACATATTATACTTTTTTACATATTACTATATGTAAAAAAGAGATGTATTTAAGAGATTTTTATAAAAGATAAAAATCATCACCTCAAAAAAAGTATTTTTTTTATTTTTAGAAATGTCGAATACCTTCCTTGAATTTTATATTTAAGATTGATTCTCTGATTTCATCATTAAAAATTTACGCATATAAGGTAAAGCTAAACATAATTAACAACCTAATAATTAAATTTACATGAAGAGAATAAGAGAAAGAACGAGTAATAAACAAAGGGAGAAAAATATAACATTTATTTTCATAATTTTTTTTATTTTTCCACTCCAATTTTTTCCAGTAATATTAATTTTATTATTTATTTAACTTGAAATAAATTGTTTAGCCTGTCAGTATTACGAATAGAGGGTTTATCAGTGGAAGTAATTGAATTTAAATAAATATTTATAATAAATCTTATATTTCATGTTAAGTGCAGTGTTATGTTTTTTCGTAACTTAACGCATGAAATTTACATCAACGGACATAAAAAGAATATTAATACGTTTTCATGTATTTGTATTGCAACTTTTTTTCATTTTAGTATCTGTATTAATTTTCAGTGTACCGGCCGCTACTGTTTGTTATTTTGCTTCTTTTTTTTAATTCTCGTTTTTCTGATGTAGATAACAAAATAAACCATATAACTGCAGACACGGTGACTATTCGTTTTTATTTGTAGATAGCTTGCAACGAGTATTTTTTCCGCACGTAAATAAATCAAGTAAAAAATATATCATTACTTTAAAAAAATCAGCGTACAATGTTTTTTTTTTTTTTATTTTATTTATTATTTATTTAAAGAATTGAAATGGTTTGGGTTTCATTACAAAGTCTTAATAAACTTACATTAAACGAGAATTACATTACAATTTATATTTTTGCAGATTTTACATTACATGTACACTTCAAAACTTTTAAACGTAAAACAATAAGATATTTCATTTAAGAATCTGTTCTTTGTTAATATGTAAAATAATATTATTTGCCTAAATAAAAAAATAAACTTATCTCTTAAAAACTCGATATTTCAAATGTATTCAAGAGGATCGTTAGAACTTCGCTGGTAAGAGTTTGCAGAACTGGATGGCACGGCGAATTCAACGAACTACGTTTACAGTTCTAAACATGACCTAACCTAAAAAGTGAAATGAAAATGAGGGGGGAATGAAAAAATAAGCATGAAAACATTATATTTCAGTTCAATTAGATTTTTAATAAAGAATAATTTCAAAAAATACCTCGAATTTTGTTAGATAACGTTTTTTTCTTCCATTCGATGAACCGCGAGACTGAAATATATCACTTTTTCTCAAAAAGGTGGCTTTACGAATTGCGCCGCTAGGTAGCAGTACTTAACGACGACTTTGTTTGAATTTACGAATGATCTCGTACAAAAACTAGATAATGTATTTGACATAATAAAATTTAAGAGAAAATATAGTACAGCTTGTTTTAATAGTAAATGCGTTTATGTAAATGAAAGTACTGAAGATGAAACATTTTTTTTAATTCCCATCACTTCATTAAAAATAAATAAAATTATAAGTTTACAAAAGAGATTATGCTAATAAGAAACAAAAAAAAACGAACAGCAGTAGGGAAGTGTTGCAAACGTGGCAACGAAGATTTGTTACATAAAACAGAAAAAAATTTGATGGGTAAAATTTTTATTCTACAATTAGAACTATTTGAACTAATTGATGGAGAAATAGAAAAAGTTCATTTAATAATAATATAAAAAGTATGTCCACGGATACGATAAAAATCGACGGTTACACTTTCAAAGTAATACGTGCCATATTACAACATGGATCTTCGATTCGTGAAGTTAATTATAATAGTTTTATTAAAAAAGGAAAAATATCGTATGTAGTGAATGATATGACTACAAACAAAAAAAAATCCGAGAAATTAAAAAAAAAAAATCTATATTTGTTTGTTATGGAAAGGCAATACATTTTAACAATAAATCTATAAGATAACATCATTAGTTCATTAAAAAAGTAAAAGAATAATCTAACAAAACGCAGTGATTTACAAAAAAAATTACAGTGAAATTGTAAGTCTCGCAGATATAATTTCTTCCGCTCAAAAAACAAAAATTTGTGCAATATAAATAAAACTGTTTTTAACTACTACATTTCTATTATCAAAATCTGTTATTAATTTAGAATTTTGTTTAAAAAAAATACGGATTAAATATATGTAATAGACAATAGATGATGATAGTAATAGACTATAATAGATGATAGACAATATTTAAGCGTCCCATATAATAAGCAAAAAATAGAAAAATTTGTTACTAAACTCTTACCGGTCCGATTTCATTTATTAAACAACAAATAATCATAAGAATTATGTTACTTCTGTAAATGTGATACGTTTTACGTATAAATGAAATCGAGCCGGTAAGAGTTTTATAACAATGTTTTCTATTTTTTATTATATGGAACGCTTAAACATGATTTATTATCTATTATTTTATATCTATTGTTTATTTCATATATTTAACATGTATTTTTTTTTCTAAAAATTAATAACAGATTTTGATAATAGAAATGTAGTAGTCCCTTTTTTGATATCAGTATCATTTTATTAAAAACGGTTTTATTTATATTACGGTATTATTTATATTTTGAGCGGAAGAAATGGTATCTTTGAGACTTTTACCGTATGGTTTACAATTTCATTGTAATTTTTTTGGATACATGTTTCCATATCAAAACTATAATGACTGTAAGCTATATGACATGGGAAAAATTCACTCCTCCGAAAACGACATAACCATTCTAAGAATAACAAGCTTCCCATCCCGGTTTTACTAAGGTGATAAGGAATGAAGTGGTCTCCACTTTGACTTATTCACTTAACCAAATATACTATTCTACACATCATCATTTTGTTCAGTTTAGGGACTGGTTATATAATAAATAATACTGTCAGCGAAACCAACTCTGGTTAGCGCCATGCCTAACAGTCATAAGAAAAGCAACGACTGATAATGTAAAGCAACTAATTACGTGTTTTTTTTGTTTTTTTTTTTGTGCGAAGCAGTGTCTTATGCACACATAGGCATTCTGTTGAGTAATAAATCGTTTTTTCTGCTACTTGTGTGTAAATTACATTAGATTTTATAACAATAAGAAAACGTGTTTGACTTTTCATATATTCTATTAATAGGAAAAAGAGTCCTTAAACAGTTCCACATTCAGAATAAAAGTAAACCAGGCCACAGAGCCAATTAAAAAGCGGGTGCTCTCTCGAGTAGTAGGATATACCAATACGCTGTCACAAATGAAATCAGGTTGGCAGCTTACCCAGTTATCATGGTACTACTTATTTGATTTAGAGATTATGGATGATGAATGGGGAGCTAAGAGTAGAGGGACAATTAATCCACAGAAAAATTACCTTATTCGGGGTAGTTTATCTTTATAAACTGCATAAGTATGTACATCAGATAAAAAAAATATATTTAAAAATAAACATTGGATGAAAAAAGTTGAATGTTTGGAGATTATTTAATACAATAATTATACTCATCGTTTTAGCATTGGAGATTATTTAATACAATGATTACATAATCGTTATCGTAATGATTGCATTAGGCTATAACGATGTGGAATCTTAAAAGCATGAGAATGGCAGAATTCGCTTTACTTTAAAAAAAGTAAACAGCCGTTTTGTATAGATTTTTACACGTATAATAATAATAATGCACGTAACCTAATTGAAGATAGTACGATACGGCCAAATACTATCGTTTTATATTGATCTTACACACGTGTAATATTATAAAACAGCTGTATTCTTTTCTTTTCTTTTTTTAATTAAGTGAGTTCTGGTATTCTTATATTTTTGCTCGTAAATATAATTATTTTATTGTAAAATCTAAGAATAACTATTTGGGTATATAGTACATATTTATTTGATGTCTTGCTAATTAATGTTCATTTTCAGTATGTATTTTCTGATGTTTTTCTTCAATTAATAATTTTGTGAAAATATAGTTTATGCATGTTTGAATCCGATTTCCGTCTTTCTAGATGACGTTTTGGTTGAAAAATGTATTCTTTTAAATTCGTATAATAGTAAATTACTTCCAAGTTTTCTTTCTTCAGCTTGACAGTTTGCCGCTCCATATATCTGACGGTATGTTTATTTGTTTATAACTTTGTTATATATGTTGTTGTATTACAAGGTTTCTCTACTGTTTTAACTCATAGTTTCCTTGGTGAAGCTACTGGTGGGAGGTGGTCGGGAACTCGCCGGCCGTGATCAAAGCGCGTTGCCTTTATCAGGTTATTTGCAAACCAGCCTCCTGCCTGTTCGTACCGTTTTGTTTTCCGTCTCGTTCTCTTTGCTTCTGACTCATTCTAACTTACTGTATTCTCTCTTATGCGCTGTATAGAGCAATCTGGCACATCGCTGACTAAGCCGCCGCACCAGGCTTATGTTTAACTCTTGCTGGCTGGGCAGTTTTCAACTAGACACCCCTTTTTCGTACTCTTCCGTTTCCCTATTCCCTCTTCGCCTAAAAACAGTCCGATTGTGCTGGTTTTCCATTTTCGATCCGTCCGTGTCCCGGTTGCAAGCTAATAATATCAACACTACAATACATCGCCTAACACCCATCATTTCTAACCTCTTCTGTATTATACGGTTTATTCTAGTAGAAAATGGAATCTGATAGTTTGAATTGAACATTAACTAATGGAATTGAATTGAACATTAACATTTTAAGATTCGTATATCGGATGATATTAGAGTTAATTAGTTTCTTTGAGGATTTAAATTAATGTGTTTGTAATTGATTTTTTTTTAATACGGTTTTTTATGTGATATCTCATTGGTATACTTTTTGTAACTCTAAATATAGTTTCACTCGTTTCGATTACTGGTATTTTTATAGATTTAGTTAAGCTAATGTACTTAATCTTTTAACCTCTTCTGAACAACCATTAAAATTTTTATTTTTATAAAAACTAATCGTCATCTGTTGACTATTTAATATTATTATTTCTTTCTTTTTTATTTTTCATCTCAAGTGCGAAATTATAAAATTTCATATGGTTTGATAAAGTAGAAATCTCTACGAAAGCGCTTAACGTAAAGAAAAAATGAATAATAAATATTACACAATAATAGTAACAGTATTTTTATAACTAATTGTTTAAAGGTTTTATTTATTCGCTAAGAAATCATTATTTTGTATAACGATAATTTACTATATAAGTCTGGAACAAAATATTAACTTATGATTTATTTCCTTTATATTGCTGACTTTTTGATTCGGTAAAAAATGATCGATTCTCAATTTTAATAAAATACCTACGGTTTAAAAATTGGATTGCCTGCTTCATAACAGTCCCCATTTTCTGTTAGTTGATAGCTTTTTATTCATGGGTATCTTGTTACTTGTAAACTTTTGATCACAATTCAACCTATGTGTATTTTAGCTTAAACTACATAAGTAAAGTTTATTTTTGTTTGGGTTAGTGAGTGTTTGTGTACGCGCGCATGCTGAGACAAAGGTACACGTACAGGGCCGTTTTGTCACGTTTAAATCACGTGTTACTAAATCATGTATGCACACAACTGCCATCAGGAATTACGATTAGTCTGGGAAGCTCTGTAGGTTTGACATTGCCTTTTTTTTATCAAAAAAGAAGAAATCGTTTTTCGATATGAGTAGAAAGGGGATAGAGAGTTCATGACTAACATACGGATTTTAAAATCCGTATAGTATAGGTCTGTACTTCTTTGTTTAACATAGCTTAGTAAATGTTTGTCTTCTACACGTAAGTTCCAAGACTTCTTTAAAGTCCTTCGTCAGATACCACATTAAAACTATTTTACTTATATATGGTATGTTTGTAATATATATTAACATCTAAATATGAAGTGGATTCTATATTTACTAATCGTCAAGTTTGTGAACATTAATTTTAGATAAATTCTGAGTTTTTTTCTTTTGTAATTTGTAACAAGAATCTTGTTAAAAATTATATTATTACTGTGAATCTTTATGATTAAAAAAAAAAAAACACATTTCATTTACATTTTATAACTTGTGATCATAATAAACGTACGTATCTTTTAGGCTTTTGGCTTTATACCCGATTTTTGTTTTACGATTGCGAGTACTGGAACATATCCAAACAGTTTAGGTCACCGACATATTAGAGGCCATAGTTCTAACCTATTCATTATTATCACGGTACTGTTCGCTAGATAGAAATGTGCTAACCAGCATTGCTTCTCTATAATATATGCTGTAGGAAAAGAGAGAAACAATGATTTTAGAGAGAGCACGATAACTGGGATTCGATCTGTTGCCAAATAGCATATATCACATAAATTATGATTGTTTTGAGCTGTATATTATGTTATTATTTATAGCTACTCGCTGATAAATCACAGTAGTTATATTCTCTTAAGGTGCACCGTTGTATAATTTGATTAGCTTTATAAATCTCTTATTAGCATTAGGTGATAAAAATGAATATTTTTCATCTGATATACCTTTTTCGTTCTTTTTTTCTTTGCCTTTAATCTGAAGTAAAAATAAGGTTTTTCAAAGCACTTTCTTAATCATGTTAAATCTTAAGTTTTCTTATTTAGTTAATTTTTTTTTTTTTTTAACTTTCTTTATTCTATAAAATAATGTCTGTATAATAGGTTATAATTTTCGCGTAATTATTATTATAAATAATAATAATTCGCGATAATATATGATTCAGATTGCACTTTTGTAAAGTCCCAATATGATCTGTTTACCGCTCCTTAAATACTAAAAACTTTAACTAAATCGTTTTACAATGAAAGATTTAAACTAGCTTAAAATCACATTCTTGTCATTAAAACTAATAAATGTTGATGAATAGCTTGCTTTAAATGTTTTTTACTTCCTTGTAAGAAGTAAAGGAAGCATTTTGTTCGCAAAAAATTTCGGTTTTCTGATTTCAACGGAAATATCCATTTTGACCATCCCTGAATCCATTTTGACTAGTTTCGGCGTGACGTCTATACGTACTTATGTATCTCGCGTAACTCAAAAACGATTTTGGATTAAGGACTGTTGTAACATCTAGTTGTATCCTCCCATTTTTTTTTGCAATCGACTGAACCAAAAGTGTCCAAAAAAACCCAAAATCTAGAAACATTTGGATTTTGGACATTTTAACATTTAACTGCAGTAATAAGCCCTCATTGAGAGCTTTTCAACGATTTATCATAAATGGTAGTTATTTTCATTGGTTTCAAAGTTATGGCCAAATAAAGTTTAATTAATGAAATATTTGGATCTTACAAGGAGAAGGCTCATCGGTTCGAATCAGACTTCATCTCCTTTTTTTTTAATTTAAATATATTGATTTATTAATAATTATTAACCTCTGTACAAAAAAAAAATTCTTAACTGTAAACAAAATTTTACAATTAATAATAATACAATAATAACAATAAAAAAAAAATATGAAAAAGTATTAGAAGTATTAATGAAATGAAATTTTATATACTTTTCATTTTAAAAAAATGTATATATGCAATTTATTAGGCGTACAAGGAAATCATGTAGTGTCCACATCATATATTTTTAATCTTGTCATGTATAATATACTTAATAAAAATTGTTATTTACGAGTAGCATTAAATTATTATCTACGAGTATTGAAGAAAAAAAAAAAAATTAATTTTTTTTTTTTCACAAAATCTTATTACAGATAGAATTTAAATCGGTAACTTATATTTACAAGGATATGTCATTGAAATTTTAGTTTCATCGTGTAAGTGGTTGAGTATTTCAGAAGTTAAAAAAACAATTTTTTTATACCTAGGTATTAACGAAGTAAGTAGGGTTATCTTTGATTATTTAGTATACTATTATTACTTTTTTACACTTCATGAACGCAAAGATGATGTAAAAGAAACGATTGATAAAAAATTGAGTACTTTAAATAATTTCAACGGAGTAAGTGCTCATACAGTTTTTATATAAAGCTTTCTGGACATAGAATTCGGAAAAAATTAAGATTTAATTCTATATGAAATTATTTCATCGGGTTACATTCTTAAAATTTGAATTTTTTTAAAGTAAATTTCACCTTTTAATATACAACATCTGTTAAAAAACCACGATTGGATTTACTCAGCATTGGTTGCTTTACGAAATAATTTAAAGAGATTCATTTAATAACTATTTTCTTATTTCAAAAAAAAAACTTCATTGAACTCTAGACATTAAATAAGAATTTAATACTATTATCTGATATTTCACTTTCGTTCTTAGTAGTCATTTTTCGTTTTCTGAACATTATAGAATTTTTTGACATACGTAACTACTCCCTTGTCTAATCTTTCAGAGAACAAGGGTCTTGAAGACAGGTTTGAGTAAGTCCATCTGAATTTCATAAAATTTTCCTTCATGAGAACCACCGCCAATTTTTTCGTCAAATTAGGTCCTCCAGAAGAATTTTTGATACATTTCTTCTGATCTACTATCGAATCTTACTGCTCAGCAGTTTTTCATAAAAATACATAGAAAAATTATAATAAACAGAACTAGGAAAATTTATTTTATCAATATTGATACAAAAATGTCAATGTTAATAATAATATAGGACCAATATCTAATGACCATATTGAATTTTAAATTGATTAAAACTCCTTTTATAAAAGCTTTCAGTTATAAAAAAAACTAAACGTTTATCTCCTCCATTAAACGTTCTGTTCATGGGCGGGATATCTCTTTGATTGGTTTATGATTTTATCCTAATTGATGATTGGCTTACGCCCTTCAATCATCATTGGATGATTTGAGTTACCAATGATGATTGTTTATGCTCTTTTTATATTTCTTGAGATAAATTTTATACATCCATCTTTTGTTGTAAGCGATATAGATACAAGTTTTTGGTATTTAAGGAGCAATAATAATAATAATATATATTTTTTAAATTATTTTTACAGGAGTATCTATTGATAATATCAAAATAACCATCTAGGTTTAGATTTTAAGTAAAAATTTTTGTTAATGGTTCTGAGCGTAATGTTGCCTCCTATCATCTTCGTTAGTGGGTTTTCCTGTGATTAATACACCATATTAAAATACTATTAGTAACTTGGTGTATTTCTTTTCATATTTCGACAATCAAATTAAGAGATCTGCAATAATTTAATCCTCTTTTGGGTTGTGCCCTGTTGAGATAGCATTCAGACTTATCTTATACGTTCAAATTCATACTTATCCGCGTTTATTTAATGTATCTTTATTCTCACAATTTCATTTTAATTATTCCTGTTATTTAATTTATGAGATTATGTATTGGCAAGACTGTTAATGAATTAAAAACAGAAATATCTCTACAACAAACTCAGTTGAAAATAATAATTTTTATAAAAATTGGTACCTTCAAACACATAAAAAAAAATGGAATTTTATTTTTATTTTAGAATTTTTAGAATGAATGAAAATATGGAAATAATATCGTTCAAACACATTAAAGTGACTAATTGATTAACAAAAAATGATTAAAAATGTAATTAAAAAAGAAACAGACGAAGACTAATCAAAAACAAACGTGGAATACATCGATAAAATAATAAACGTAACGTTCCTTTTGAAATTTTAGGTAGAAAAAAAAGAAATTGGAAAGGAACATGGATGTACGTATACAGTAAAATTATTTACTTTTTATTTATTCAGTGGCTACAGTTTTCATGTAGTTGAATGTGTGTTTTCACGTGAGTGTGTTAGGTCGTACTGTTTGCGTCTCTCATATTAGACTGCTTCGTTTTAATATATATCGTTGCCCACTCTATGACAAAAAGGGCGTTTCCACTCTGTCGTCCTATACAACTGCTAATGACTTTTAATAAAAACCTTTCTCGCCAGCTTGCCCTTATCAAACATTGGTAGGGACTGTCCACTTCCCTTTGACATTCATTTTTGTTGTTAAATCCTGCATACATATATATATATATATATATATATATATATATATGAACTCACACACGTGCGTGTATTTACGAACCTTTATACTCACACCTTCATTACAAATACTCCTGTTATTTAATCTATGAGAATATGTTTTGCCTAGGCTGTGTATAAATTTAAAGACGGAAATAGGATTCATATTTTCTCTGTTGTTTCATTTAAATTATAAAAAAAATTATTCTTTATGAATTTAAATTAAAATGATTATCTTGTTTCAAACAGTTATATATATATATATATATATATATATATATATATATATATTTATTATTAAACAAAAATAATATAATATAACCAATTCCATCCGTCAGAATTATCCGTTCATTGCATAGGTGTAAGTTGATTTGTCCAAGTGTTGACTGTGTTGTATCCTACGTTAATAATGAATTAAAAGAGTTAAATTGTATGTGGTAATCTTCCTTTGGTAATGGTGCCTAAGATACAATCTAGTGGTAAGTTATTCTTTAATATTCTTTAGATATAAAAATGATTGAAAATAATTTTATCATGTGGGGAGTAGATTTTTCATTTGGGGGAGTTAAAATATTCAGTTTTATCTTCGTTACTATTAACAGCGGATTTAATGGGATACATAATGGAAAAAGCTATTTTTCTTTAAAATTATCAGATCAAATTCGTTATTTTTCTTACTGGCTTCTTAGATCGATTAATTAAAAAAAAAAATCTTTATTAAAAATGTTGCATAATTATGAAATATGATTTTTTAACTCTTTCCATCTTGTAACTAAAAAATATTTATATTTTAAACTTTTTATCGAAGTAAATTAATGCTCATTGAAAAAACTGAATAAGAAATTTTAAAAAAGTAATCAAATTTTGTATTTATTTAAGTAATATATGTAAGCCTACTATGCCGAAAAGTAAATAGATAAAAACTAATGTTTTAAAAAAGTGAAATGAAATTAAGTAAATAAAAGAAAGATAGAAGTAATATTGTTAAGATGTTCTCATGCTGAAAACTTCCCTGCAATTGTGATGACTCTAGAGGCCATATACGACCCCACATAATGCTCTCTTTTGAGGACTAAAAGCTCTATTTAGGGAATTCATTGTCGCAGTCCCTAAGAACACATAAGAACCTACTTACCAAAAGGAAATATATATATTCGAAATAGACCGTTTTTATTCGTTCCGTTGATAAAACGAAAGGAAAGGTTTGGATTAATAATATATAAATTAAAAAATATAAATATGTGTTGTTTTTCTTAATAGTTATTTTTATTTAAGTTTATTTATTATTTATTAGTTCGTTATGCTATTAGTTAAAATAATGTTTATCCAATAAAAATCTAATATTCAATGTTAGACTTTAAAGAAATTTACATGGACTACTTTATCTAAATCATCTCTGTGTATTAATAACGATTACGATCTACTTGATATTAATTTTTTGCTAGAGATTATACATCCTGCTTAAATTTTTCCTTGAATTATAAAAATAATCTCCGTTGTGCAAGTTTTTAAATTTTTTACCAGCATCTTTTAATATAATGCGAATTATTTAGTTTCAGTTAATAAACGCTCTAATAAAACTATACTGAGAACTGTGCTGGAGTATCGTTACTATTACGGAAATGATTGTTGTGAATTATAAACCAATATGCTTATAATTTTCAATAAAAAATATAACAGTGGTATTTGAATATTAGAAATTATTAATATACTAGCTCTACCTGCCACGCTTCGCTGTGGCACATTGTGGTTGCATGGATGAGCATAGGTTTCATAGAAGTTTAATTCTGCAATACTCGTGGATATACAATATGTTTTGTTTTTCCACTGTCTGCGTAGATATAAAGGCTATCTGGTTTGCCGACTAGGGAACACGCAACATATAATTGCCCATGTGAGAAGCAATCCGTATCTAAATCTAAACCACACAATTCTAATGATTGACCTTGAGCTTTATTGATTGTGATTGCAAATGCTAATCGAATTGGGAATTGCAATCTTTTAAATTAAAATGGTGTATCGTTCGGGATTATGGGTATTCGAGGAATGAAAAAGGCCCTGTTAAAATCGTTCCTTCCACTACGTTATTCATCAATTTCTTAACTGCAAGTCGCGTACCGTTGCAGAGTTTTGGCCGATTAATATTCCGCAACAGGATAATTGTCATTTTTTGATCGAACCGTTGCTAGAATCAATCTAATGAGGAATGTTTTCCCAGTTCCTCCTGGCGCATCCAAGAAGAAGGTCCCCCCAACTCCGTCATTTATCATTTGCATTATGCGATCATAAATGCCTTTCTGTTCACGCGTTAATTTGGGAATGTTTGATTGGACATATGACTGAAGATCACCAATGTTGTAACTCTGTTCACGGCGTAAATCCACATCAAATGAAGCAATCCCAGCTCGGGTGGGTGCTGGCATTCCCAATTGACTAAGAACTTTATTTGCAATAGCTAAGCACTTGTCTTCAATATTTATCAATGCTTCGTTGTAAATGCCTTCTGTAAATTCCATGGTCATATTGGTATTTTCTTGGCGTACTCTATGCAAAATATCATCAGCCATATGCGATCGATATCTTTCCATAACTCTGTGGGAGATGAAGGGAAGCAAGCGGTCAATATAATTGCGAATAATGCGCGAATTTGGTTTGGATATGCAGTGTTGCAAGCATCATTAATACATATATCCCACTGTTGGTCGTTTTCTAATAAATTCAAAGCTTGGTGAAAGGCGCAGCTCAATCACGACACGATAACACAAAAGTACCTCGATTAAAGTGAATATTTAATTCAGATTGTATAATAATCTGAATCAGATGCAAGTGGATACGTTTTTTTTTTTTTTTTGTTAATAAACAATGTTATTGGGAACAGGTATTGTTTCACATGTGCCTGCGGTTGTCGTTAGCTAGTATGGCGAGTGTTCCCCTCTTCCGGCAGATGGCGCGGTCACTGGTACACAGCTGACCGTTAGAAAACTGTTTTCTCGTGGTCGCGGGTATGTGACTGATGCGAAAAATATATAAAAACAATCTTCGATGCGGGTTATATATCGTGCTAAAATTTGAGCTCAATCGGTGCAGAAGATTTTGAGTTTTTGAAGCGTACGCAAACGAACTTAACATTTGTATATATAAAGATTATGTAGTAATATATATATATATATATATATATATATATATATATATATATATATATGTTGTGTGTATGGAAATTAGCCGCTATTATTCATGGTTTATTATGAATAAATGTTTCTACGTTTTCAAAATTCCTGGAAAGCGACAGTTTCAATTTAGAAACCATTAATATCTCAGAAACTAACAGTCCATTCAAATCGCTTTTTTATTCGATAAAATCTGAAGTACTTTATTTTTAAAAAAATGACACCTCACTCATTTAAATACAATTTCAAATAACACAGTTATGACGAAATCGTTATTTCAAGTCGATTCTAATACTGTAAAAAAAAAGTAATTCTGAATTTTTTTTCAATATAAAACCAAAATAATGTTTATATTAATGAATGTTTTACAGTTATATATATATATGTTATTAAATTTATTTTTACTACTAGCATTAACGCGTTCTACTAAGTGACAAAGATATTTTATCATTGAATTTTTAAAATGATTTATTTAACTATTATCATATGTACAAGAACAATTTCATGAAATAACAGAACAGTTGAACAAATACTCAAACTTTTGCATATCGCTTTCAGTAGTTTCGTAATTTTTTGTATGACTTTCCGAAGCGTACATCAGTCTCAATTCGTTACTTTGTCACTTTCAACAATTATAATTTAAGTAAATATTTAAGTATAAAAGATTCCTAAATACGTTATTAAATTCCATATTATTTAATTACGTTGTGTTGTATAAATCGGTTTAAAAAAAATTGCCACTAACTTAATTATTATTTTACATTTAGGTAACTGATCTTTACAAGAAGTTTTAAAAATGAGCTCTTTTTTAATCCCAGTATCTCTCAGATATTTTTAAAATACTTAGGATATATAATAATTACTAGTATTATAAGTTATAAATACATATAAAGTAATACTATAATATTTTAAACCAGATATTTTTGCAGTACGCAATATACAAATAAATTTACAGTACGATATAATATTTAGTTTTCCTAAGTATATTCAATATAAACTTATGAAATAGTAAATTATAATAAGATTCAGTTTTTTTATTTCAACATAAAAAACTTGAGTGTTTATCGAAAGCAAACATTGTCAGTAACAACAATTTTAGTATGATTAATAGAGCGCAAAGCTATATAGATGATTAACAAATTTAGTTTAATAAAATATGTAGGGAACTAAAATAGTTTCAATATAAGTTGATTAATTAATAAACGTCAATTTAAACACAAAATACAATGAAAAATTCACATCATTAAAAGAAGCAAGAAATATTTTAATTCATTTGTAAAATTTTGATCCTTACTTCAAGACTTAGAACGCAGAGTGCTTCAAAGTAGTGTTGTCGGTCCCTTGCTTTTTTTTGTAGTTTATTGACCTGTTTCAAAATCATGAGCCATTCATTGTAACACATTTCGCAGACGACACAACTGTATCTAAAAGTAATTGAAAATTACACGAGAGCAGCTCAACAAATTATTTACTGGATAGATTATAACCATCTAACTCTAAACGTGGATAAACCGTTGCTTTGTGCTCCACAGGTCGATTTAACATTGCTAATCGCATGTTCAAAATTCCTTTTAATGATAACTATTTCTGTTGCCCATTAAGCGAAATTTGGTTTTATTAGATAACGGTTCACATTGGATGATAAAATTGATTTTGTTTGTGACAAAATCAAGCTGTACTGTTTTGCTGTGAAGCGCCTTAATAAAACGCAAAGCTTATCTTCAATATTAAATATTTATTTTGCAAATATATGAATATATTCTCTAATAAATTATAACGTCGTCTCTTGGGGTTCTCTTAAAAAGTCAGAACAAGATTTTAAGATACAAAAAAGATCCGTGAAAAATAATTATCTTATGCCCTTAACGGTGAAACTTGTAAGCCTACATTTAGATAAATATGTTATTTTAAACGTGTGTTTTATTTATGAATGTACAATCTTTCTTAAAAAAAATGATTACTTACTTATTCTTTAAAATAAAATATACCTTTACCAAATTAGATAACAAAACTGTTTTTATATAACTCAATACTTCGGCTTTCGAAAAAAATGCCTTATTATTCTTCCATAGCCACTTTTAATAAATCACCGTACCATTTGAAAAATATTCTAACTAATTTATTTAAAATATATTTAAAAAATTTTCTTTTACGGAAACTGTGTTATTCTGTTGATAAAAAAACCCCGAAAAAAGCACGATTTATTTGAATCACGTTCGACGTCTACATAAATGCTTGCGTAATATTGAGCCATATATTTGCTCAAATAATATTCAATAGTTGGATCTGAATTGTGAACTATTTTGTTGTATTTTCTATGTTTACTGTATTTACGTTAACATTATTTCATGTTTTTTTTCTCTCAATAACATTTATAATTACACTCGGCTCCCTGCGGAGGCATAAGTAAGTTTCCTGACAAAAGCACGTGTGATAAGAAATTTTATAAGGATTTTTTTTTATTACAATTTGTTTTTATTTTTATAATTTGTCTTATATTGACATGATATATATATATTTTATTATGTTATGTTCAGTAAAATTATGTATTTATTTTTTAAATTGTGTTACTAACACATAAATTAAATAAAAAAACCATTTCACTAACTATAAAAGTTCTTTTTAAACTAACAACAAAAAGTTTAATTGATTAAGAAATATTAATAAATTTACTTTTAACATATTTAATAAAACAAGCGCCTATAAAGTAGAATGTTAAATAGAACAAAATTCTGTATAGAAATGAAAAAAGAATGTTTAAAAAAATTCTTATCAGGAATATTTAAAAGCGTAAAATAATAAATATATGATATAAAAAATATATAATGAAAAAAATTTCTAGTTATACTGACGGTATTAAGGAAAATAAGTAAATGTTTTTGTAGTATTAAAAAAACATGACAGTTTTACAGAACAGTACTGACAGATTTAAATTTCTCATACTCGAAAAAATACACATCATAAAAAAAATATCAATGAACCTATAGTTAATGAACAAATAAAATTTTAACACAATGACTGGCTTAGGGAAAAAATAAATTTAATTTAAATTATTAAATTTCATAACTTATATTTAAAAATATATTTTTATATCGCCACAGAGTAATTAATAGTTTCATATCTAATAGCTACAAAATCATTAATTTTATTGTAATGATTAAAATAGTAAACATATAAACAGTATATCTCTCTATAGCTTAAAATTAAATTATTTTTATATATTTTACTACATGACTGCCAAAAAAGGAGTACAATGTATTTAGGGTGTATGTATGTGTTTGTTCTACCGTGGCAGCTCGACGGCTAAACCGATTTAGATGTATGACCCCAGGTTGGAATTCTTACCTTACCGGCTGTGTCAGACTATATATACGAGGTGTGATAAAAAAATACGGTGAATAATTTTTTATTAAAAAAAGTAATAAGGTTACATAGAATTCGATTTAATCTCCTTCAAAGTACTATCCTTGGCTAGCAATGCACTTATCCCACTGTTGACTCCATGACTGGAGGCATTTCTGGAAGGCGTCTTTCGGAAGGGCTTTCAGCTGCTCGGTCGTGGCCCTCTCAATGTCAGCAGTGGTGTCAAAACGTTTTCCTTTAAGCACAGTTTTAATTTTTTGGAAGAGCCAAAAGTCGCATGGTGCTAAATCCGGTGAGTATGGCGGATGTGGACAGACAGGAACACTTTTTTTGGCCAAAAACTCGCGAATGAGAAGCGAGGTGTGACACGGCGCGTTGTTGTGGTGAAGAAGGAAGCCATTGGTCCATTTTTCTGGTCGCTTTCTTCGTACGTCGTTTCGCTTTGAACGGAACCGTACGAGATGTCTTCCGATAGCTCTCGAATAGTCATTCGCCTGTTTGGACGAACCATTGTTTCCACTTTTTGTACATTTTCAACTGTTTTTGAGGTTACTGGACCTCCCGCACGCTGCTCGTCTTCAACAGACTCATTTCCGTTTTTAAATCGGTCATACTACTTGTACACAGTCTTTAAAGTTACCACATTATCGCCGTACACCGATTCTATCATGAGCTTCTTTGGCACTCTTTTGCAACTTAAAACAAATCGTTCGAAATTTTATTTTTTGAGGCATGAATTTGTCAGGTCACTATGCTTTAAAAATTTATTCTTTAGTGGACGTCCTTTTACAAATTCTACTTTTGTTTATAAAATAATGAAGATACTTGATTGTATTTCTTTAATACTTCTATATATACTACACTTTGATGATTAGTTAAATTATTATTTATATTTTGTATAGTCTTCTGCAAAGATATATTAACGATTTTCGTGTTTTGAATCGTTGTCCCGTTCCACATTCTGTTACTTATCTTTCTCAGTCGATAATAATGTATCTGGTTGTTCACTTTAAAAAGTAACAAAAAAAAACAAGTGAAATTTTTCCAAATTTTAATTTTAATTTTTGTTCAAATTTAAATTTTAATCCAACCTTGATTTTTTATATGAACTGTTTCGTTAAAAGTAATGCGGACCTTAAGAAATGAATCTTATTTCACATCGTTTAATTTGCAATATGCCACTTCATGGGTTATTTCAAGTTGTTTTAGAATCATTAAATTTTATTATCGACGTGAGTGATACGGTTTTTCACACCCAAAGCACGTTCCTGCAATTATAATGACGACCGTATTTATACTGGGCTGTGCTATTTAATATAACCTTTAAACTTATATTTTTTGTGTAGTAATTTAATCGTTTAATTCTACTAAAAAGAAAAAAGCATCTACACGTTGGGAAAATCAAAAAATACGCTGAGTAATAAAAAAAAAGAATTGATTTCTTTTTCATTAAGATTTTACATTAAAGGTTTTTCTGCAAGTTAAAATTTTCAGATATAGGATTTATTAAACTGTCCAATAAGCAATTTTTTTTCTTAGTGTATAATTTACCTTAGAATTGTTCAATTGATAGGCATAATAATGAATCATGTAAGCGTATGGTAGCAGTTTTCATTCACTGACGTGAACTTGAATTGATTGAGGGCTGTCAATGCAACTACCAATTATATGAGGTAGCGTCGTTTGTGAATTAGCCATCTTCAGTCTGTTGTTAGTAGTAATAGTTGATTTTTTTTCTACAAATGTTATTTGGAATTTTTTTTTTTTATTGATGCTGCTCTTTTACTTTAAATTATACTAAAACTATAATTACTATATATAGTAATAATATATATATAAATATATTACTTGAAATAGGGGAAAATTTTCATACAAACTATGTCCGAAAACGCTTTGTTATCGAGTTACGGCTAGCGAAAAGTTTTGCCCGAATTTTGGTTTTAGGGGTGAAATAAGGACATACTTAAATTTTTGAGGCGTTATGTAAGGGATAAACTTGATATTTCTTATGTTTTTTGATCTTTAAAATCGAATAAACAGGTCCCAGAACTATATCTCCCATAGTTTTCATGATATCCAACGTAAAAAACAAAAATTCGGTGTCAAAAAATTCGTTTTTTTTTGTTTGAAGTACAACAATAACTTTGTTAAATTCGATTATCAAATTTGTAGAGAATTTAATTCTGAGAAAATTATGTAATAAAGTACAAGAAAACAGAAATTGTATTTATTATTAAACCTAAAACAGCAGAAAAATTTTATGAATTTGTAAGAAAATTTTTTTTTTTTTTAATTTATTTAAAATAAAGTATTAAGTGCGGTTTATACAGTATTATTCTATTTTTCAGGTCAAAAAGCGTAAGAAATCATCAAGTATACCCCTTAATATATCGCCTTAAATTTCAGTATGAAGGAATTTTCATTTCACTGAAGGAATTAAAACCGGGCGAAATTTTCACTAGCTGTAACTCTATAACAATGCGATTTGGGAAATGTGTTTGTATGAACTTTTTCCTTTATTTCAAGCTTTCGAATCAGTTCCCAAATTATTTCCATTTCTCCTGAATCACTCTCTGTTTCTCCCGCCCTCAAACTCTCTCACTCTCTCTCCCCTCTCGTCGATACTACTCTCTCTCTCTCTCACTCTCTCTCTCTCTCTCTCTCTCTCTCTCTCTCTCTCTCTGTGTGTGTGTGTGTGTGTGTGTGTGTGTGTGTGTGTGTGTGTGTGTGTGTGTGTGTGTGTGTGTGTGTGTGTGTGTGTGTGTGTGTATATATATATATATATATTAATATTAATGTGCATATATTAATCACGTGCATTTATTTAATCACTCCGTATAATATATATATATATAGTTATTTATTTAATTATTGTTGAATCGTATTGTTTATGACATTATTACAAATTGCATTTTCCGCATACGGACTGTTCAGAAAGGATGTAAAATCGCCGTATTATTTTGTGTTTCAGTAAATTCTTCTTAGTAAAATTTGTTACGGCATATCACAACGAATAATTAACTTGCAGATATTAATTTTATAATTGAGTTTGATAATAGAAGGATCTGTTATAAAGGATTAAAATAATAGTTCACGTAGGTTGAATTTAATTGTACCGTTATTGTTGTTTTAGTTTATAGTCGTATACTATTTCGATTTGTTGTTCTCTGCTTAACCGCTTGAACAAATTGAATTCTATAATCGTCTAGCTAACTCAGAACTGCCGTCTTTTTATCTCATTAAAACTTTTAATAATGAATAATTAAGTGAAATTTATATCGCTTCTCGAACTGATAAATTTGACACGCACGCACTGGTAAACATGGTAGTTTCCATTCAATTAAACATTTCAACTGATTTGATGATTTATATTCTAATAATTTAATGAAAGTCTGTTGTATGTATTACTGTTTAACTTTTGTTTTACTCTTCGTTCAATCCGACGTAATTTTAGCACACCTGTGTTGCTAAAATATTGACAGTATAGTTTTTTACAACAGTTCCCTGTACGTTATAATAATTCAGTTTAGAATAAAGTTTCCCGCATGATTATAATTTGAATATTTTGCAGTATTATACTAAACAGTTGAAATAAAAAAATCTTAACAAATAAAAACAATTCATTAATGTATTACCCTTTAATTTATCGAAACTTTTAAGGGAGTACTGATCGTGTAATAAAATAAGATATTGTATTTTTTGACTGACAAAGATTTATTACGTTGTAGATGATTGATTATTTGTATAAAATAATTCGTGCAACAATCTTTCATGAATTAAAATTACAGCAAATATCTTCTGTTTTTAAGCAAATTTTTACTTTGTTACGTAATTCTATCATCCCATTTAAATTCAGATTCTTATTAAGAATTGAACCTAGGACATCCAGTTTATTAGTTCAATCTCAGAGGCAATATTGTAGTATAGAACAGTATTGCTGTCGATCAAAAACTGAATCTCAAAATTTTTTCAGATTTTTTGTTGAGGTCGGAGTAAACAAAATTAGAAAATTTTATTTATAAAATTATGTAGATTTTGGCCTATCTTTTGTTTTATACTCGTAATTCAGGTTAATTTACATTTTGTGGTAAAATTTTATGTAATAGTCTGTATATTGAAACGGGATTGACTCCATTTATTTATTTTTTTGGAGGCAAGGTTGTTGTAGAAAATAGAATTGTTTTTTTTTTCAAAGAACACTTAACATCAGGATTAAAAAAAAAATAATGAACTTGATGCCAGTGAAAAATGTTTAAAATCAATTTTATTTTCCCCAGAATCATTATTTTCCATTTTATTTTTAAAGGCATTGACCGTTTTAAATCTTACGACTTCAAACAATTTTTAAATTATTTTTCTTTAAATTTTATATTAACAGTACGACAATAATTAGTTGTAGTTTTTTTTAAACTGATATAGAGAAAATTATTTTAAATAAAATATTCCATTTTGTCTTACTTTAGTATATATATTCTGTTTTTTTAAATACTCGTATGTATTTTTGTGCTTTAATTATGTATTTTGTAAAACTAGAAAAAAGGCGGGCCTTCGTCCCGCTGCGAAAATGCTACATGTTTTATGTTTAATACATATGATTTTGTTAAATGTTTTTACCAACTGTAAGTAAATAACATTCATGAATTTAGCGTATTAACAACAAAAACTTTTACAACGAAAAGCTTCAAAATTCTGAAAATTTTTAGCTGTTTGTTGAGTTGTGATTTTTTAACACGGCTCTAACCCCAATTTTTTCCTTTTTTATTCCCAAAACACAAATGTCATTTTAGATAAATCGTTCGTATAAAGAAGTCTTAATCTTTCGAACTAATGAATCGTTCATGCGCTACACGCAGCCGCCCGGCGCATCACATGCTCTGCGCCAATAACAGCTAAAATAAAAATGTGAGTACATACATCAAACAAACACACGCACCATCCTTTATTATGGGAAAGATTTTATTGATTTAACCAGTTATTCCAGAATTTTTTTATTGCATTTTTTTATAAAAAATTAATTAAGTAAATAAACAATGTCGTTAGGTTAATGGTAATTTTCAAGGTTAACTCTTGGGAAATAGTTACGTTTTTAAACTGTATACAAACGTCAAAAAACTTGAGCTGCATTGTTGTCAGAATTTCTTAAATATGATAAAATTTGTATATCTCACTGCCAAGATTAATTTGTTTTTAATTTAAGTGTAATTTAATGAGTAATTACATGAAACAACAACTTTTTCCTTTGCTTGAAATCTTAATTAGTGTTTCTGTTAAACGAGTAAATGAAAACTTTTTTAGATTGAGATGTTGTATATTCGTGAATACTAATTGCGCTGTATTGCTGTAACGCATAACGTAGTACGTTTTATTTGCGGACTAAACCGGTCTATTCAGGAAGATGATGAAAATATAAACACAAGCAAACCTAATATTCATTTCAGTTTTTGGTCTCGGATATTTTATCATTCTCACTTAATCCATTTTAAAACGATTACGGCCTATTGAAAGTACAAGAGAAACTAGTAAAAGAAAGGAATAAGAAGAATGAGGGTAAAAAAGAGAAGGATGAGAAGATGAAGGTGGTGTTGAAGGTTTTAAGAATTACAAAACAACTTTCATACTCTGTTCCGTCCGTTCTCCCTTTGCACGTAAAGAGAAAACTTTCGCTCAAACTCCCTTTTTAGTTCATCGTCGTCCCTCACGCTTTTCCTGCACCGTCAAACAATATACTTTTTATGCCCGCATTAATGAATTAAAATCTTTACTTCTAAGAAAGATATTTATTCTGTTAACGTCACTGAACAAACAGTTTTCTAATTCCTTTAAGAAGAAAATATACATAAAATGTTACTAATAGAAAAATCAACGTATAATCATTTTAACATTTTTTGTTAAATAGTTTAAATAAAAATAATTTTATTACGCGTAATCTTTTGTAAATTTAATAAGGAAATTAAATTCAGTAAATGTATTATAATATTACTGACCTTCTCATATTTTATTGGATTTTGCATTGAATAATAGAAAGTTTAAATGAGATTAAAAACTGGCCGTTAACGATCTCCGCAAGTTATGTTACATTTTACTGTTACGATTAACGCATCTATTTGAAATTCTGTTATACTGTACTCATTATATCATGTTTAAGTTTTAAGCTTATTGTACAGCCTTCTGACATAAAATATTCCATAGGCAGCCAGAAAAACAATATCTCTTTTTTTTTTATAAGTCCCTTTATTGTAACCTAGTGGGGTCTTTTTTTCCTGTTTAGCCTCCGGGAATCACCGTCAGGTATTACATCAGAGGATGACATGTATGAGGGTAAGTGAAGTGTAGTCTTGTACAGTCTCAGGTCGACCATTTCTGAGATGAGTGGTTAATTGAAAACCAACCACCAAAGAAACCGGTATCCACGATCTAGTATTCTAATCCGTATAAAAGTAACTGCATTTTACTAGGATTTGAATGTTGGAACTCTCGACTTCGAAATCAGCTGATTTGCGAAGACGTGTTTATCACTAGACCAACCCGGTGGGTCTACCCTAGTGGGGTCTGCTGACTCCATAATACGCAAAATGTAGAGAAAGGATGAAGAATATAGAAAAGAGGCATAGCTTGAGAAAGAACATCTATCCGCAATAAGATTTGAAGCATCGGTCAAACAACTTCAACTAGAAAGGAATCGTTTCATAGTCCCCGTGAGGCGTAAGAATCTATCCCAATTACATTATTATAAAAAATGTATGTGATTATTTACTGTTATACATGGAAGGTATGTATAAGATAAAATTACTTTTTTCTGGATTTGGTAGAAATATTGATAGAAGTGATACATATATTATAATTAAGCTTTTAATTCTCTCACCCGCTAATTTTAAGTGATAAGAACCGTATTTATGAAGTTACCAAGAATCATTCATTCATTGTTGCATCATAATAAATGGACTAGTGGGAGTGGGTATAGAATAATAGTTTAATTTTTAATTCGAGTACGTATGTGTGAATCTTTAATCATTTTTTGTTTACATCACTGCATCTGTAATTTTGAGTGATTGTGCATTAATTCATTTCAATTAAATTAGTTTCCGCTGTATTAATTTTTTTAAATAAAGTTATTCATTAATTAACTACAATTTTAACTTATGAAGAAACTTACTTTTTTATTAAAATTTTAACTACTGTTTAAATAGGTTCCCTACCTTCCTCTTTATAGACTAAAATGTCAGTTGAAGTCAATAGTAAAGGGTTTTTAAATTCTGAGTTTACTAAGAGGGTTTGTAAGTTTCAATAAATAAGGTTCGGTAGTGGCACGAGGGATACGTTTGTACGAAGGAAGGTGGAGCTGACCTACGTTCGTAAGCTTGGACAGGGATTACGAGGGTTGCCGTGCGTGTTGAGAAATCGACGGACAAAGCTACCGTTCCTACTAACCCGGATTACAATGTCCTCAAAGTTGCGAGTCGGCGACATTTGTTACCGTTGTGCGAGTGTTACTATACAGCGTACTAATAGCCCGTTCCACGCCCCACCTTTCTTGTTCCTGTGTCGCTATGCGCGTATACCTCTCCGGCTAACCAAACCCTAAATTATAGCCTCAACTCGACTAGATTACCTAAACTAGAGTAGTCTACGGTTATTAATGCCGTTAATTGTATTTATTATTCATATTACATAAACAGTTTATTATCGTCAGTCCACATCGGCTAATCGTATAATATTCCGGTATAATTTTAGACCGTTAATTGCTATGCCTGAATTCTCAATTGGTTGGATTAATTAGTGTGGTCATGTTAGGGATTTTTCATTATACTCTCCAATTATGAATATGTTTTAAGGAAGTAGAATCCGTTACCGAATAGATTTGTAATACAGATACCCTGTTGGTATCTGTAGTTGAGTTTTAACTCAACTGAACGGTTACAGATTATGCAAAGAAATAAAGAATAATTAAAATAATATATTCGACAGATTTTTAATAATTACTTCTTACTCTTTCAGATAAATTTAGAAAAACAGGTAGTGAATAATGAAAATAAGTCTATTTCTTTATTTCTAAGGTAAATATATATATATGTGTGTGTGTGTGTGTGTGTGTATTAAATATTAGGCTTTTAAACCTCTCAATCCTGTGTCTACTTCAAGTAGAATAGAATCAGATCTTTCACCCAGAATAAACGTTTAAATTACAACATTTTTAAAAAAATTGTATAATTTTTTTCGTAAATACCGTTGTGTTTAGGTTTAATAAGTAAAGATTAGCGGTGAAGTGGGGAGACTGGATCCCTAGTCCTTCCGAGATCTCGGTACATCGCTGTGAACGGTGGATTTCAATTTAGTTCATGATAAAATAGTCGGGTGATTTTAAATTGAGTGAAAACATTACGTTTTTGATGTTACAAATAATTGGTGTGATTAATGCAGGAATCTCTTAGAACTTTATTTTATAAAGAAATTTACTTTCTTGTACGAAGTAAAGGAAGTATTGTAATCGCGAAAAATTTCGGTTTTCAGATTTTCAAAAGAAGTACCCATTTTGAAATTCCGTAAATCCATTTTGATTAGTTTCGGCGTGACGTCTGTACGTACATACGTACGAACGTATGTATCTCGCATAACTCAAAAATGATTAGCAGCAGAACGTTGAACATTTGTATTTAGGACTATTGTACCATGTACCTCCCTTTTTAATTGCAATCGATTGAACCAAAAGTGTCCAAAAAAAGCCTGAAATCCAAAAAGATATTGAATTTTGGACTTATTCTTAACTGCAGTAATGAGCTGTTATTGAGAGCTTTTCAACGATATATCATAAGTGGTACTTATTTTCATTGGTTTCAGATTTATAGCCAAATAAAAGTTTAATTATTTAAATATTTGGATTTTACAAGGGCAAAGCATATTGATTCGAATCCGACTTCATCTCCCTTTTTTTAATTTAAATATATTGATTTAGGTCAGATATTAAGGCATCCTAGAATAGTCGCTTTAATATTGGAGGGACAGGTTGAAGGGAAAAATTGTGCAGGCAGGCAATGTTTGGAATATGTAAAACAAACTGTTGGGGATGTAGGATGTAGGGGATATACCGGAATAAAACGACCGGCACTAGATAGGGAATCTTGGAAAGCTGCATCAAACCAGTCAAATTACTGAAGACAAAGAAATTGATTAATAATTATTCACCTCTGATTGCAAATAACGTTTTACGATAAATAATAATTCAATAATAACAAAAAAATATCAGAATTTATTAATGAAATAAAATTTTATGTACTTTTCATTGTAAAAAAATGTTTATATTTAATCTAATAGGCGTACAAGGAAGTCATTTGGTACCCACATCAGATTTTCTTTGATTCTTTTATAAACAACACATTCGATTAAACGTTTTACAACTTATGTTACATTACTGGAAAATTTTTTAATTGTTTCATTTTTCCAGTTTGAAAAACAAATGGAAAAAGTGTTTTTACATTTGTATAAAAAAATATTGTTGCAAAATTTCATTTAGCTCGGTCGTTATTTATTTATTTGTGTTATTACATGGCAAACAAACTGTAACGCCATTCAGCACAGTGGAAATGTTACTTACTTTGGTTGATCATTAAATCCTTGTCGAATAGTGTAGATTTTTTTTTTTTTTTTTTTTTTTTTTGAATGACTTAATACGAGTCCGTAGATATCCGGTTGTAGTGAAGAAATTTGCGACAAAAGTATTGATTTCTCTTACTAAAGAATGTACTCAATCCTTGGTATTTTTCAGATTTCATGTTTTTTTTTTTTTTTTTTTTTTTTTTTTGTTAAACCATAATATTTTACTTGATTATATACTGTTGTTAATTGTAAAAAGTATTTATCTTGTACTAGTTTGTTTAAAAAATCAAAATAGTGTAACTCTGAATATTTTGTAGGAAATGTACGCGAAATCTACTGTTCTACTAAATTTAAAACTGCTAGAAAATGTTTTCAGGACATAATAACTGTGTAATTCTCAATTACGGATGATTTTTACCTATGCGTAAATTTAATTATTATTAATAATCAACTCTACAATTCAATATTTTTCTCGGGGTTTTTTATTTTAATTTTAAAAACGTATAAAATCAACCCACTGGACTTTTATTAACCCGCCGGGTTGGTCTAAATGGTATAACTCAAAGACTGTCAAAGTCGAGAGTCTAAGGTTCAAATCCTAATAAAGAAAGTTGTTTTTTATTCGGATTTGAATATTAGAACTTGGATACCGGTGTTCTTTGGTGGTTGAGTTTCAATTAACCACACGTCTCAGGAGTGGTTGGCCTGAGTCTGTTCAAGACTACACGTTTACCGGTGCATTCACACAGATATTGATGAGTCGCTAATGACTAATTGTTGATGCGACTGTAAATAATAAAATTATTTTTAAAAAATTATATCGTTTATAATTTTTTGTTAACGTGTTTTAATAAGTTTTTAATTTATTTGTCAGTATTTCTTTTTTCGTAAATTATCTTTGTTATAGTAAGAATTAGTTTTTCCCTCTGTTGTTGAATGTAATTTATATTTAAACCAATGAAAGCATGGATCTTGTTTTAACAGTACGTCGTATTATTACGATTGAATAAGTATGTTACACTTCTAATAACAAGGACCTGCGCTTCTTAAACAAACATGTTTCTTGTTGTTTATTGTAACACATGGTATTAACAGATATTTGTTAACCGCCGGTCATATATTTTCTTTCAATGAAAAATTCTATTCTGACGTTCTTGTATTGTTAAGTGTATCATCTCTCTTTTGTTAACGTTTCGTACAAATATTACTATACTTCGTATTTCTATTTCACTGTTTACTCCATATTTCTATGTTACTTCCTTTATTTCTTTCTATCCTTTTTGGTCCATTATTTATTCTCTTTTATCTTATAGTTAAGCTACAACCAAGTCGTTCAAGTAAAAATGTAAATCAAATTACCCAGAATAGTTACCGCGCTGTAAAAGTTTGCATTTGTTACATTCCTACAAGATATAATTAATTTACCATGATGATTTTTAATAGGATAACAAAATTAAAACAAGAAATATTTTGCTTTTCCTTTGCATTAGTTTATTTTTTTTTTTAAATCAGTTACGTATACGTGTGTGATATTAGAAGTTATCAGTAAATTACCAGTGAGTTGATGTATTGAGATTGACATGCTTACTTCTAATACAGTTGGTTCTGGGTTCAATTCATAGGGATGTTCTAATGAAATTGATTATAAATAAATTTCTGGGATGACTCGACATAAAACCGGCTATGTTAATTTGAATGGAATTTAATAAAAAATGTTTACCAGTATAAATGTTTTACACATTAAATATTAATTAATTACTTTTATTTTTTATTTAAAACTAAATTCGTTATGTAAAATTACTCACTGAAATCTCTATGTTGAATACTGATTACCTTTCTTAGCTTCAGTTTTTATCACACGTTGACGCGTTTCGGAACCACTCCGTTGTCAAAACTTATCATACTCTAAGTTTTGATCATGGAGTGGCTTCGAAACACGTCAGCAAGTGATAAAAGAATGAAGCTAATGTAAGCAGTAGTGAACATAGAAACTATAGTGATTTTAGTAGAAAAAATAGTAGTAATTATTATCTTAACAAGAACAATTTTTCCACTTTGAACATTATTTTATTAGCTGTTGGCAAAATGATATATATACTACCACAATTAACATGAATGAGTATACAAAATTTAATTATACTTAAATTTAATTATACTTAATTATACTTATTATACTTATACTATATACTTATTATACTTTAATTATACTTAAATTTAAGTATACTTAAATTTAATTAGAAATAATACTCTACGTTATTATATTATTTTTATTCAACAAAATTTGTTGGGGGATAGTGAATGAGGTATAAAAATTTGTTTGATTCGGTATTTTATGTTGATTATATTCTTTGTTAGGTTTAAACGTTTCAAAAAATGTTCGATGCCAATCCAGTTGTGTGGTCAATCTTTGACCGAACTACAGTTCTCATATAAGTGTTAAAGACGGCAGAATTAACCGATTAATTTGGGAAATTACTGTTCGTTTTACTGCTCATCTTCCGTAAAGGATATTTATATATATATATATGAATAATAATTAATGCTAGTAATAATCCTGAATTACTTAATTTTATCTTAAAAACAGCAAAATTTTAATTTATTAAAGGTAATTATTTTTATTTTCAAAGAATTTTAAGAATATATTTCCGTGTGTTCAGGGTTCGACAATCGAGAGACTAAAAAACTAAAAATTTCTTGTAAACACAATTTGTTACGCTATGATTTAATTACAGTAAATTATAAATGCTAGAATACAGTCCAGTTTACTAAAAACGTTATAATAATTGGTAGAAAGTAATATTGAATTAACAAAAGTATAACAGTAGTAAAGTCTAAAGTTCAACAATTAAATTTCTCCAATTGTTATTACTTAAACTGTTTCTAACAGAACTTCCACCCTACACTGTATGAATGAATAGAATTTTGTCTTTTTCACTACTATTTACCAATAACTCACCGATCAACTTCTTGTGTTAAACCAAAATTCAAGACGTTCTCTTCATTCGGTTTTACCACACGCTTACTGTTATCGCTGTTATCACGACTGCGCCGAAAACCGCCTCACAGAACTACTGACCCTCTCCGCTGGTCCCAGACGGTACTTATACTTCCTTGTCTGTAGAACCAGTACCCGACTCGTTCTTTTAATCGTCGAATCTTAATAATTTTCGTTGTCCACGCTTTTACGTTTTTCTATAATTTCTTATTCCGGGCCGGTAATCCTTCTGGTCGAACAAGAGCATTTGTAGATGCCAATGTCTGTATTACAAAGAAGAAATTGTTAACGGACCCGTTATTCTAATGAAAGAATTTCTTTAGTTCTTTCTTGATTCTTCTTTCTTTCTTCTTAATCGGAAGAAACCCGTTACCGTGGTCCATTATACTGGCCTGTTACTATATTAATATATTTCAACTTACTTTAGTTATCGAATAGTATTTTGAGTTGGTTTGCAGTTGATAATTTGACAAAAAACTAACAGATTAGGCTGCTGCATTTATTAAATTGTTATGGATTATCGTACATATGACCCCTTTTTATTTCATTTTCACTTTGACTGTTTATTCTACAATTGTCCTAGTGAGATTATGATTTGAAAATAATCGTTATTTTGTTACTAGTTTCTTCTGTTACATCAAATTTTGTTAATTTTCTACATTTCTTTTAACACCAGGTACAAGTTATCCTTTTTGTATAATTCAGGCTACTTTTTTGTATTTATTCCTATAAAGTCTTGATGTTTTTTTTAAACATTTTTTGTTAAAGGGATTTTAAGACAACGTCAGGATTATTATTTCAACTACTTTTTACTTAGTTTTTTTATGCATGTTTTTTATCTATTATTGATTAGTATGAGTATGATACCGTTGGCCAAAAATGACCTCTTCCCAGAGATGTTTTACTTCTTTTCGTTTTGAGATTCCTAAATTAACAAATACTAATATTTGGTTTATAAAATTCTGTATGCTTGTACATTATTGAGGTGTTCATGATATGATTGCTGTATTTAGTAGAATACAGTTGCGAAATTTGTGTGATAGTCTTTGTATATATTGGGAAATTAAATTCTATTAAGATAAAGTAAAGTGATTTTAGGGGTGTTTACTAAACAACTTATTAAAAGGTTTCCTCATAGCATTTGTTAACTTTTTTAAAAAATTTATAAAAATAATTTTGATAATGAATATTTTTTATACTAATACATGGATATCAGTTTTTCATGGATTTCTGTTTTGAATCAATAGTAGCTCTTTTATAAACTCAATTATTGTTATTCAATGGCTCATAGTGGTCTTTCCTTGTAATTTCCAGTCCAAATTTTCGACTAACATATATTTTTCCAAATATAACTATTTTCATATTTATATATATGTATTATTGAATGATATGAATATAATGCTCTTATTTTCTAAGTCATAAATGGATGCGTGTCGTATCTTGTGAGATTGGGTGAAAGTTATACCCATACCTTCTAGCACTCCTCGTTTTCTCGTAATTTTGGAATGTTGAATTTTCATATTGAATAAATGTGACGTTATTCTTTTAAAAATAATGTTTATATTTTCTGTATAAATATATTAATAATTTAAAAACAGAGTACTTATTGAAATAATGACGTAGCTCTACCCAGTCATCTTTTAAAAATCTTTTACATAGATTGCAATTTTTGTAGTCTGTTACTTGTTTTGATTTCCCCGGCTAGGGCAGCGAATCTGAAATTTATCATAATATTTCTTAATTGGGGAATAACTAACAATCTCTAAGTTATATCATTATTTAGTTTTTGATGATAAATTATTTTATTATCCAAATTCTGCGGGAAAAAAGTCATCTACTTTGTTTTATTTTTTTTAAATTCAATGAACTGATTCTATTAAACATGAATAGATAGATTATGAATCGATTATAAAATTTACTTATAATTTTTTTTTAGATATATAAGATTCATATTTATGAAGTTTTTCATGGTATCCTAGATTATTTATTGCATAAAAAAGTTTTCTGTAATACCTACGTATAACATCAGGATTTAATCTTTGTTATACAGCATGATTTTAAATTCGTTTTTGATCTGTCAGATCTATTGAAGTTTTTTTTTAATTTTGTTGAATAAATTCTCTTTGATTTTCCAGTTCCTGTTTACAGTGATACGATTTTGTATAACAGTAGAGCAATGAATAAAAATTGTATATAAATGTGAAAACTGCAGAACGTAGACGAATACTATTTAGCATTAAAGAATCCCAGTGGCAAAACAATGCATTACTAAACCAGTATTAAAATCAATTATTGAAAACAATCATTTAACAGTTCATTTACTTTTAAATTCTGTTCATTGATAATTTTTAAAAAGAATTTATTTATGTAGTTAGAGGTACGAACTGGGGTCTTGGGTATATTTTCAAAGTTTAGAAATGACGTAAAAGAAAAGGAATTATGTATCCAAATAAAGAATTGGGAATTCCTTTTGGGAACTCCTCATTTGAGGCATGGCATGCAAAAAGACCGAGATCCAGCTGCCTGGACGGGGCTTTGCGTCCTTCCGGGGTTTGAGGCAAAGGGACTCTCCGCAGCTGAGTTTATGTTTAATTACGTGCCCGGCACCGGGGGACGGAGAATCTACAAAAGTATAAATATATATATATATATATATTTAGATGGAGGTCGACTGTTTTGCATTTGCATGGGTCGGTAATATTATTGTATTTTTTAATACAATAATTGGCAATTAATTTAGTATTTTTACTTCCTTGTACAAAACAAAGGAAGTATTGTGATCGCGAAAAATTTCGGTTTTCAGATTTCAACGGAAATATCCATTTTGACTGATTTTGGCGTACCGTCTGATATACGTACATACGTAGTACGTATGTACTATACATCAGTGTATTGTAGTGTGTATGTACGTATACATCATACAAGGGGAAGGCACAGCGGTTCGAATCCGATTTCATTTCCTTATTTTTTTAAATTTAAATGTATGATTTATTAATAATTATTAAGCTGATTATAAAAAAATCTGTGTATGTAATTTAATAGACTTACAAGAAAGTCGTGTGGTGTTCACATCAGATTTTTTTAAAAGAATTTCTTTAACGATTTGAGGAAAATTTGAATTTTTACATTGAGATGTTTTGAGAATTTTTTAAAATGAATTATGTATGTATCCAGTATAGGTACAATCACAATCGTAACCTTTTATTCTATTAATTTCATTACTAACTTTAATATTTGAAAAATGTACAAAATATAACTGAACGGTTTGATTGTTACAGAAATAAATGTGGAAGATTTACTGAGTTATTTACATGTATTATTTGATTATGAACTTTATTAAAATACCAAAAAGTATTTTTATATTCGCGTATTTATTTATTATGTGTGTAATTTGTATAATTTTTTGTTCAGCTCTTTATCTAGTTCTATTTCACTCAGATATATATTAGTAATAGCCTTTATTTCACTCTTTAATTGCATTGTAACAAGCAAATAAGTTAAATCAGTAATGATAAAAGTAAGAATACATGCGGATTTAAAGGTAAAGATGTTGGAATATACTTAAAGGAAGCTTTCTAGTTTAGTTCTCTGAATCATTGGAAGAAATGTGAAGTAGATGTAAAAGAAAATTTCCTTAGAATTGGACCTCTCTGCGGAGAAAAAAGCTGCTATACGGCTATTTCCCCAATTTCAGTACTTTTGCCAACAGCTTTCTTAATTCCCTCTCGTAAGAGAGTATAACGATTTATTTAATAGGCCTACTAAAAGATTATCCAAGGCAATAATGGTTGATTTATACGTTATTCAGTAGTAATGAAATTCTCAAATTTTACTTGAAGTATTTGTATGTAAATATATATATATATATATATACAAACATACAAAATACGAGCATATATATCTATATATTGTAAGTGCACACTAAGAAAGGATTTTTTGAGATTCCAATTTTTAAAGGTTAAAATGAGTAAATTGACTGTTTTTTTATTTTTTTTTAATTTCCCGGTTACAAAAGAAGATATACACTTGATTTATGTTGTGTGTGTGTGTGTAGTTTTCATGTAAATATCTTAAAACCAATTTGTCATAAAAAAAAAAAGTTTTAAAAAACAGAGCTCTGTGAAAGTACTGGAAACTATGGGCAAAAAAAACCAACAGTAAGTGATGAAAACAGTAAAATAATTTTAATAGAATAATGTATTACGTTGCTGTAATAATGAAATACCATTTGTATATACAAGAATGCAACCACGTTCAGCTTGGTCTAGAAGGTAATTGGAAAACACCAATTTTCTGCAGTATAATACTATGATCGGTTAGCATAATACTCATTCTTGAGGATGACGTGTGTCGTCGAGTCACGTCGCCTACAAGCGTTACTCCTCAGAAAGAATACGAGTATAGAGTGTTCGTTATATTATAGTAGTATATATTTTGTTTTGAAAAGCTTTCTTTAAAAAGAGAAAGAAGTGTGGTAAGTTTCGGTACTAGAGAGAGTGTAACAGCATTTTAAAAGAGAAGATTGTACTTTGAAACTATGTGCCAATACATGTTTTCTTAGATACGGAATCCAATTTTTCATTAACTTTTAACACAGCGTTGAAATGGATCTAAAAACCTGTTAAAAATAAATGGGTTGTATTAATTAAGGTTTCCAGATTCTTACATTTATTATTTTATTTTTATTTATTTATTATTTTTTTTATTGATACAAACTACTATTTTTTATTTTTATATGTATAAAAAGAAACGCTTTTTTGAAATTATTTCTTGTTTTTTCGGTTGTTGAAATCGTAATTTTCGTTCTTTTGAATATATTGGCTTTAAAAGCTTAAACTATGCATATATGTCAGCAGATTGTGTTAAATCAAAGTTTAAATTGTGCTGCCTGCGTCATATCTATATTTATACATAAGTTCTGTATTCATAGAAGTTGTATTATTACGATGATAAATTGACCATGTTATGTAGATAAAGCTGTGATGAATGACAATTACTATTGCCGGAACTGTTCTACGGTAATTGTAATTGCGGGTTACTGCAATTATACGAACATCGTGATCAGTCATATTGAAACAACTTTTCACCGTGATTAACCCTGAATTTAGGTTATAGTATTGTGTTCTTGTTATTTATTATTGTTGTAAATGGACAGAGATTTAATACTTCATTTTGTAATCTTCTAATATAATACTTTTTCTTTAATTTTTACATAATTAAATATATAATATTTTATTTTTACATCCTGTAATTACTTAAATATTTTTCCAGTATTTTTTTTCGGACCTGATTTATTAATTTTTTTTATTGTATTAACAGAAAAATTACATCCTTTTCTTAATTTAAAAATTGTAAAAAAATATGTAATTTGATTACTTAAAAATTAGTAAAACTATGATATTGATCCAGTGATCAGTAAAGTGTGTCATTCAATTTTGAAACAATATTTAAATTTGTGGTAAATTATCTAGCATGCTCAAAACATTATATTTTATTAGTCTTGTAAATTCGTTATCATTATTGCCTAAAATATTTAGCTTCAAATAATTCGGATGTTCGTTAAACCGTTGTTCGTTTTTTTTTTCTAAATTCTTTTGTTTCACTATACAGAGTGTCCTTTAAAGGTGAGGCCAAACTCTAGGAAGTTACTCTACTTAACATACTGAAGAAAAAATTTTCAGTGAACATAGATCCGAAGCATATTTTTCTGTCTGTCCGCCATTTTATGTTTTTTAAGAAAAAAATTATTTTTCAACAACGGTTGAAGATGACGCAGGAAAATTTTGTAGTTTATTTTAAAGTAATATTTTTTAATAGGATAAAAAATAACGATACTCTTCTTTGGCAAATTTCAAAATGGCGATCGTTTGAATTTTTCAATCTTAAATATCTTAGGAATTATTAGGTATATCAAATTGTGTTGTATTATAAAAATTATGAAGCATTTTTTTGAGAACAAACGACACCTTATTCGTAAAGATCCGACGAGAAACAACAAAGTCATTGCAAAACGTAGGCCTAAACCGATATGGCGACCATCTTGTTTTTTATCATCGTGGTTTCTGATTTAAATTGCTAATTTTAGCAATTTTAACCAGAAAATTTGATTTAGTTATCAAGTGAGTTACGATAATAAAAAAATCAAGATGGCCGCCATATCGGTTTAGGCGTACTCTTAAACCTACTTTTATAGGTTTAAGAGAGAATATTGCTAATGTACGTGCAAGAGTTCGTGAAAATCAAAATCTATCAGTTATAGTTTACAAGAATTGGGGCTTTCTTCAAAGACAACATGAAGAATTTTTCATCAAGTTCTTGTTCTACACCCGTATAAGATTCAAGTAACTCAGGAATTAAGGCTACGGGACTACTCTTTGCGTAGACGGTTTGCTGATTGGTCTCTGGAGCAGCTCGAATTGGATCCAAATTTTCAACAACAAAAAAATCATATTTTTCAGATGAGGCTCATTTTTGGCTCGATGGCTTTGTAAACAAGGAGAGCTGCCTTATTTGAGATAATTCTCATCCATAGATGATTCAGCAGCGACCGTTACATCCGAAAAAAATATTTTCTTTATTTGGTGTGAATTATGGATTGGTAGCATCATTGGGCCACTTCACTTATACATTTACAGTTTTACTGTTACTCACCGATAGTATTTCTTGGTTACTGGAATTACCGTGGCGTCACCTTCATCTCATCGAACTGGATACTCTCCTCGCTGGACTGACGTCTCGCAGACTCACACCTGTGACTCTCCACGCTGAACCAACGTCGTACGTCTCCTAGACTGGTTCGCGAAACTCTGCTGAACCCACACGTTTCCACACAGTTCGGAGCCTCTCCTCGCTGAATTCATCGCAGAACTGCCCTTGCGGGACCGACGCAGTAATACTGGTTATAATAGAAATCTCTTTTAGTTGGTCTTCCAGAGCTATTTATACTTCTAGCCTCGTTACCTGTCGGACCGGACCCAAGTCGAAGCGTGAGAACACTTGACCGAAGCTTTTGTTCCCATGAATTCCAAACCTGGTCTCTTCTCACCATACAACAGGTGTTCATTGTGTGTTAGCGGGCAGTATAACAAAAGACGATTGTAAAACGGATCTATTTTTTACATAAAGGTACCTTTCTGGATTCCTGCAATTATTATACTTTATATTACTTTCATAATAATTGGTAGGAATCCGTTACTCAGGCCCGCTAAACCGATCTTGTTACAATATAATAAAAGGTTAATGCGCTTTCGTATGGGTTCTAGGACATATATTGATACGTAATAGTTGACTATGTTTTGAACTGTTACACACTTAATTTGCATATGTAAGATCAGACAATCCAACTCCCATCTCTGATCTGTAGTAATAAAATTTCTTAAAAATTGACTGATAAGTATGGTTAACATGAAAATATTGTATACAGTTAGTGGTACTAATCATTTATTCGTGCTAAAGTCACTAATTTGCGTCGTATTGAAGCCGCTATTATTCAATTTTTCAGTTTCTACATTGTTTTATAAAATGTACACTTCGCGCCTAATCGGGATTGAACGATCTGGGCGCTGATACCGTTTTTTTTTTATTTTTATAATCGATTTTACTTAGACATTTTGAATTTTTCTTAACAAATAATCAGTGGGTAGGTATTCAGTTAATATTTTTTTTATTTCTGAGAATTTTAATTTTTTCTCAGATATGTCTGTTTTCGTTTCTGTATTCTTTTAAAATTAATTAAAAATAAAATTTTAAGTAGGTGAATTTTATTTTTAATTAAAATTTAATCTCATCTCTATATTTTCTACTGGCACAGTAAGTTCATTCAGCATTTCCATACATTAATTTACTTTAAAATATGTACTTTTTTTATCATGTATATACGTACCAAAAAGTATTTTTTACATTTACACTTTGTTGGATTATTTCTATTTAGTTTTTCACTCTCTTTTATTTAGATTCCAAACTAAATAAATTTTACTTTGAGCTTTTAAATTCCTACAGGTATTTAAATTAAAAATTTGTTTAATTCTCATAATTTTTTTCTTGATAATACATTTTAGTTATTTCGTATGAAAGAGTTGAGGACGTCGTGCGGTGCGTTCGCTTATCTGCGTTGCCTATTGTTGCTCGTGTTGTTATAGTTTACCGTGGTTTGAATGTAATTAATTATAATTTTTGCATACTTTATTAAATTTTAAATATCAATTTTTTTTTTTAATAAATGTATTTTTTATTTTATTTATAAAAAAAATTTATTGTGTTTTGGGTTGTTAGTGCTTCCTTGTGACGATTTATTTAAATTATGGATACGTTTGTGACGCCACAGTCGCGAGGAGGAAAACGGATCATTTAATTTGTTTCACAGGGATGACAAGCGAACAAAACGAATCCCTGGATCTGTAAATGAGGATCTCCTTTAAGGCATGGAAGCAGTAATGAAAGAATTCTTCGAAGAAAACTTGGACAAGTTTTCTGGCGTAATAATTAAATATTTAAAGGGCTGAAATTTAAATCCAATGAGGACTGTCGTATTATATTGAGGAGATTTTTTTGTGATGTGTTGCAAATGAGATCGGCAAAGATCGGCTTTTACACGTTGTAAAATAACACGATAACACCCCCGTTATCGCGCATTTACCTATCGATAGCGATATCGAATGTATATTGAAAAACACTAGGGGGGTTACAAGAAATTGGCATCATCATACACAAAAACCTTTGAATGGAAACTAGAAAAAAAAGAGGAAACCTTTTGGCCATTTGAAGGGAAATTAAGACGGTGGACCATAAGAACATGATTGATTATTAATGTGAATAAGCTGATTGAGGGTCAAAAATTTACTTGGACGGCGATGGGACGGTTAATGAACCGATTATAGGACGGCGTGGTAAAATTGAAACAGATGTTCAATTATGACTAGGGAAATTATTAAAAAAAGTAAGGGGCAATCCCAAAATGTTAAATAGTGTAAAATTGTCTATCAGAAAAGAGAGAGGAATAAAGTGCTGAAGATTTTAGGTTATAATGTATCAGGTCTCAGCGGTAATTTGTGTTGCATAATTTTTTGACTTTTATAAAGAAGTCTGATATTTAAGGTTTGAGTGAGACTTGGTTAGAAGGTGAGAAAGATGAGCGATATGAAAATTTGTTTCAGGTGTATAAAGTTGTATGGGTTCCAGCGATTAAAAGTTTTTGGTAGCAAAAAGTACAGTAGTATTACATATTCGAGTTATGAAAGAGCTAAAAGTGCAATTATGCTAGGTTATAAATATAATTTGCGCGATTTAAATCGTAGTTTTTTGCGAGCAGCGGGGGGCCACAGCTGTGACAGTAAAATGGGATAATGATAACTGTATTTATGTATTACCGGTTTACTTAAGCAGTAGTGGTCGTGGGAGGATTATTTTGAAAGATTATGAAGCTTTATGGAAAATATTGGCGAAAACTTTTCCGTTTTTCTATTAGGGGATTTCAATAGTAAAATAGGAGATCGACAGGTACTGGCAGTTGAAATAATGGAGAGTGAATTGAATGTAAATTCGGTTAGTTGTTCGAAGGATGATGTGGTTAATGCTCGGGAGCGTAAAGTAATTGAATTATGTGAGAGGTTTGATCTGTGTGTGATGAATGGGAGAACCGAGAGAGATAAGAGGAATGTATGGACTTTTATTGGGTGAGCAGAAAGTTCGGTTGTAGATTTATGCTGTCTATTAACAAATCTGTTAAGTACAATTAACGATTTTCAAGTTATTTACGCGGGTTTATCGGAACACTTGAGAGTACAATGTCAGCGACCAAAATTATTAAAGAAAATTGTTTGTTGTCTCTGTTACCGAAGCTGAGATGGTCTGCGGTACCAGCATACGTTTGAAAATTTGACACGTAGCGCGGCCTTGTCCGAAGAAAGTGATTAACTTGGAAAAAAACTTTTGAGTGTATTTTAAGAGGCAGCCGGGGAAAATCTGTTAAATCAGGGAAATTTTAAATAATCCGGGAAGCAGAAGTGGTTCGACTGGGAGTGCCTTAAGGTGCGGAAAAAATGTTTTCCTTGTTTAAATTTATATAGACAAGTTAATACTGAACGAACGCGCCTTATTTATTTGGAAAAAAAATTAAAGGAAATCTGATTTTTTTAAAGGGATAAGGGAACAATTTCTAAGAGTTCGAGATTCAAAAGAATTTTGGGGAACAGTTAAAATATTTAAGAAGAGGGGATTTAAATTGTAGCGGAAAATACAGCAAGTGAATGGGGCAGCATTTCCGTAGTTTACTATCCGTGGAAAGAGGAGCAGTTCCGGTTGCATATGCGTTACCGTTTAGGATGAACAAAGCTTTGAATTCTCCGATTGATGAGTTAAATTAAATCTTGTTTTGCAGAAAGCAAAAGAAAATATAGCCCCGAGCATAGACGGGGTACATTTTGAATTTTACAAAGCGGCGCCAAAGGATTTCGGAAAACACGGTATTATTTAAATTTTTTAATAGTATTTTAGAATCTAGTCAAGTTCTTAGTAATTTTTCGGAAGAAATTATATTCCCGATTCATAAAAAAGGGGATCTGTCAGATGTTAAGAATTACAAAGATATTTCGTTTATTAATACAACAGCAAAACTATTTTTGGGTACTTAATTACACAGACTAATAGGATGGGTTGGAGACGATAATATTTTAAATGAGTTGCAAACTGATTTTAGAAAAGGCTATTCTACTGTAGACATTATTTTTAATCTGTATACTTTAAATTAATTTGAAACCTAGAAATAGGTATGATAAGGTATATTATCTGTTTGTCGATTTTAAGACCGCTTTCGATAGCATAGATAGATGGACGTTTTTGTATAAATTATGTGAAACGGATTGTCGTACAAGTCATGTAGGGTTATTGGAGAGTTGTATAAAAATGCGCGTACGTTTGTTAGGTATTGTAAAGGTTTAACTGAAGGGTTTAATACAATTAGCGGCTTAAAACAGGATTACTTGTTATCCTCTGTGTTTTCATTTTTTATCAAATATCATCAGATTGCATTGGAGGGCGTCTGGATTGATGAGTTAAATGTTAAAGGATTGTTGTATGCAGATTATTTGACGCTGGTGGCGTTGAATTAGCGATGGGCGGGATTAATATTTATTATCGAAAAAACAAAGATTATGGTTTTCAGGAGAGAGGATCGGCTAGCGAGACATGAACGATGGTTTTTGAGAAATGAGCAAATCGAGATGGTTAATAAATACAAATACTTGGGCTTTATATTCACTTCTTTGCTGTCATTTGGAGCGTACATAAGAGAACAGGTATCAGTTACTAAATTTTGTTTGAATAATACATGGAATAGTTTTTTTTGTCTAATTATGAAATACCGGTGAAAAGCAAGTGGGACGTTTTTGAAGCGCTAACGAGGGCAGTGGTAACATATGGAGGACAAGTTTGAGGTTATTATATGTTCTATGATGTTCGTTTCGTTAAGATTTTTTATTGAAAAGTTATTTTGTTTGCTGCAGCCCATCCCGTGATTATATAATATACTTGGAACTGTCAAGATAATTTGTTTCACTTTACTTTTAGTAAGAATTAATATAAATAAATATATTAAACTTAGAAGATCGCTAGCCGCGTAAACTTGCTACTAAGATTATCGAGTACAATATCGGATGGTATAGGGCGTGGAAGTCAATGGTTGAAAGGTACGGCGTGAGTTAAGCGAAGGTGTAGATGGCACGAGTATAAATAAATAACTAAATGTTGTGACTGAATGCATGAAAAGGGATGATTTACGGGAGAAATGGATAACATGATGAACCGTTCCTTGATTTTGAAGTCACTGATTGATTCAATAGTTATGATTAATTTCTTATACTTATGATTTTAAATAATCCACTGAATCTGTGGTTTATTTTTAACACCTTTTTTTATTGTTATAAATATAATATTGATAACTATGTATAATTTACTATATGTACATGTTTACTCTATGAATGCTAAATTCGTACTAAAAAATATTAGAAATTAATAATAAGTAAAATAAATGTGAGCTAGTGACTGAATTGTAACAACTTCATATATTAAGGAGTAAGAAGAAGGCATTTCAATTAATTAATAAAAAAAATAATGATTTGAATCTGAACAAGCTTGTGCGAAAAGGTCGTTACTTCATATTATTTACAATCGTCTGTATGTTTTACTCAGGGATCGGAATTATTTTGCTGGAAAATTTTACAGGGTAAAATGTCGGTGATATTTAGAACGCGGGGTGCATCATTGATATTACATAACACCCCGGATAGGGATGACGGGCAGTGGTTACGCACGTAATGTAATCGAAAGGTGCCCGATATTAGGATATAAGAACTGCTAAACTGGACAACAGTGTCTTAACGGATAATTAACCTACTTAATGGAAGGGATTGTAAAAGGCAAATAGGATTTATTAGGTGTGCACGGTCTTATAGATGTAGTTTAGTTTCAGAATTTAATACATAGGAACCAAATTGTTTTGAATGTTAATCGCATATGGTTATGGGAAGGCAGTGTGCCTGTGTAGATGTGTTTAAGAGTGCGTGTGGGGGTGTGTATGTGTGTGTGTGTGTGTGTGCGTGCATGTATGTGGTGCGTATTCCAGTATGTTAGTATTTAAGACTGTGTATATAACGCTGAGTTTCGTTGCACTGAAATTGATAGTTTCAGTATAAGATCTAAATCAAGTTACAGTGATCATAATTTATGATCAGTGAATTGGATAGGGATTCATGGAAATCTTGTACACAATCTGTTAATTATTTTTTTTTGTTTTATTTCTTGTTTTATTCTATTTTGTTTAGCCGTTAATAGTAGTAGAGTTTCGATTATTATTCATATCATTATATTTTCTTGATTTTATTTGTATATAAGAACTCAATCTGACAGACGACCAATTAATTCATGATCATGTCTATAAAATGTTGTAATTATTTTTTTTTCAGAAATAAAATTTTATTATCATTTAATATGAATTTAGTAATTCATACTAATTAGGTCCGTTTTTGTTAACTTAAAATTTAGTTAAGTTGTACAGATATGTTGATAGGCTGATAAATGTGAGGGAAAATTAAACGATGCCGAATAATTAAGGGAAAGTTTAAAAAAAAGAGGGACTGGAAAATTATGAGTTGGGAAAAAAGAGAGATTTTCATTTTAATTACTTCATTTCTTTTTGATTAAAAAAGAGCGAGCAAGAAAAACTGCTCGGTGTATTTTATTATGGTAGTTTTAATATATAGGATCCCTTAAAGGAAAGTGAGTACCTTTTTTTTTAATTATATTATTTTGAATTAAAAACCAAAAAAAAGCAATTTCATAATTATATTTAAGTTTCCGTTAAATGAGTTATTTGTTTTATGATCATTTGAATATAGATATATGAGTGATTTTTTAGGTTTCTTTTCGTTTCTATTGCTCGTTACCTTTAACATTTCTCTTTTTAATTATATTATAAATGTATTGGTACATTTAAAAATTAATCTTGTTTAAAAGATAAAAACCTACTTGCCCGATGCTTGTTTACTTAGCGAGGTCATTGAATAATTTATTTTTGAAATTGGGTTCTAAATTGTTTGTTTTCAGAAATTTATTGAATCTTTCTTAATCATTTTCGGCTAAGTGGTGAAGTGGTTTGCAATCCAATACAGTAGTTAAGAGGTTAAAGTTCGATTCCTGTTGTGAGTATAAATTATTCCGAAAAAATAAAAATGAAATGTATTCTTTTTAATTCCAGTTTTTTTAAATCGGTCCTTTCTTGCTTTAATTAAATCGTTTCTCCCAAACATAGTACACTTAAAAATCGACCTTATCGCACAATGAGTTCAATCTTATTTTGAGGATTGCTAAAATCTTTTTTTCTGAGCGATGAAATCGTCCTGGTAACAACGTCAAATTTCCGTTAGTCTAAACCAGTTACCTATATTTAGACGTGAGTCAAAATAAACACGACTTTATTATTTAGACGTGAGTCAAAATAAACACGACTTTATTATTTTGGTTGTGTCAAAATAAACACAACCATCACTACCGCACAAGTGGGCGGTAACGATGAGGCACGGGGAATCTTGCACTCCCGAGCGAAAAAGAACGAGTCCCGGGTCCCGGGGTGTGGACCCAGGGATGGCATAGCCAGGCCTGGTGGATCCTCCTACTCTGGGGGTTTGAGGCGGGCACAAAGTGAGATCCGACCGGCGGGCCAAGACGTGGAGGCCCGTTAGAGTAAAGGGCACTCCCCTGGGCTGTGTAATATTTAACTGCAAGATGCGGCCCGGGGGAGAATAAAAAAAATTAAACCTTCTTATTTTAAACTCTTACAGAATGAGAACCGTTCCAAAATTAACGATTGGGAAAAAAACTCCCATTTTTAAGCGATTTGATGTTAAAATACAACGCTAAGATAAAAGCTACCTCAAGATATTAAAACATTACACTGTAGTAGTTCCATGATCTATTACAGGTGAAATTCCCGTTAACGAACATCGGAAATTAAAAACTGAAACGTTTTAAGTAAAGTTACCTTGAAACGTCAACCCCGTAGGTCCGTGATCTACTTTAAATTTTGACCAGTACTTTAAATAAAGCTTAATTTGTCTCCTATATTTTAAAATAAATCTGTTTCATCAAAGTTTACTTAAGTAATGGTATTTAAGTATGTTTAATTTGTTAAAAAGGGCGCACAAAACGACAGCAGTGTAGTACTTAGACTACAAATGAAATTAAGTCGAAGGTCTTCATAAAAAGCTACAGTAATTATTGTTAAGAAAAAATTGTTTTAGAAACCTGACAAATCCCAACTTTACAAATTATCAGGTTAGGAGAAAACTAGCAACGGCCGTTGGCAATAAAGCGGACGTTGTTTTAAAAGTACTTCATAAATAATTAATTGTTTATTTGCAACAGCTACTCGAATTTTTCGTTGTATTCCATCTCAACACCAGTAAAAGAAAGAACAAGCTGCAACTCTTCGACCAGCCGCTTCCCACTTTTTTTTTAGTCAATCATGTAATATAGAAGTGTTTATCCTTCTGTTCGAAGAATCAGTTATCTACTCTGAAAAAACATTATTGTATGTGTTTTATCCTCATATATTATCCCACTTTGATTATTATTAGTTTTTGGTTTATTGAAGAAAAACAATTTCTTTTCGGTTTGCTATTTTTTAACGGTAATATTTTCCCGTATTGTTTCTACGTATTTATTTTTTATCGATGGATTATAGATGAGTTACCGTATTTGCGACTTAGTACTTACTGTTGATGAAAGTTGATCGTTTGTTTGTGTTTCATCAACAGTAACAGCATGAATTGCACGGAGTATTAAGCTACACGTATATCCAGGTCCCAATCATATAGTACGTCCGACCGATGCGATACGTGTCGGGGCCAGGCTAAACGTCCGTTCTGTGCAAATTGGATTTTACTAAACCCTGATCAAAAACAATCGTAAACAAATTAACACATAATTATTTCCACTATCATATCCTCTCTCTGGGTTTCATATCATTCCCGCCCGCATTTCATCGTCCTCATACATTCGTATTAGTGAACTCCAGTTAAGCCTCTTTCGTTGTTATAATAATAACTTAATTTGGAAACAGTAGATTGTTATATGTGTAAAATTTTAATCGAATTCTGTCCCGTTATTCATCCTTTTTAAATGTAAAATGATATTGAATCGATATGAAACTATCGTTTTTAATTTTTTTGAAATATTGTACTTTATATTGCATTATTTTTTTTATTCTGTTTTTTGTATTTACGTATGTATTTTTATTTAAATTATCAATGAGTTATATCATTCAGAAATACGTCCGTATCAATTTAAATTTTAATACTTTGTATAGAACTCATCGTTTCTTTATTTCGTTGTTTTATAATTATCGATAGACCTACGTCATTCATTTTAGATTTTTTTCAGTGTCGTTACGATGCGCAATTTTACGATGATCCTGCTTTCGTTTGATGTCTTTTATTATGACATTATGTAATGAAATAATTGTCAGTTAAGTAACAATCGGTTTGTCAAAATATATAGATTATATCTTATAGGTATATAATTAATCTATATATTTTCGATTAATTTATGGTTATTTTTGTTAGCAACTTTAAACCACTTTTTCGGAAATACAGCCTTCCATATTTTTGATAATTAATTGTGTCGATAGTCTTTTTAGGGGAGTCAGATACCAGTGCCTCAGAAAGAAACACTTCCGTGCAAGTCCGAAACTTACCCCGATCAGCCTTCTTGAAATTCGAGCGCAGATTATTATTGTATCATTATTATTGTATTATTGTAAGTTATCTTGTCTGTAAGTGAAGTGACGAGAATGGCCCTATGGCCGCATCCGCCTCCGTCATCGAGAAGTTTAACTTCCAGAAGTATGAGGATAGGCTACAATCAGATGCGACCCTGACGTTTGAACACACTCAGCTGGATGAGAGCCCGAAGGTCACAGAAGCCCGTCTTTATTGGTCAACGCATCGTCAAATGGCTCAACAGCCAAGGGAGTTAGCTAGTAAATAAATATATTTTTGATAGTCCATCTGTATGCATTTACGATTACATATTCGTTAATTAAAATTATTATAATTATCTTATACTACTTTATTGGTTCTTGTAAAAATTTAATTTGGTTTTTCCTTTGATTTTCTTTTCGCCTCGCATAAAATTTAATAAATAGTACTTATGTATCAGTTTCCATTATTGTTTTAAAACGGAGTTGTATCTTGCTCAGACTGTGTTATAAAAAAACCATTAAACTAAAATCGTAATTTAAAATTAACAAGTCATCATTAACTGTACGTGTTATATTGATGAAATATTAACATCGTCAATTTCTGAAAAAAACATAAAGATTGATAATGTCACGTTAAAGTTAATTTCCTCGATTGTTTTCTGTCATTTTAAACTATTCATGTTTTTCCTGTTTAAAAAATTCATCTCCCAGTCTTTAATTTTTGTTATATTATTCATTATTATCACCATCCTTATGTTTAAATTATATAGTTGTTTATTACATTTGACATTTACTCTTTCGAATCTCTTTTTATATAATGACGTTTGTTGTATTTTCCTCTTGAAAGTCTTTAGTTCATGATGATGTTTTTCGAGTTTAACTTCGTAAGTAATATTATACATATTTAAAATAGCTAAATTTATTTTACACTAATTCTCGCTTAAATATCCCTTAAAATATCTGTGACGTGTATGAGATTAAATTTAATATGTTTAGGATTTCTTATGAATTTACTAACCAAAATAAAGAGATTTTAGTAAACATTTTACTATATATATATATATATATATATATGTATAGTAAAATATATGTGTATAGTAAAAAGTCAACTATATATATATATATATATATATATATATATATATATATATATATATAAACGTTTTTCTTCGGATGTATGCCTGTTACTTAAGTTCTAACATGTTTTGAGATCCTGCAATCACAATTAGTGTATTTTAAATACACTTATTGATACACATGTTCATGTGTTAGAGCATCTTTTTTTTATCTATTATCTGCATGTTCCTTTATTCATCCGTAGGATTCGCAGTAGAGTATCGATTATTTAGAGTGTAACGGTTTATTTATTTTACTTTAGTAATGAAATAGCATGACGGAACCCACTTATTTTATTTGATGTAAAAAAAAATCCTTTCAAAATTATTAGTAAAATCAGTTAGTAAAATTAGTAAAATCAATTAGTAAAATTATTAGTATTATCAGTCTTAAATAATTTCTATTTACTATGGATGGGTATTACAGAGTAATTCATTCCATAGTGTTTGTCCATTAAATCTACTAAAATATTTACTCACACTAGTATTGAAGACTACCATTATTATGTGTTCGATCGTTTTTAATTTTATATGCAAAAAGATTGTAGTTGGAAGAAAAATTGTGCCGATAGCTATTTATAGTATGACAGGTTATAGCGGAATAGACAATAAAAGATGGCTTGAAGGTCAGGATTGGCTTATCGGTAAATACGCTAACAGTGACACCCACTTTGTCTTACATTGCGCTATCAAGGGAAGTAATATGAAACTAAAAGGATAATAGACGACAAATTGGCGTGACGTCAAAGCCAATCGCTTCCTCAGATTGCCCACACCAATTTTTATTGGAACATTTGTTAAAGGTGCAATTTTAGTTGCTTATATGCACTGTATTGGCGTTCACATTCCATATTATCCGTATTGCTTGTGAATAAAGAGATTCTAATTGATGTCTGATTGTTTTTTTAATTATAAACAGTCCGTACGACAATATAATTATTGGATCAAATATATAATAGTGGAATCTCTAACTTAAAGCTTTTTTTTAATATAGCATCTGCTGGCAAGGTATTATAGAGCGCAAATTAGCCAAAAGTTAATCTTAAATCTAACCTCAGATCTGCAATTACCTGAGTTATGATTGGAAAGGGAAAAATTTGTCTTGTGTGGAGTAAATACTTTTTTCAATTAAAAACTGCTCTGACCTATAATAAAAATGTTTCTATCATTACAGATAATTTCGCCATAAATTTTGGCATCTTTA